>NC_041383.1:465856717-465869640 GCF_002162155.2 Triticum dicoccoides | reverse complement strand
GGGAGATGGCTTCGGCGGCTTCGGGATCGGGGCGTAGGTGGGTGGTGTGGGTTTAGGGGCCGGAGGGGTAGGTTTAGGCGTCGGGGGACTGTAGGTGGGTGGCGCCGGAGCGTGCGTCGGCGGCCCGTGGGAGGCGGCCGGTGGTTTGGCGTGGTGGTGGTGGTGAGGGGGCTTGTGCCCCTTGGGTGGCTTCTCGTGCTTGGGGGGTGGGGCGACCGGCGTCGGGGTGGGGGCGTGCCCGCCGCCGTAGCCGCTGCCCGCCTGGGCCTCGAGGACCAGGCTCACGGCCAGGAGGGCCACCAGGAGAGCGGCTTTGCCACCCATTCTCGCTCACTCTACTCTCACTACACTCCCTGCTACTGGCTCTCTTGGCTGAGTGTGGTTCTGAGAAGAATGGTGCTCCATACCGCTGCTTATATAGACGATGGGGTGTTGGATGCTTGTGACCGCATGTGATGGAGAGGATAGGCACGCGGGGGAGGTTTCCCGGTTGGTCGCTCCGGGGTTCCACTGCTTCACAGCTTCAGTCAGTGTGTGCGTAAACGGGGCGTCGTAAACGGGGCGTCGGTGGAGCATATGCTCTATGCATGCACGTACATTGCCCTGTAAAACGTTGCATAGTAGAGCCATGTGAAAGCCTGTATCAGTGCATTTCTCGGTGACCGATATCATACGAAATGGAGGGTGGCCATGGCCTCATTGGCGAGGGCACAGGCGCCCCAACAGTGATTTATTTTACTGTATATACTTGTTTTATATTCCATTTTACTTTCGACACCTGACATTATGTTAGCTTTCAATTTACAGCTTTCAAAAGCTAGATTTTCTTTTTCGGAGATAAAGCTGGTCTCGTGCTGATAAACTCCAATTTAGATCCTTAAGGTGCTTTTTGTTGGAAATATGAGCAATTTACCGAATGATTTTATTAACAGGAATACTAGATAAAGCATGACTAGTATAACAGTGATAAAACAAGCCATGTGATTTGAAAAAGAGAAAGTAAATAATATCTGCATATATGAGCTAGAACCGATCAACTCTAGAGCAGACAGTGGATGAAGATGCATATATGAAGTAGAGCGTAACATGTCTACTGCAAACATTGGAAGAAGAAACTGTTGCAGGACTTCTAACAGGAAAGATAAGAACACGTACTGGACAGCAGCCGGGGCAGAGGCACTGGACTTGGGGTCGGTGTCCTCCATGTCGTCGAGGAGGTAGTCGACGTCGGGGAAGTAGTCGTCGGAGTCCGGGGCGTCCGTGACGAAGAAGTCAGTAGTCGCGCAGAGCGCTCCCCAAAACCCTTATCACTCTTCTCCCGTACAGGACTCAAAAGGTGCGGTTTCGGAGGCCTACTGTCCCGACCTGCGGTGCACGCCGCAAGCCGGGATGGGGAAGAACGTAGCAGCAGCGCAGTGCTCAGGAACTTGTGGCGAGAGGAGGAAGGGATTCTGGTGTGTCTCTCTGGGAAGAGCGACCTCCCTTTTATAGGCGCAAGAGAAGGAGGCGAGAGGCTGCGCTGGGAGCTGAAGAGAACGAGGGAGACGAAACGAACAGGCAGCAGGCGAAGAGGTGCGCCGCTCGTATTCAATATCCACTACAGCAAAACGTTTCAGCTTTCGCGTCCCCTTTCGTATACCCGTAGTGCGTGGCAAAAATTTACATCGGCTCGGCTCATTCCCGCAACCCGCGGCGCGGCGCGGCGCGGCGAGGCGGACGACGGAGGAGGAGCGTGCGTGGATGTCCCTCTTGTTCTCATGCTCATACAAGTGGGGAAGGAGCCTCCCTTATAAAGAGGTCCAACTCCCTCTAAACTAGCAATGTGGGACTAAACTTTAGTTCCACCTCTTGCCTTGCACGAATGGGCTACGTGGGTCTCTAGGATTTATTAGGAATTTCTGAAACTGCTATTGGGCTAGGCCCAAAATAGACAAAATTCCAGCAATCCCCCACCAGATCCCAGAGGCACACAAAATTTGCCTTTGGTTCCAAAACACTGTTTTATATACCGGTACTGCAGTGGAGACTGATAAGTTGAACTTCCACCTAGAACTCTATGCTACACTAGTAAGCAACTTGCACAGTGGAATGGGCCTTGAACTGCAAGTTTTCTGCGAATCTAGCTTCACATAAAGCCTTGACCGATACGTGGCTACCGTGGGTCTTCCCCGCGGGTGGAGCTTATGCGTCATACTCCGAGGCCTTTCATGATTTTACTAGAGAGAACCCTATTCTCATAGATTGTGATGTTTAACAATCAGACTCATATAGGTGCGTTCTTCAAAAGATGTTCTGCAGGACAACATCTCTGCTTCAAAGAGCCACTTAGAACACCTTAAGATAAACATCAACCTGCCATGCAGATTAGGAGAGTATTGCATCTTCATGGAGTGGTATTTTAACAGTAAGGATACTCTCCTCATAGTTGACCAACAGCTTGTCTTCCACATCTAATTCACGAGATCTCCGATCACAAAGAATAGGTTACCACTGTGAACAACTCATATTGTGGGTCTCATACCCATCTCCCTCGATGCATTATCTATCACATTACGTGATAGACCCTTAGTAAAAGGATCAGCCATATTTTTAGACGTTTGGATATAATCCAATGCAATAACTCCGGAGTTTTTCATTTTCCTGACAGACTTTAACCTTCTCTGAACGTGTCTTGATGACTTCATGTTATCCTTTGAACCGTTCACTTTCGTGATCACAGTTTGATTATCGCAGTTCATAAGGATACCCGGTACAGGTTTCTCAACAACCGGCAAGTCATTGAAGAGCCGACGAAGCCAATCTGCTTCGACCATAGTTGTATCTAGTGTTGTGAGTTCTGCTTCCATTGTTGACCTCGTTAAGATGGTCTGCTTGCAAGACTTCCAAGAAACAACGCCACCTCCATGAGTGAATACATATCCGCTCATGACCTTTATCTCATCAGCATCTGAGATCCAGTTTGAGTCACTATACCCTTCAAGCACCTTTGGGTGCCCAGTGTAGTGAATTCCATAATTCGCGGTGCCTTTAAAATAACGTAAAACTCTCTCTAGAGCTTTCCAATGTACATCTCCTGGTTTTGAAACAAACCGACTCAGTTTGCTAACAGCAAAAGAGATGTCAGGTCTTGTAGCACTGGCTAAGTACATAAGTGAGCCAATAATCTCAGAATACTTCAATTGATCTCTAGCAATTCTTCGATTCTTTCGAAGCAGCATGCTAGCACCATATGGTGTTGGAGAGGGCTTGCAGTCACTATAGCCAAAGCGACTCAAGATCTTTTCCACATAGTGAGATTGAAGCAATGTAATCCCACCATCATCATCTCTCAACAACTTGATGTTCAGAATGACATCAGCCACTCCTAAATCCTTCATCTCAAAACAGCGAGATAGGAAATCCTTGACCTCCTTAATAACATTCAGATTTGTTCCGAAAATCAGTATTGTCATCAACATACAGGCAAAGCATAACTCCCTCGCCCACACCATGGCAATAGTACACACATTTGTCAGGTTCGTTCACAACAAAGCCTGTAGCTGTTAAAGTTCTTTCGAACTTCTCATGCCCCTGTTTGGGTGCTTGCTTGAGTCCATACAAAGACTTCAACAACTTGCACACTTTCCCTTCCTGACCATCTATTACAAACCCATCTGGTTGTTCCATATAAATTTCCTCATTCAACTATCCATTTAGGAAAGCAGTCTTAACATCCATTTGATGAACGAAAAGACCATGTGAGGCAGCTAGTGAAAGCAGAACTCGAATAGTGGTCAGTCGAGCCACAGGTGAGTAAGTATCAAAGAAGTCTTCACCTTCCTTTTGGGTATAACCCTTTGCCACGAGCCGAGCCTTGTACTTTTCAATAGTACCATCAGGCCTAAGCTTCTTCTTGAATACCCATTTGCATCCTATAGGTTTGCACCCATAAGGACGATCAGTTATCTTCCAAGTTCATTCGCCAAGATGGAATCCATCTCGCTACAAACCGCTTCCTTCCAGTAGTCAGATCTTCCGATGCATAGGCCTCCGAAATAGAACTGGGAGTGTCATCTATGAGATACACAAGAAAATCATCACCAAAGGACTTTACAGTCCTCTGTCTCTTGCTCCTAGTAGGAACTTCATTGTTTTCCTCCACAGGACTTTCAAAGTGTTCCATCAAAATGGCAGGTTCGGTAATTGTAACTGGTTCCTGATTCGATGAACTAGGCATCTCCTGATTAGATGAGGTAGCCATATCCTTCATGGGAAAGATATCTTCAAAGAAAATCGCATCATTCAACTCCATGATCGTACCGACATGCATGTCAGGTACCTCAGATTTTACAACCAAGAATCTATAGCCAATGCTATGAAAAGCATATCCCAGGAAAACACAATCCATAGTGTTTGGTCCCAGCTTCCGCTTCTTTGGAATTGGCACATTGACTTTCGTCAAACAACCCCAGGTTCGTAGATAAGAGAGCTCTAACCTTTTCTTCTCCCATTCCTCAAATGGAGTTATCTCTTTGTTCTTTGTGGGAACTCGGTTTAGGACATGACATGCAGTTAATATCGCCTCCCCCCACCATGCCTTGGAGAGACCCGCTGTGTCTAACATGGCGTTAACCAAATCAGTTAGAGTACGGTTCTTTCTTTCGGCCACCCCATTTGACTGAGGTGAGTAGGGAGGCGTCCTCTCATGGATTATACCATGTTCCGCACAAAAAACATCAAATTCATTGGAAAAATACTCTCCACCACGGTCAGACCTAAGCCTCTTGATTTTTCGATCAAGTTGGTTTTCCACTTCAGCTTTATAGATCTTGAAGAAGTTCAAAGCCTCATCCTTAGATTTCAGAAGATACACACGGCAATATCTAGTGGAGTCGTCAATTAACGTCATGAAATATTTCTTTCCACCTTTTGTCAAAACACCATTCATTTCACATGGATCTGAATGTATAAGTTCTAGTGGTGCAAGATTTCTCGTCTCCGCAGTCAAGTGAGACTTACGAGGTTGCTTAGCTTGCACACACACTTGACACTTAGATCCCTTGACAGTGGTGAAACTAGGGATTAAGTTCAACTTCGCTAGTCGCGACATGCAACCAAAGTTAACATGACAAAGACGTGAATGCCACACATTTCATTCACTATTGTTGCAAATATGATTAACAACTTTATTGCAAACATCTGATAAGGATAAACGAAATAGGCCTCCTGACTCATAGCCTTTACCAACAAAGGTTCCATACTTGGATATTACAAATTTATTCGACGCAAAGACAAGCTTATAGCCATCTGTACACAGAAGAGATCCGCTAACAAGATTTTTATTGACGGAGGGGACATAATGCATGTTCTTTAGCCGCACGATCTTCCCCAAAGTAAACTTTAGATTGACCGTGCCAATACCATGAACAGAAGCACTTGAACCATTGCCCATCAGCACGGTTGAAGTCCCTGCGGTCTGATAAGACGAAAACATGGAAATATCACCGCATACATGCACATTAGCACCCGTGTCAATCAACCAATCAGGAGAATGACATACTGAAAGAATAGTGGGAAATATACCATACCCAGCGTCCTTCATGTCAATGTCTCCGATGACAACATTAGTGGTCTTGCCGCCTTTCCCAGGATGACGCTTGTCATAGCGATTAGGACAACTAGGAGCCCAATGATCAGGATCTCCACACACATGACAAGCACCTTTCTTCTTGTCATTCTTCTTCTTGAAGTTTGTGTGCTGCACAGCCTTGTTCTTCCCATCGAACTTTGCTTTACCATCAAACTTGCCCTTGTTCTTGAACTTGTGGGACTGGAAGTTTTTCTTCTGTACCAGATTGGCTCTAGATCATCCCTCAATACCTCTAGCACGTGTGTCCTTTGCTCTCGCCTTTTCTTCCACATCAAGAGTACCAATGAGATCCGGGACGGAAAACTCATGTCTCTTATGCTTCAGTAAGGTAGCAAAGTTCCTACACGAAGGAGGAAGCTTAGTGATGATACCCCCGGCAACAAACTTGTCCGGTAAGATACAATTGAAGTGCTCAAGTTCTCTAGCAAATGACTGTATCTCATGAGCCTACTCAACCACGGAGCGCTCTTCAGTCATCCTGTAATCATAGAATTGCTCCATGATGTACAACTCAGTGCCGGCATCCGAGACCCCAAACTTGGCCTCGAGTGCGTCCCACATATCTTTTCCATTGTCAATTGACGCATAAGCATCAACTATGTTCTCACCAAGAACACTCAAGAGAGCAGCCTTAAACAAGGTATCCATTTTCTGAAAAGCTTGTGCCTATTGGGCATCTTGCTCTCCTTCGGGTTTGCCAAGAGTGGCGTCATAGCAACTCATGATTTGAAACCATAAGACTGCTCTCACGCGCCACCTCTTATAGTGGATACCCTCAAACATAGGAGGTCTCATGGAAGCAGCAAAACCATTCGAGGTAAATTGCCTATAATAAGGTTTTTGGATTGTTGGAAATATGAGCAATTTACCGAATGATTTTATTAACAGAAATACTAGATAAAGCATGACTAGTATAGCAGTGATAAAACAAGCCATGTGATTTTAAAAAGAGAAAGTAAATAATATCTGCATATATGAGCTAGAACCGATCAACTCTAGAGCAGACAGTAGATGGGATGCATATATGAAGTAGAGCATAACATGTCTACTTCAAACATTAGAAGAAGGAACTATTGCAGGACTTCTAACATGAAAGATAAGAACACGTACTGGACAGCAGCCGGGGCAGAGGCACTGGAATTGGGGTCGGTGTCCTCCATGTCGTCGAGGAGGTAGTCGACATCGGGGAAGTAGTCGTTGTCGGGGAAGTAGTCGTCGGAGTCTGGGGCATCCGTGACGAAGAAGTCAGTAGTCGCGCAGAGCGCTCCCCAAAAACCTTATCACCCTTCTTTGTACATGACTCAAAAGGTGCGGTTTCGGAGGCCTACTGTCCTGACCTGCGGTGCACGTCGCAAGCCGGGATGGGGAAGAACGTAGCAGCGGTGCAGTGCTCAGGAACTTGTGGCGAGAGGAGGAAGAGATTCTGGTGTGTCTCTCTGGGAGGAGCGACCTCCCTTTTATAGGTGCAAGAGACGGAGGCGAGAGGCTGCGCTGGGAGCTGAAGAGAACAAGGGAGACAAAACGAACAGGCAGCATGCAAAGAGGTGCGCGTTCGTATTCAATCTCCACTACAGCAAAGCGTTTCAGCTTTCGCGTGCCCTTTCGTATACCCGTAGTGCATGGCAAAAATTTACATCGGCTCGGCTCATTCCCGCAACCCGCAACCCGTGGCGCGTCATGACGAGGCGTGGCGTGGCGAGGCGGGCGGCAGAGGAGGAGCGCGCGTGGATGTCCCTCTTGTTCTCATGCTCATACAAGTGGAAGGAGCCTCCATTATAAAGAGGTCCAACTCCCTCTAAACTAGCAATGTGGGACTAAACTTTAGTTCCACCTCTTGCCTTGCACGAATGGGCTGCGTGGGCCTCTAGGATTTATTAGGAATTTCCGAAACTGCTATTGGGCTAGGCCCAAAATAGACAAAATTCCAGCACTTTTTCCTCAGAAACACGGTGTGCATAGTCCTGGAGGCTCAGGTTGGGTGCAACCTTCCAACCTGAGAATTGTAATCTTCTCGAAAACTGTTTTGCACTTAAATTTTCTGCATTGAATCGCCAATGCAATAACCCCGGAGACTTGGGTTGGGCAACATGGACGACCCTAGGATCATATCTCCTCGGGAACTAGTTCAACTGTGGTGTATGTTTTGACAACGCCGAGGTGCAGTTCGGCGGGAAGGATGCCGAACTCCGGGTCAGAAAATATTTCGCGAGCAAAAGTATCACGCAAAACACGTCGATCAAGAGGATTTCTCGCCTCCTGAAAGGGAAACATAAAATAGGTTAAAGGTGACATAATCTCGCTAAACCAAAAAACTTTAGTAAAAACTTCACGTCCGAACTAAACAAATTTTTGGTGCCAATCCGAAAATGGGTCTTAAGATTAGTTTGTGCTTCCGTCGTGCTTTAACATGATACATTCGATCTCGAAACTTCAAGCGGGTCAGCCTTCGGCTTCAACCTCCTATCCCGAAGGCAGAATGCTTCTCAGGCTAGTTTAGCAAACTAAACTCGAGCGGCTTTAGAGAGAAACTAGGCTATCCGGCTATTGACCACACACCCGTGTCGGAAAAATGAGTAGTAGAAAAAGACTTTCCAATGACTTAGAAGAAAGCACATTTATTATAAAAATGGCTCATAAAAATTTAAGAGGCCGCAGTTAACACGGGAAAAAGAAGTGTTTTTAACAAACAAAGTTTTTGACAACTTTTTGTTTAACACAAATATAATGCTTGGATGAACTGAACAAAAAAAGTTGAGCATGGAAGTGATTTAGCTGATTAATGTGCTTGGTGTTGCTGATGTGGGCCGAGCTTGCGGCAGATCGAGGTCCCAGCCCTCAAGCCGGTCCCGAGGTGCCCGGGCAAAGAGCTCGGCTTGACGAAGTGGCGACGCCGCACAATTGATATGGTGAGGCGAAACCCCCGGTCCAGCTGACGTGACGAAGTTGGTTGGCTGGCGACGCCAAAGTCCTCAGCGTATGTCGATGAAGCGATGGCGAAGCCCCCAGTCTAGCCAAGGTGACGGAGTAGGTCGGTAAGGTGACGTTGCAGCCCCCATGCCAGCCGAGGTGTCAAAGCAGGTCAGCATGGTGGGTATCGTCTTGAAGAAGCAACGGCGTGGCGATGCCGACACAGGTCGGAACTGGTCAATGCTGGCTTGATGAATTGACCGCGGGTCAATCCTCCCGCTCATGATCCGTGCAACCCGTCGGGCGACGATGTTGTCTTGACAATTATTTGGCCTTTGCGATGCCGAACTCTTGGTCGACTCGCCGAGGTGATGATCTGATGTGGTTGACGACAGCTTGACGGAGGGACGACCCGTCTAGCCTAGTTCGGCATTCATGGAGCAACGAGGTCGGGCCGGTTTAATGCCGGCATGACAGTGGAGATTGCCTCGAAAAAGGCACAAATTTTGTAGGCACATGTTTAAGAACAAAACACAATACCCAAGAAAAAAACTTCCTTTAGAAAGGATGTCTAATTTCACGTTCATCGAGAAAGATGAACTCGGGTCGGATTCGTTTTCACGTAGAAAACAAATCCAAAAATTGACGCAGTCCTTAGGCCGTTCATAGAGTTTGAACGGTCAGATCGATTTGAAATTTTGAGAGGTGGTTGATATAGGAATTCCGCAGCAGATGAACGGTTGGATCTTCCAAATGATGCCCGAGCTGATTGCGGACTCATGGCCCTAAACTCCTCCAGATTCACTTCCAGATTTGACAGGGCTCCGGTATATCGTAGATCACCAGAGATTCCTCCATCGGAACACGACGAATTTTTGTAGGTTCATTATAGACTCACTTCCACGCAATTATACCAAAGGATTCATCTAAACAACACTCAAGGAGGCGGGGACGGCGGGCACGAATCTGCTATCCAGAAAAAAAACCTACACGGTTACGCGAGGGCAATGTTGACGTTGAGCCCCCGAGATCCATGGATGAATCTTCCATGATCTTGATAGAGATCGGAGTTGAAGTAGATGACGGTGCTCATTCGATCTTGATGATCCAACATGGAGCGCAGTTCTCGGTCAAGCTGAGGTGACCAGTCGAGCCGACAACGAAGATGCTGACGTCGACCATAAAGCTCGGCTCCGATGCATAGATCGCGCCGGAGCCGATCTGAATACCCATCGCATCACGGCAACTACAGCAGGGACCTCCATGGGCCACCAATGTCGGTGCTAAATTCGGGATATCTCGAGGTAGGAGTCCTAAGCTTAGCGTCTTGGAGCAATGGTAACATGGACACTGGATTTTACCCAGGTTCGGGCTCTCTCGAGGAGATAATACCCTACGTCCTTCTCTTCATTGTATTGATATGAGGATAGTACAGAGTACAATTATCTACCACTAGATTGTTGTATATGATTCTAAGATGATCTATTGACTAGCCTGGCCTCGGCTTATATAATATACCGGAGGCCTAGGATTTGGAGGAGTCCTCGTCTTGGGCACCAAGTCTTGTGGAATCCTCCTTGTATACATCATGAGCTGCCCGAAGGAGTACATTAGTGTACCTCCATGGGGGTCCTCGGCCCAACCCACCTGGTTGGGAGGTGACGTGCTGAGTACCCCCTAGTCTAGGACACCGCCAGCCCTCGGTCATTTTTTGTGTTCGGTAGCATGATTTTCTACGCCGACTCGACAGGCCATCTGGCCACCATCGAGATTGGAGTACACCATGGATTCCCACGGCGAGCTTGTCCTATCGGGCTGGACGCCTGGCCGGATTCACGGCTTGACGAGCATCACAAGCTTGATTTCGGAACCGACTTCTCTTGAGGATGACGCATCAGGCCCTCCAACACCACGAGGCGTGGAGGGGCTACCCTCTTCCACCTCAGACAACTCCATCATAGCACCCAGCTCCAACTTAAATCAGAGCTCGGCTTCGAATCCGGTATTGGGTTTAGAACCGATCCCGATCATAGATCTAGAATCCACTCTGGCTCCTGGCGCGGTCCGAGATGCATTGACCGTCCCGCTGATGCTACTTCGAGTTAACCCGGCCTACGACTAGGACATGAATCCCGAGGAGTTATCTCACCTTAATGAGAAGCTTGACCGGATCCAAAGTTTGTCGATCTCGGACAACAGAACCTCGACTTACGACAGAATCGGACTTAAAGCCGATGACCGGGAAATTTACGTACCACCCACCACCCACCTAGTCGCCACGATCGATGATTTAACCGATGTGTTAGATTATGACGAGGCCACAGACATGGATGAAGATGTCAACGGCCTTGAAGAGACCACCTCGCCACAAATTAACACTAGCAACTGATCCAAAAGACATTACCCGAGGGATTATCAACAAAAAGAAGTGCGGGGACGCAGTAAAATTCCACAAAGCATACTCCGTAGGCACAAAATACTTAGTAAAAACACCACATAAATTAGACTCGTCGGGTGCCAACCTCGCCATCGCGGGAACTGTGAGCCAGCTAATTGTCTTCTCCCATGCAAAAGCTGGTCCTCGGCTTGTCCTGCCCGAGCTGTTGTGTGTGCCACTCGTCCCGGATGCTATGCGAAAGGCGACAATTGCCTCTGCATCAAGGCAGTCGACTATCTGGTTCTTTTTAGTCAAGAATCGATTCCAAAATTTTCGGGTTGAATAGCCAGGCTATTGAATGACGTAGCTGAGGTCATTGGCACATAGAGTCGAATGTAAGTGCCCTAAAAGTTTGCCCTAAAGGCATCCTCGAGAGCCTCCTAGGTCCCGATGGAGTGAGGAGGTGGGCCGTTAGGCTAATGCCTTGCTGGTCCCTTAAGTTTGACCGGCAGGTATTTAATGGCATGGAGATCGTCTCCATAAGCCATGTGGATTTGGAGGAGGAAATCTTCAATCCACGCGGTTGGACCGGTGGTCCCATCATACTATTCGATGTTTATGGGTTTAAACCCATCCAGGAACTGATGTTCCATCACCTCAACTATGAAGCAGATCCGATAAGAGGCCCTCGAAATCGAGCTATATTATGCCGGACGTCGGGAGACATCCGTGCATAAGCTTGTTCCCAAAATCTATCGTTTCTGTCTAACTAGGCCTCGTAGCCGTCGAGTCCTGCTGGCACGTGCCCCTTGACCCATAGATTGATTGCCGAGGGGTTCGATTTGCGTCTAGCCTTCTTCGTGCATTATAGGGCTTGGGGTAGTTGACAGGGTCCTTGCCATAATGGCGGATTGATCATTGGGGGTTCCTATACTCCCCTGCTGGCCTATCATGTCCTCTAGGATGTGGCCAGGCTGGTCGGCACGACCACACGTCAAAAGCATGTTGTCTGTTGCGGTGTTTCCTCATCATCGAATTACAGCAGCAAATGCCGGTGTGGGTAGGATTTGGATGCGCTGTCACGCCATTATTCAAGGTCTCGCTCAGTTATGAGAACTTCCACCCATTTGTCGTTGAGCTTGTTTTGATTGGCGTACAGCTTTTGCTGCTTCTTTTTCATGCTTCTAGCGGTTGCCATCAGCCGCCGTCTGAACCGCTCTTGCTCAAACGGGTCTTTGGGGACTATATAGTCCTCGGCTCCGAGGCTCTCATCCTCCTCTGACTAAGGTAGGTAGTTGCGTCGACCCCGTTGAGGGAGTCATGGACTCGGGGGTCCTCGGGTTGCCGACCTATCTCTCATGGGTCGGACTATTGGGCCGCACTGTATCCGGACCGAAGACCTTTTGTGCCTTGGTGTGTGTTTGTTGGGGAACGTAGTAATTTCAAAAAAAATTCCTACGCACACGCAAGATCATGGTGATGCATAGCAACGAGAGGGGAGAGTAATGTCCACCCTTGTAGACCGTAAGCGGAAGCGTTATGACAACGCGGTTGATGCAGTCGTACGTCTTCACGATCCGACCGATCCAAGTACCGAACGTACGGCATCTCCGAGTTCAGCACACGTTTAGCACGATGACGATCCCCGGACTCCGATCCAGCAAAGTGTTGGGGATGAGTTCCGTCAGCACGACGGCGTGGTGACGACGATGATGTTCTACCGGCGCTGGGCTTCGCCTAAACTCCGCGACGATATGACCGAGGTGGAATATGGTGGAGGGGGGCACCGCACATGTCTAAGGAACGATCACGTAGATCAACTTGTGTGTTCTAGGGTGCCCCCCTGCCCCCGTATATAAAGGAGGGAGGGGGAGGTGCGGCTGCCCCCCAACGGGTGCGCCTGGAGGAGTCCTACTCCCACCGGGAGTAGGACTCCCCCCTCTTGCCTTGGTGGAGAAGGAAAGGGGGGAGGGGAAAGAGGAAAGGGGGGGCGCCGCCCCCCCTCCTTGT
>NC_041383.1:465835041-465856403 GCF_002162155.2 Triticum dicoccoides | reverse complement strand
GGGGTCCGGTAACCCCCCGGTACTCCGGAAAAATCTCGGTTTCTCCCGGAACGATTCTGATATCCAAATATAGGCTTCCAATATATCAATCTTTATGTATCGACCATTTCGAGACTCCTCATCATGTCCTGGATCACATACGGGACTCCGAACAACCTTCGGTACATAAAAATATATAAACGCTTAATAAAACTGTCATCGTAACGTTAAGCATGCGGACCCTACGGGTTCGAGAACTATGTAGACATGACCTAGAACTATTCTCGGTCAATAACCAATAGCGGAACCTGGATGCTCATATTGGCTCCTACATATTCTACGAAGATCTTTATCGGTCAAACCGCATAACAACATACGTTGTTCCCTTTATCATCGGCATGTTACTTGCCCGAGATTCGATCGTCGGTATCTAATACCTAGTTCAATCTCGTTACCGGCAAGTCTCTTTACTCGTTACGTAATGCATCATTCCGTAACTAACTCATTAGCTACATTGCTTGCAAGGCTTATAGTGATGCGCATTACCGGGAGGGCCCAGAGATACCTCTCCGACAATCGGAGTGACAAAACCTAATCTCGAAATACGCCAACCCAACATGTACCTTTGGAGACAGCTGTAGTACTCCTTTATAATCACCCAGTTACGTTGTGACGTTTGGTAGCACCCAAAGTGTTCCTCCGGTAAACGGGAGTTGCATAATCTCATAGTTACAGGAACATGTATAAGTCATGAAGAAAGCAATAGAAATATACTAAACGACCAAGTGCTAGGCTAACGGAATGGGTCATGTCAATCACATCATTCTCCTAATGATGTGATCCCATTAATCAAATGACAACACATGTCTATGGTTAGGAAACATAACCATCTTTGATTAATGAGCTAGTCAAGTAGAGGCATACTAGTGACTATATGTTTGTCTATGTATTCACACATGTATCATGTTTCCGGTGAATACAATTCTAGCATGAATAATAAACATTTATCATGATATGAGGAAATAAATAATAACTTTATTATTGCCTCTAGGGCATATTCCTTCAGTCTCCCACTTGCACTAGAGTCAATAATATAGATTACACAGTAATGATTCTAACACCCATGGAGTCTTGGTGCTGATCATGTTTTGCTCGTGGAAGAGGCTTAGTCAATGGGTGTGCAACATTTAGATCCGTATGTATCTTGCAAATCTCTATGTCTCCCACCTGGACTTGATCCCGGATGGAATTGAAGCGTCTCTTGATGTGCTTGGTCCTCTTGTGAAATCTGGATTCCTTTGCCAAGGCAATTGCACCAGTATTGTCACAGAAGATCTTCATTGGTCCCGATGCACTAGGTATGACACCTAGATCGGAAATGTACTCCTTCATCCAGACTCCTTCATTTGCTGCTCCCGAAGAAGCTATGTACTCCGCTTCACATGTAGATCCCGCCACGACGCTTTGTTTAGAACTGCACCAACTTACAGCTCCGCCGTTTAATAAAAACACGTATCCGGTTTGCGATTTAGAATCGTCCGGATAAGTGTCAAAGCTTGCACCGACATAACCATTTACGACTAGCTCTTTGTCACCTCCATATACGAGAAACATATCCTTAGTCCTTTTCAGGTATTTCAGGATGTTCTTGACCGCTGTCCAGTGATCCACTCCTGGATTACTTTGGTACCTTCCTGCCAAGCTTATTGCTAAGCACACGTCAGGTCTGGTACACAGCATTGCATACATGATAGAGCCTATGGCTGAAGCATAGGGAACATCTTTCATTTTCTCTCTATCTTTTGCTGTGGTCGGGCATTGAGTTTGACTCAACTTCACACCTTGTAGTACGGGCAAGAACCCTTTCTTTGCCTGATCCATTTTGAACTTTTTCAAAACTTTTTCAAGGTATGTGCTTTGTGAAAGTCCAATTAAGCGTCTTGATCTATCTCTATAAATCTTGATGCCCAATATATAAGCAGCTTCACCGAGGTCTTTCATAGAAAAACTTTTATTCAAGTATCCCTTTATGCTATCCAGAAATTCTATATCATTTCGAATTAATAATATGTCATCTACATATAATATCAGAAATGCTACAGAGCTCCCACTCACTTTCTTGTAAATACAGGCTTCTCCAAAAGTCTGTATAAAACCATATGCTTTGATCACACTATCAAAGCGTTTATTCCAACTCTGAGATGCTTGCACCAGTCCATAAATGGATCGCTGGAGCTTGCACACTTTGTTAGCACCTTTTGGATCAACAAAACCTTTTGGTTGCATCATATACAACTCTTCTTCCAGAAATCCATTCAAGAATGCAGTTTTGACATCCATTTGCCAAATTTCATAATCATAAAATGCAGAAATTGCTAACATGATTCGGATAGACTTAAGCATCGCTACGGGTGAGAAAGTCTCATTGTAGTAAACCCCTTGAACTTGTCGAAAACCTTTTGCAACAAGTCGAGCTTTATAGATAGTTACATTACCATCAACGTCAGTCTTCTTCTTAAAAATCCATTTATTCTCAATGGCTTGCCGATCATCGGGCAAGTCAACCAAAGTCCATACTTTGTTCTCATACATGGATCCCATCTCAGATTTCATGGCCTCTTGCAAATTTACGGAATCTGGGCTCATCATCGCTTCCTCATAGTTTGTAGGTTCATCATGGTTAAGTAACATGACTTCCAGAATAGGATTACCGTACCACTCTGGTGCGGATCTTACTCTGGTAGACCTACGAGGTTCAGTAGAAACTTGATCTGAAGTTTCATGATCAATATCATTAGCTTCCTCACTGATTGGTGTAGTTGTCACAGGAACCGGTTCTTGTGATGAACCAGTTTCCAATAAGGGAGCAGGTACAGTTACCTCATCAAGTTCTACTTTCCTCCCACTCACTTCTTTCGAGAGAAACTCCTTCTCTAGAAAGGATCCGAATTTTGCAACGAAAATCTTGCCTTCAGATCTGTGATAGAAGGTGTACCCAACAGTCTCTGTTGGGTATCCTATGAAGACACATTTCTCCGATTTGGGTTCGAGCTTATCTGGTTGAAGTTTCTTCACATAAGCATCGCAACCCCAAACTTTAAGAAACGACAACTTTGGTTTCTTGCCAAACCACAGTTCATGAGGCGTCATCTCAATGGATTTTGATGGTGCCCTATTTAACATGAATGCGGCCGTCTCTAAAGCATAACCCCAAAACGATAGCGGTAAATCAGTAAGAGACATCATAGATCGCACCATATCTAGTAAAGTACGATTACGACGTTCGGACACACCATTTCGTTGTGGTGTTCCGGGTGGCGTGAGTTGCGAAACTATTCCGCATTGTTTCAAATGTAAACCAAACTCGTAACTCAAATATTCTCCTCCACGATCAGATCGTAGAAATTTATTTTCTTGTTACGATGATTTTCCACTTCACTCTGAAATTCTTTGAACTTTTCAAATGTTTCAGACTTGTGTTTCATTAAGTAGATATACCCATATCTGCTCAAATCATCTGTGAATGTGAGAAAATAACGATACCCGCCGCGAGCTCAACATTCATTGGACCACAAACATCAGTATGTATGATTTCCAACAAATCAGTTGCTCGCTCCATAGTTCTGGAGAACGGCATTTTAGTCATCTTGCCCATGAGGCACGGTTCGCAAGTACCAAGTGATCCATAATCAAGTGATTCCAAAAGCCCATCAGTATGGAGTTTCTTCATGCGCTTTACAGCGATATGACCTAAACGGCAGTGCCACAAATAAGTTGCACTATCATTATCAACTTTGCATCTTTTGGTTTCAACACTATGAATATGTGTATCACTACTATCGAGATTCAATAAAAAGAGACCACTCTTCAAGGGTGCAGGATCATAAAAGATATTACTCATATAAATAGAACAACCATTATTCTCTGACTTAAATGAATAACCGTCTCGCATCAAACAAGATCCAGATATAATGTTCATGCTCAACGCTGGCACCAAATAACAATTATTTAGGTCTAAAACTAATCCCGATGGTAGATGTAGAGGTAGCGTGCCGACCGCGATCACATCGACTTTGGAACCATTTCCCACGCGCATCGTCACCTCGTCCTTAGCCAATCTTCGCTTAATCCGTAGTCCCTGTTTCGAGTTGCAAATATTAGCAACAAAACCAGTATCAAATACCAGGTACTACTGCGAGCATTAGTAAGGTACACATCAATACCATGTATATCACATATACCTTTGTTCACTTTGCCATCCTTCTTATCCGCCAAATACTTGGGGCAGTTCCGCTTCCAGTGTCCAGTCTGCTTGCAGTAGAAGCACTCAGTCTCAGGCTTAGGTCGAGACTTGGGTTTCTTCTCTTGAGCAGCAACTTGTTTGCTGTTCTTCTTGAAGTTCCCCTTCTTCTTCCCTTTGTCCTTTTTCTTGAAACTGGTGGTCTTGTTAACCATCAACACTTGATGCTCCTTCTTGATTTCTACCTCCGCGGCTTTTAGCATTGCGAAGAGCTCAGGAATAGTCTTGTCCATCCCTTGCATATTATAGTTCATCACGAAGCTCTTGTAGCTTGGTGGCAGTGATTGAAGAATTCTGTCAATGACACTATCATCAGGAAGATTAACTCCCAGTTGAATCAAGTGATTATTATACCCAGACATTTTGAGTATGTGTTCACTGACAGAACTATTCTCCTCCATCTTGCAGCTATAGAACTTATTGGAGACTTCATATCTCTCAATCCGGGCATTTGCTTGAAATATTAACTTCAACTCCTAGAACATCTCATATGCTCCATGACGTTCAAAACGTCGTTGAAGACCCGGTTCTAAGCCGTAAAGCATGGCACACTGAACTATCGAGTAGTCATCAGCTTTGCTCTGCCAGACGTTCTTAACGTCGTCAGTTGCATCAGCAGCAAGCCTGGCACCCAGCGGTGCTTCCAGGACGTAATTCTTCTGTGTAGCAATGACGATAATCCTCAGGTTACAGACCCAGTCCGTGTAATTGCTGCCATCATCTTTCAACTTTGCTTTCTCAAGGAACGCATTAAAATTCAACGGAACAACAACACGAGCCATCTATCTACAACAAACATAGACAAGCAAAATACTATCAGGTACTAAGTTCATGATAAATTTAAGTTCAATTAATCATATTACTTAAGAACTCCCACTTAGATAGACATCCCTCTAATCCTCTAAGTGATCACGTGATCCATATCAACTACACCATGTCCGATCGTCACGTTAGATGGAGTAGTTTCAACAGTGAACATCAATATGTTGATCATATCTACTATATGATTCACGCTCGACCTTTCGGTCTCCGTGTTCCAGGCCATATCTGTTATATGCTAGGCTCGTCAAGTTTAACCTGAGTATTCCACGTGTGCAACTGTTTTGCACCCGTTGTATTTGAACGTAGAGCCTATCACACCCGATCATCACGTGGTGTCTCAGCACGAAGAACTTTCACAATGGTGCATACTCAGGGAGAACACTTCTTGATAATTTAGTGAGATATCATCTTAAAATGCTACCGTCAATTAAAGCAAGATAAGATGCATAAAGGATAAACATCACATGCAATCAATATAAGTGATATGATATGGCCATCATCATCTTGTGCTTGTGATCTCCATCTTCGAAGCACCGTCGTGATCACCATCGTCATCGGCGCGACACCTTGATCTCCATCATAGCATCGTTGTCGTTACGCCATCTATTGCTTCTACGACTATCGCTACCGCTTAGTGATAAAGTAAAGCAATTACAGGGCGTTTGCATTTCATACAATAAAGCGACAACCATATGGCTCCTGCCAGTTGCCGATAACTTCGGTTACAAAACATGATCATCTCATACAATAAAATATAGCATCACGTCTTGACCATATCACATCACAACATGCCCTGCAAAAACAAGTTAGACGTCCTCTACTTTGTTGTTGCAAATTTTACGTGGCTGCTACGGGCTTTAGCAAGAACCGTTCTTACATACGCATCAAAACCACAACGATAGATCGTCAAGTTAATGCTATTTTAACCTTCGCAAGGACCGGGCGTAGCCACACTCGGTTCAGCTAAAGTGAGAGAGACAGACACCCGCCAGTCACCTTTAAGCACGAATGCTCGTAACGGTGAAACCAGTCTCGCGTAAGCGTACGCGTAATGTCGGTCCGGGCTGCTTCATCTCACAATACCGCTAAGCCAAAGTATGACATGCTGGTAAGCAGTATGACTTGTATCGCCCACAACTCACTTGTGTTCTACTCGTGCATATGACATCTACGCATAAATCCTGGCTCGGATGCCACTGTTGGGGAACGTAGTAATTTCAAAAAAAATTCCTACGCACACGCAAGATCATGGTGATGCATAGCAACGAGAGGGGAGAGTAATGTCCACGTACCCTTGTAGACCGTAAGCGGAAGTGTTATGACAACGCGGTTGATGCAGTCGTACGTCTTCACGATCCGACCGATCCAAGTACCGAACGTACGACACCTCCGAGTTCAGCACACGTTCAGCTCGATGACGATCCCCGGACTCCGATCCAGCAAAGTGTCAGGGATGAGTTCCGTCAGCACGACGGTGTGGTGACGATGATGATGTTCTACCGGCGCAGGGCTTCGCCTAAACTCCGCGACGATATGACCGAGGTGGAATATGGTGGAGGGGGGCACCGCACATGGCTAAGGAACGATCACATAGATCAACTTGTGTGTTCTAGGGTGCCCCCTGCCCCCATATATAAAGGAGGGAGGGAGAGGTGCGGCCGGCCCCCAAGGGGTGCGCTTGGAGGAGTCCTACTCCCACCGGGAGTAGGACTCCCCCCTCTTGCCTTGGTGGAGAAGGAAAGGGGGGAGGGGAAAGAGGAAAGGGGGGGTGCCGCCCCCCTCCTTGTACTATTCGGACTAGGGAGGGAGGGGGCGTGCGGCCTGCCCTGGCCGGCCCTCCTCTTCTCCCTCATGGCCCATGTAGGCCCAATAACCCCCGAGGGGGGGGGGTTCCGGTAACCCCCCGGTACTCCAGAAAAATCTCGGTTTCTCCCGGAATGATTCCGATATCCAAATATAGGCTTCCAATATATCAATCTTTATGCCTCGACCATTTCGAGACTCCTCGTCATGTCCTGGATCACATCCGGGACTCCGAACAACCTTCGGTACATCAAAATATATAAACTCATAATAAAACTGTCATCGTAACATTAAGCGTGCGGACCCTACGGGTTCGAGAACTATGTAGACATGACCTAGAACTATTCTCGGTCAATAACCAATAGCGGAACCTGGATGCTCATATTGGCTCCTACATATTCTACGAAGATCTTTATCGGTCAAACCGCATAAAAACATACGTTGTTCCCTTTGTCATCGACATGTTACTTGCCCGAGATTCGATCGTCGGTATCTAATACCTAGTTCAATCTCGTTACCGGCAAGTCTCTTTACTCGTTACGTAATGCATCATTCCGTAACTAACTCATTAGCTACATTGCTTGCAAGGCTTATAGTGATGTGCATTACCGAGAGGGCCCAGAGATACCTCTCCGACAATCGGAGTGACAAAACCTAATCTCGAAATATGCCAAACCAACATGTACCTTTGGAGACAACTGTAGTACTCCTTTATAATCACCCAGTTACGTTGTGACATTTGGTAGCACCCAAAGTGTTCCTCCGGTAAACGGGAGTTGCATAATCTCATAGTTACAGGAACATGTATAAGTCATGAAGAAAGCAATAGCAATATACTAAACGATCAAGTGCTAGGCTAACGGAATGGGTCATGTCAATCACATCATTCTCCTAATGATGTGATCCCATTAATCAAATGACAACACATGTCTATGGTTAGGAAACATAACCATCTTTGATTAATGAGCTAGTCAAGTAGAGGCATACTAGTGACTATATGTTTGTCTATGTATTCACACATGTATCATGTTTCCGGTGAATACAATTCTAGCATGAATAATAAACATTTATCATGATATGAGGAAATAAATAATAACTTTATTATTGCCTCTAGGGCATATTTCCTTCAGTGTTGTGATACATCTCCAACGTATCTATAATTTTTGATTGTTTCATGCTATTATATTATCTGTTTTGGCTGTTTTATATGCATTGATATGCTATTTTATATTATTTTTGGGACTAACCTATTAACCTAGAGCCCAGTGTCAGTTTCTGTTTTTTCCTTGTTTTTGTGTTTTGCAAAAAAGGAATATCAAACGGAGTCCAAACGGAATAAAACTTTCCTGATGATTTTTCATGGACCAGAAGACATCCACGGAACTTGGAGGCCAACTCAGAAGAGTCCCGAGGGCTCCACAAGCCCTAGAGGCGCGCCCTAGGGGGGGGGGCTAGCTTGTGCCTCCCCGGGAGTCCACCGACCTCCCTCTCAGCTCTATAAATCCTCAAATATTCCCCCAACATCAGAAGCATCCAAGAAAATAGTTTTCCTCTACCACAAGCCTCTGTTCCGGTGAGATCCCATCTGCGGACTTTTCCGACACCCTGCCAAAGGGGGATTCGATCACGGAGGGAATCTACATCAACTCTATTGCCCTATCGGTGAAGCGTGATTAGTTTACCACAGACCTACGGGTCGATAGCTAGTAGCTAGATGGCTTCTTCTCTCTTTATGATCTTCAATACCATGTTCTCCTCGATGTTCTTGGAGTTCTATCCGATGTAATTTCTTTTGCGGTTTGTTTGTCGAGATCAGATGAATTGTGGATTTATGATCAGATTACCTATGAATATTATTTGAATCTTCTCTAAATTCTTATATGCATGATTTGATATCTTTGTATTTCTCTTCGAATTATTGGTTTAGTTTGGCCATCTAGATTGATTCTTCTTGCAATGGGAGAGGTGCTTAGTTTTGGGTTCAATCTTGCGGTGTCCTCACCCAGTGACAAAGTAGGGGTAGCGAGGCACGTATTGTATTGTTGCCATCAAGGGTAAAAAGATGGGGTTTATATCATATTGCTTGAGTTTATCCCTCTACATCATGTCATCATATTTAAAGCGTTACTCCGTCCTGATGAACTTATACTCTAGATGCATGTTGGATAGCGATCAATGTATGGAGTAATAGTACTAGATGTAGAATCGTTTCGGTCTACTTGACACAGACGTGATGCCTATATTCATAATCATTACCTTGGATATCGTCATAAGTTTGCACTTTCTATCAATTGCTCGACAGTAGTTTGTTCACCCACCGCATGTTTTCTTTCAAGGGAGAAGCCTCTAGTGAAACCGATGGCCTCCGGGTCTACTTACTATCATATATTTTTAGATCTATAAAGCAAAAAACACAAAATATCTTGCTGTAATTTATTTATTTTTACTTTGTTTTACGTTTTAGTAATCTTTTATATCTATCTCTATCAGATCTCATCCTTGCAAGTGACCATGAAGGGATTGACAACCCCTTTATTGTGTTGGGTGCAAGTGTTTGATTTTTTTGTGCAGGTGCATAGATTAGGGACATGTTCGTACCTCCTACTGGAATGATACCTTGGTTCTCAAAACTGAGGGAAATACTTATCTCTACTTTGTTGCATCACCCTTTCCTCTTCAAGGGAAAAACCAATGCAAGCTCAAGAAGTAGCATGCTCCAAGGCAAGATGGAAGATCCGACATTCCCTTGATGTAACTGACTATATGTAAACCCTAGTACCCCTTGTGTCTATATAAACCAGAGGGTTTAGTCCGTAGAGGCTAAGACAACAATCACCATCCTACTAGTCTAGGATTTAGTTTATCTGATCTCGTGGTAGATCAACTTTGTAATCCCCATTGTCGGTATCAAAATCGGCAGATCTCGGGTGGGGAGGCCCAAGCTGTATGTCTGAGGATCGACAGTAACTACGATCAAAAGGACATAGTGTTTTCCCAGGTTCGGGCCCTCTTAATGGAGGTGAACCCCTACTCCTGCTTGATTATATTCGATGAGTATAGGGGTTACAAGAGTTGATCTACCTCGAGATTGTAATGGCTAAACCCTAGCTTGGCTAGCCTATCAATGTTCTGGTCCTGCCTTCGATCTAACCCTCCAGTTTATCTAGATATCGGAGGGGCTTAGGGTTGTACAATGTCGGTTTAACAGAAAGGAAATAGTACATCCGGACACCTAAACTTGC
Source organism: Triticum dicoccoides (assembly GCF_002162155.2). Taxonomy (NCBI): domain Eukaryota; kingdom Viridiplantae; phylum Streptophyta; class Magnoliopsida; order Poales; family Poaceae; genus Triticum; species Triticum dicoccoides. The sequence goes on along the minus strand of NC_041383.1, from coordinate 465,846,257 downwards.
CATCCACGTATACAAGAGTCCCTACCGGACACGAGAGGTAGTATTCTACCTTGTATCTTGACGGCCCATTTGTCTGGCCCATATCCAATAGACCGGACGCCCGAGGAACCCTTAGTCCAGGACTCCCTTAGTAGCCCTTGAACCAGTCTTCAATGACAACGTGTTCGGTGCGGAGATTATCTTCGGCATTGCGAGGCGGGTTCCCTAAACAATATACGTCCGCTTTCCTCCATAAAAGAACTGTATTCGACCTTGCATAATTAACACAACCCTTAGCCGCGAAGGCAGGATATATAAAAATAGGAACAATGTCTTTACTGACAACTTTTTCGGCGAAGCGTCAGACTTGACCCTTCAACATTTTCAAACGTTTTCACACCCCGCGTTCCGTGTTTCGAGGCCAAGGCCCATTGGCCCGTCCTGTCAAAACAAAGATCGTGCCCACTTATTACGGGATTGCTCACCAATAAAATTTGGGTAATCCAACCGTTTATGGCGCACGCTTTTGTTGGGAATATGGGAGTTGCAAGGCATAAGTGGGGGACGGTTGGCATTTTTACCGCCTATAATAGGGCAATGTATTTCTCCTTTCTCCCCCACACCTTCCAATCTCCTCAACCTTCCAATCTCCCAAGCTCTCAGCGCCCAAAAAGTTTTCGTCTTCCTCACCACCACCGCTGTCACGACCGGTTTTCCAATAAAAATATTTATTGAGAAACCAATCTTTTGAGTCCAGTATGAGAGAAATCCTCCTCACTGGTAGACAAATTCTTGATACAATAAGCCAGTAGCATAGGATATATTACAGGGTTGAGCTAGGGCTGCTCAACAAATTATTACAAGCGCACCAATAATTATACATAATGGCGGATATAACACAATGGTGTGGTGGCATACTACTGACTCGAGGATAAAGTGATGGTGGAATAACACAGTGGGGAGTGTGATAACACGACTCTCAAACTGGCATCTCATCGAGCGTCGAGGTGAGGCTCGATAAATTTATTCGGGTTGCGGAAGCGGATATAATACAGTGACCAAATCCAGGGTCGCACGAGACTGACTGGGATTCCTCTAGGCGTCGGACTCGCTATCGAACTCTTCATCCATGAGATCACCTTCGTCAGCATCTGGCCAAATCAACAAGCCAGCGAGTACTTTGAAAGTACTCGCAAGACAGTTCGGACGTAAGATATAACAAATGCATGCATGAATGCGTCATGATTAATTCACCAATGTACATTTAAAGTATTAGCAGGCAAGGTAAGCAAAGAGGGAATCGGCGGTAGTCCACCTGAAATCCCGACAGAAATATAAATGGAAACCGATCGGGTGTCTGAAGCGACGCCTCGAAAGGTGAACAAATAAATAAAGGAGAAAATCATGCCACAGTCGGGCGTCTTAGCGACACCACATAAAGGGCTTTAAAAGAAATGCCACAGTCGGACGTCGGGGCGACATCACAGAAAGGGCTTTAAAAGAAATGCCACAGTCGGACGTCGGGGCGACATCACAGAAAGGGCTTTAAAAGAAATGCCACAGTCGGACGTCGGGGCGACATCACAGAAAGGGCTTTAAAAGAAATGCCACAGTCGGACGTCGGGGCGACATCACAGAAAGGGCTTTATTCACAAGTAAATAATACTCATAATACATATTCAATTCATGATAATAAACAGGTTAGTCCACCCACAGGAATAACATTTAACCGGACTTAGCACTCATGGGATTCACCGGAGTCTCTGTCATCAAACTGATACTGTTAGGACAAGATAATACGAATTTGGACATGGAATAGATGATTCAAGGAATGTATGACTCTGCAGAGTTTGTACAAAAATTTTCCCACAGCCAACGGATTTCCGTAGTCACGAAGGACTAGTTTCGTTTACGGTTTTTCGGAAGAAAACACAGCTATCCAGTACACACCCATCCTACCTCTCAATGCCAGGACTCACCCTAGACATCGTCCAAGAAAAACTTTTGAGACGGGGAGATCACAATCTCGAATAGCATGGGATCAAATTTATATATGCGCGCTCTAAGGGGTGCCCCCCTCTCGGTCCCAACCGGAAACACCCATGCCCCCTGACCGGATGACTGGCTTTAATCCAGGGCCATGGAACCATCATCCCGGCCTCTCCTTTTGGTGTGTACCAGGAAAGCGGTTTGCAACTTACTAAACCATATTCCTTGCGGAAAACATGTGGTAGTACAGGGAAGGAAATGAGAGGAACTAGACCGATACGGTTTGACACTGAAGTCATATAGTCTGGCATAAGACTGGCATGCTACGACACTGCCATCTTACCCATCCTCATGCCAACACATGGCCATTCATACTCACATCCATCCACTTATGGATCATCGAACTCACTTACCTCAACATTGCATAAAATAACGTTCATCGGTATGCTCATCAACATGCCATGAAACTAACTAAATGCAAAACATGCCAAGACACTCATCATATCAAAAGTTCAAACATGCTTGCCTGGTTCAGAGTAGTCGGAGCCTAGCTCGGTGAAGTTCGCGGCTCCGTCACCTCCTTCGGTATCTACGGTATAAAGAAAATATATGCGCTATCGTAAATACCAAGGGGTGCACAAAAAGTATTCCAAATATTTTTTAAATAAATCTGATAAAAAACTAGACAAAAATTTAAAGAGAACAGAAAAAGAATCAATCAAAAATACCTTTCTATTTAAAAGTTATAAGGGTTTTTGTCTAGGGACTCATCTGTAATGAAACAGAAAGTTTCCAGGGGCTAGTTTATAAAAACAGAAAACGCTTCGGCAGAAACTACGCCAGCCCAAAGGGAAAGCGCATTTGGAAGAAGGCGTTTTCAGAAAATGCTTCGTTTAGAAAGGACAGAGAGGCTGACAGCGGGTCCCACTTGTCATGTTTAAACTTTCAAATGGGAGGGACGAGGCTCGTCGGCGCCCGAGGGCTGCGGTGGTCGCCGGCGGCGATCCACGGCGAGGTAAGGGGATCGGAGGTTACCAACATGCTCACCGTGTCCTTCCGCAACGGTGGGTGGTGGTGTTGGTTGCCGGGGAGCACCACGTCGACGGCGGTCTCAACTCCGGCGGACGGTGGTTCGGGCGTGGATGAAGCTCGTCGGAGAGGACTGCAAAGGCCAAATTGATGAGGGGGTTAGAGTACTGGGTGTGAGAGAGGGCTATGGACGAGGTTTGGGCGCCGGAGATGGCCTCACCGGAGTGAATCAAGATGGAGGCCGAGGCGGAGCAAGGCGGCCGGAGTTGGGGAAGGAGACCTCCTCGAGGTCCTCCTAGTGGCTTGGCAGGGTCCTGGGGAGGTGCAGTGAAGGTGCGTGCTCGAGGGCGAGCTCGGGTTCCTTTTTATAGGCGATTCGAGGCGGTGTCCGTCGAAACTTATGGCGGCGCAGGGCATTGGTCGGGGAGGATTAGGGGTCGAGCGCCATCGTGGGGGTTCAATGGGTCCGTTTAAACTGGCCGGGGTTTGGGTGTTTGGTCGAGCTCGACGGAACGGGGGTGGCGCGGCCCGTCGGCGGCAGGGAGCACGTTCCGTGCTTGCCAGGCCACGGTGATGGTGCCACGGGCGTGCGCTGGCATGCATGAGGCCACGCGGAGAGCCAGGGGGCTTTGGGCGGCGCTGAACGGCGTTCTGCCGTGGTGTGCCTTCTGTCGGCCGCCACGGGAGGTCCCGACGCCGCAGAAGACGCCGGCGAGGGCGGGCCAGCGCGCCACCGACGCCAGGAAGGCTCCACGCACGCGTGTGAAGCTCCGGACAAGAGGGAGGGGCTGCGAGCATCGAGCCAAGCGCACTGTGAGCTTGTGACTGAACTCTGAAGAAAACGACACTGTAAAACTGAATTTTACTGAACTTTACTGAAAATGCAAAGAACAGTGCAGCTCAGGTGTTCGACAGAATGCTTTTGGCATCTAGGGATTTTTCCTTGAGCTGAAATTTGGTGGAGTGGCTACTCATTGCTCCAGTAGGCTGCATGATTTTTGGTGGAATTTTTGGAGAAGTGTGGATATGAATTTCATCAAATTTGGCAAATCTGGTCCAAACTTGCAGTGAGTGAAATTTGAAATATTTGAAAAGAAGAAGAGTGGATCAAGATGGTTCTAGGTTGTGGGTACTAAAGACAATCCAGGGAAGTTGGTTTGGGATAAAAACTCAAAGGCAAAGTGGTACTTGCTTTGAAAATCACTTAGGCTCAAAATAATTGGCAGAAATGTTTTGGGAGATAAAATAATTAAAATAAAATCCAAAACTTGTTTGGACTTGTTGAGACAGAGGATTTAAATTGCTCAAAGGTGGAGGGAGGGGTTTTGAGAAGATTTACTATAGGAGACATGGTAAAACCATGGGTGGTTTCAAAAAGAAAGAAGTCCCAAAACTCCTAGGGTTTCTTTTTTTTAAATGAAAATAAATAAGTTTGAGAGAGTAACAACCAGAAGGAAAAGCTTCCAAAAATTCAACACCAAATTTGAAAGGGAAGAGAAAATCCTTGCCAAAGGAAAGGAAGTTTTTAAGAGGAAGGATTTCTGGAAAAGAAATTTTAAATGCCCTCTTTTAAAATCCAACAAAGTTTTTGATGAAAACCAAATTAAAATTTTGGAGTGTCACAACACCTACCCCCTTAGGAAAAATCTCGTCCCCGAGATTTCAGCTGATCCTTAAATAAGTGTGGATGCTCTATCCGAAGAAAATCCTCTCTTTCCCAAGTTGCTTCACTGTCGGTGTGATTGCTCCACTGGACTTTGAAAAACTTGATGGTCTTCTGTCGGGTCCTCCTTTCATACTCCTCTAATATTCTTACGGGACGTTCCCGATAAGTGAGGTCTGGCTGCACGTCAATGTTTTCATGGGATACTTGTTTCTCTGGGTTGCTTACGCACTTCCTCAATTGCGAGACATGGAACACGTCATGGACATCGGATAATTCCTCGGGTAAGTCTAGCTGGTAGGCTACCGTGCCTCTTCGTGCCCTTATACAGAAAGGTCCGATGAATCTTGGTGCTAGCTTCCCTTTAATCTTGAATCGTTGCAATCCTCTCATAGGGGATACTCTCAGGTATACGAACTCACCGGGTTCGAAGCTGACCCTACGATGTTTCTGATCATAATAACTCTTCTGTCGACTTTGAGCGGTCTTAAGTCGGTCTCTGATTAGCTTGACCTTTTCCTCGGCTTCTCTGAGCATGTCTGGTCCGAAGATGCGGCTGTCTCCGGTCTCTGACCAATTTAACGGGGCACAACATCTTCGTCCGTATAAAGCCTCAAATGGTGCCATTTGTAGGCTGGCCTGGTAGCTATTGTTGTACGCGAACTCGGCGTATGGCAGGCTTTCTTCCCAACTGGTTCCATATGTGAGGACACATGCTCTCAGCATGTCTTCTAAAACCTGGTTTACGCGTTCTGTTTGTCCATCAGTCTGTGGGTGGTATGCGGTACTGAAGGCTAGTTGGGTTCCCAGAGCCTGTTGTAAATGCTCCCAAAATCTTGAGACGAACTGAGTGCCTCTGTCGGATATTATAGTCTTCGGGACACCGTGCAGACAAACTATGCGGGAAAGATAAATCCTGGCAAGCCTCTGAGTGGTGTGGGTCGTCTTTATTGGAATAAAGTGTGCCACTTTGGTTAACCTGTCAGTGATGACCCATATGGCATCATTCCCGTGTCGTGACCGAGGTAGTCCGACAATGAAATCCATCTCTATTTCATCCCATTTCCACTCAGGTATTTTGTTCGGTTGCAGTAGTCTGGCTGGTCTCTGATGCTCAGCTTTTATGCGTTGACATGAGTCGCAACATGCAATGAAGGTGGCTATGTCCCTCTTCATACCGTGCCACCAAAATCTTTCCTGAATATCTTTATACATTTTGGTTCCCCCAGGGTGGATCGAGTACGGGGCGGTGTGGGCTTCAGCTAAAATTTGCTGTTTAAGGTCTTCTATGTTTGGCACGCAGAGCCTTTCTCCGTACCATAATATTCCTTCATTGTCTATGACGAATTCCGAGGCCTTGCCCATACTCAACTTTCTTTTGATGCCTTCGATGCTGGTGTGACCAGGCTGAGCTCCTTTAATTTTCCCCACAAGGTCGGGTTGTATTTACAAGTTTGATATGGTGCCTTCTGCTACCATTATCAAGTTGAGCTTGGCAAATTCTTGTTGGAATTCGGGCCTCAAGCTGTGCAGATTGTTTTCGTCGGAGCTGGGGTTCCGACTAAGAGCATCGGCCACTACATTTGCTTTCCCTGGATGGTAATGGATACCAACATCATAATCCTTTACCAATTCCAACCAGCGTCGTTGCCGTAAATTTAGTTCTGGCTGCGTGAAAATATATTTGAGACTTTTGTGATCCGTATATATTTCACATCGATTCCCAAGTAAGAAATGCCTCCATTCCTTGAGTGCATGAATAACTGCTGCCATTTCTAAGTCATGAGTGGGATAATTTTCCTCATGCTTGCGAAGTTGCCTTGAAGCGTAGGCGACAACCTTGTCTTCCTGCATCAACACGCATCCGAGACCCTTTCTGGACGCGTCACAATATACTTCAAAATTCTTGTGTATGTCGGGTACAATTAATACCGGTGCTGTCGTTAACTTCCGCTTTAGCTCTTGGAAACTTTTCTCGCAGGCTTCTGTCCATTCAAACTTCTTATCTTTCTTGAGCAACTGTGTCATAGGCTTGGCTATGGTGGAGAATCCTTCAATAAATCTGCGGTAATATCCTGCCATTCCCAAGAAACTCCGTATGTCCGTTACGCTGGCTGGTGACTTCCAGCCAAGTACGGCCTTGACTTTCTCTGGGTCCACTGCGATACCGTCTTGGGTCAGTACGTGGCCTAGAAAGCCTACTTGTCTTAGCCAAAATTCGCACTTGCTGAACTTGGCATACAATTGGTGTTTTCTGAGCTCTCCTAGCACAATACTGAGATGTTCTGCATGCTCTTCTGGTGTCTTGGAGTATACCAGAATATCGTCGATGAATACCACGACGAACTTGTCCATAAACTTCATAAATACTTTGTTCATGAGGTGAACAAAATATGCGGGGGCGTTAGTTAATCCAAATGGCATCACTGTGAACTCGTACAGTCCATATCTGGAGGTGAAGGCTGTTTTGGGGATATCTTCCGTTCGTACCTTCAATTGATGGTATCCTGACCTTAGGTCAATTTTTGAGAATACCTTGGCCTGAGCAAGTTGATCAAACAAATCGTTTATCCTTGGCATCGGGTATTTGTTTTTGACTGTGACCATGTTAAGTGCTCGATAGTCAATACACAATCTTAGCGTTCCATCCTTCTTTTTGGCAAATAAAATTGGTGATCCCCAAGGTGAGGAGCTGGCTCGAATGTATCCTTTGTCTAGCAATTCCTTTATTTGTTTCTTCAACTCAACTAATTCGGATGGTGCCATTCGGTACGGTTTCTTGTATATGGGGGTGGTTCCTGGTGCGAGCTCAATGCTGAATTCTATCTCTCGGTCTGGTGGCATGCCTGGTAGATCTTCAGGGAATACGTCTGGAAATTCACACACTACTGGAACCTTGTTTAGCTCAGAAACGTCCACCTTATTTAATCTCGGTTGCCGGGGTATTTTTCCTTCCTTGGCTGATACTCTTATTGTCTTCCCTTGGTGGTGTGTGAGAATTACGGTCCTGTTGAAACAGTCGATAAAACCCTTGTTGGTGGTTAGCTAGTCCATCCCTAGGATGACATCCAGTCCTTTATTTTCCAACACAATAAGATTTGCGTGAAACTCCAATCCTTCAAACTCAATGACCACATTCTGACAGTAATTCTAAGTAACTTGCTGAATCCCAGGGGACTTGATGATCATGGATTTCTCCAAAGGAAGCATTGAAAAATTATTTTGCAAAGCAAAACTTTTCGAAATGAAAGAGTGAGAAGCTCCAGAATCAAACAAAACCATTGCAGGTATTGTGTTGACAGGAAACGTACCGAGTACGATATCCGGAGCATTTTGTGCCTCCTCTTTGGTTACGTGGTTCAGATGACCCTTCCTGTGGTTATTGTTGGGATTGAAATTGTTTCGCTTGGGCGCTGAATTATTGCCGCCGTTGTTCGGCTTTGGGGTTGAGTTCCTAGGCTTGGGACACTGCTTGGCATAGTGTCCTTCCTCTCCACAGGCGTAACAAGTAACGCCGGGGCGATATGTGAACTCCTTGTCCCTTGCATGAAAATTCTTGATTGGGCGTGAGACATTGGATGAGGATTTGTGCGTCCCACCCTTTTGAAAATCTGTCTTGCTTCGGTGATTGCGAGCATGGTTAGTCTGGTCCCTTTTTCGCTTGCGGATATCTTCCAGACTACGTCTCTCATTTTCCAGAGTAATGGCTTTGTCCACCAGTGTTTTAAAATCAGGAAAAGTGTGCACGACCAGTTGGCATTTAAGCGCGGGCGCCAGACCGTCAAGGAATTTCTCCATCTTCTTGATTTCAGTCATACGCTCTTCATTGGCGTAGCGGGACAATAGAGTAAATTGACTGTTGTAATCTGACACTGTCATGTTCCTTTGTTTGAGGTCATCGAACTCTCTCTTCTTGATTTTCATAATACTCTTAGGAATGTGTGCACCACGGAAACCTTCCTTGAAATCATCCCAGGTTATGTCATTTTCGTTGGGATGCATGTGCAGAAAATTCTCCCACCACGATGCGGCTGCTCCTGTGAGATAGTGCGGAGCATACAATACCTTTTCGGGGTCTGAACATTTTGCAATAATTATTTTCCTCTCCATATCTCTAAGCCAGTCCTCGGCTTCAAGAGGTTTGTCAGTGTGAGAAAATGTTTGGGGACGTGTCTTCTGAAGCTCAGATAACTTGGATTGCTGCTGATACTGTCCATGGTGATTCCCCATGTTGATGACTTGGTTCATCATTTCACGATGTTGTTGCTGACTCTGTTCATAAAGGCGGCACATTTGGGAAAGTGCCGTTTCACTGCCCTGTTGGCTTGACTGTCCCTGAGTGAACTCGTTGCTGGGGTGTGTATTATAATTTTCCTCTGGTGGAGTTGGCATGGAGCGAGTCCAAGGACGAGACATTTTTCACTCTGGGGATATATTTTGTAAAACCCATAAGAAAAGCGAAGATGGTCGCAAAAACAAATCCAAAATTGCACAAGGATGGCAAATAATTTAAATGACCAAGATCACTTAAGAAAACAAATCGAATTGCCCACGGAGAAGGACTGCTCATTACATATCTTACACGCGGGCGATAATTATACAATACATCACTCAGGATATGCGTACATAATCCTGACATGTTATTTAGGCTAGTGCACTTCTCCAGTTCCTACATGATGCGCAAACAGGCTACTCCTCTCAACCTATGTACATATCTTACAAAGCGGTACATCGCATGACGGGAAAGCGCACTCAGCCGGAAATGTTGACGATCTCCTTGGCCCTGCCAAGGGTGAGGCGCAGTGAGGCTGGGGACTCGACCTCCTCCTCACTAATAGGCTCCAGACGTGAAGAGCTGTGTCGGGCAGATGGAGCGGGTGTCAGGGGCGGAGCAACACGAATAGGAGTAGGCACAACGGGTGGTGCAGTGCGCGCTGGAGTGGGCGCAATGGCCTGGTTGAACTCTTCGGTGGTAGGCAGGCGACGAGTAGGTGCATAAGATGCTGATGACGAGACAAAAGTCAGTGGCGGTGCGGCGGGCAGGAGCTCCCTCCTGTTGGCGGCACAGCCATGGACTGAGTCCATGCGGGCAGCTACGAAGTCGTCCACCAGGTTGTCGAAGGCTGCCTCCTGAGCCCGGAGATACTCAATAAGCATCTCAAAAGCCTCATCTCGTTCTCCTCTGGGGCAGGAGAATGCGTAGTGACAGGTGTAAGGCACATGGCATGGAAGATAGCGGTAGCGACGAGTCTTCATCGCGGGAAGGACATCCCTGAGGCGAGCTATCGCCTCACGGGCTGCCATCTGCATAGCATGCCTCTCCGTAGGCATGGCTCTTCCCACGAACCGGAAGCGGCGTAACTCACCACGCCCTCCCCTGAACTGCACCGTGGCCTGGTGCATGGTCAGACTGTCGTTGACCTTGTGCTGGTAGAGTGTGAAGACTGGGCGCACAGACGGCCCCATCGCGACCTGAACGATGAAGGAGAGAAGCTTGACGAACCCATCGGGCATGTTGGCGAAGGTCTGAGACTCGTAGCTGTTGTCGGCCATCTACAAAGGTAAGCAAAAATTCTGAATGGTCAGATCATAAATTTATGCTGACAGTCAGAAAATGACTACAATTGCAAAAATATAAATTAGCTCTATCATGCTAATAACCAATTAGCGATCGCACCTAGTGGCTTCCTACAGTCAGCCTGGCTCTGGTACCAAGCTTGTCACGACCGGTTTTCCAATAAAAATATTTATTGAGAAACCAATCTTTTGAGTCCAGTATGAGAGAAATCCTCCTCACTGGTAGACAAATTCTTGATACAATAAGCCAGTAGCATAGTATATATTACAGGGTTGAGCTAGGGCTGCTCAACAAATTATTACAAGCGCGCCAATAATTATACATAATGGCGGATATAACACAATGGTGTGGTGGCATACTACTGACTCGAGGATAAAGTGATGGTGGAATAACATAGTGGGGAGTGTGATAACACGACTCTCAAACTGGCATCTCATCGAGCGTCGAGGTGAGGCTCGATAAATTTATTCGGGTTGCGGAAGTGGATATAATACAGTGACCAAATCCAGGGTCGCACGAGACTGACTGGGATTCCTCTAGGCGTCGGACTCGCTATCGAACTCTTCATCCATGAGATCGCCTTCGTCAGCATCTGGCCAAATCAACAAGCCAGTGAGTACTTTGAAAGTACTCGCAAGACAGTTCGAACGTAAGATATAACAAATGCATGCATGAATGCGTCATGATTAATTCACCAATGTACATTTAAAGTATTAGCACGCAAGGTAAGCAAAGAGGGAATCGGCGATAGTCCACCTGAAATCCCGACAGAAATATAAATGGAAACCGATCGGGTGTCTGAAGCGACGCCTCGAAAGGTGAACAAATAAATAAAGGAGAAAATCATGCCACAGTCGGGCGTCTTAGCGACACCACATAAAGGGCTTTAAAAGAAATGCCACAGTCGGACGTCGGGGCGACATCACAGAAAGGGCTTTAAAAGAAATGCCACAGTCGGACGTCGGGGCGACATCACAG
>NC_041383.1:465810570-465834686 GCF_002162155.2 Triticum dicoccoides | reverse complement strand
ATCGGGGCGACATCACAGAAAGGGCTTTAAAAGAAATGCCACAGTCGGACGTCGGGGCGACATCACAGAGAGGGCTTTAAAAGAAATGCCACAGTCGGACGTCGGGGCGACATCACAGAAAGGGCTTTAAAAGAAATGCCACAGTCGGACGTCGGGGCGACATCACAGAAAGGGCTTTATTCACAAGTAAATAATACTCATAATACATATTCAATTCATGATAATAAACAGGTTAGTCCACCCACAGGAATAACATTTAACCGGACTTAGCACTCATGGGATTCACCGGAGTCTCTGTCATCAAACTGATACTGTTAGGACAAGATAATACGAATTTGGACATGGAATAGATGATTCAAGGAATGTATGACTCTGCAGAGTTTGTACAAAAATTTTCCCACAGCCAACAGATTTCCGTAGTCACGAAGGACTAGTTCCGTTTACGGTTTTTCGGAAGAAAACACAGCTATCCAGTACACACCCATCCTACCTCTCGATGCCAGGACTCACCCTAGACATCGTCCAAGAAAAACTTTTGAGACGGGGAGATCACAATCTCGAATAGCATGGGATCAAATTTATATACGCGCGCTCTAAGGGGTGCCCCCCTCTCGGTCCCAACCGGAAACACCCATGCCCCCTGACCGGATGACTGGCTTTAATCCAGGGCCATGGAACCATCATCCCGGCCTCTCCTTTTGGTGTGTACCAGGAAAGCGGTTTGCAACTTACTAAACCATATTCCTTGCGGAAAACATGTGGTAGTACAGGGAAGGAAATGAGAGGAACTGGACCGATACGGTTTGACACTGAAGTCATATAGTCTGGCATAAGACTGGCATGCTACGACACTGCCAGCTTACCCATCCTCATGCCAACACATGGCCATTCATACTCACATCCATCCACTTATGGATCATCGAACTCACTTACCTCAACATTGCATAAAATAACGTTCATCGGTATGCTCATCAACATGCCATGAAACTAACTAAATGCAAAACATGCCAAGACACTCATCATATCAAAAGTTCAAACATGCTTGCCTGGTTCAGAGTAGTCGGAGCCTAGCGCGGTGAAGTTCGCGGCTCCGTCACCTCCTTCGGTATCTACGGTATAAAGAAAATATATGCGCTATCGTAAATACCAAGGGGTGCACAAAAAGTATTCCAAATATTTTTCAAATAAATCTGATAAAAAACTAGACAAAATTTTAAAGAGAACAGAAAAAGAATCAATCAAAAATACCTTTCTGTTTAAAAGTTATAAGGGTTTTTGTCCAGGGACTCATCTGTAATGAAACAGAAAGTTTCCAGGGGCTAGTTTATAAAAACAGAAAACGCTTCGGCAGAAACTACACCAGCCCAAAGGGAAAGCGCATTTGGCAGAAGGCGTTTTCAGAAAACGCTTCATTTAGAAAGGACAGAGAGGCTGACAGCGGGTCCCACTTGTCATGTTTAAACTTTCAAATGGGAGGGACGAGGCTCGTTGGCGCCCGAGGGCTGCGGTGGTCGCCGGCGGCGATCCACGGCGAGGTAAGGGGATCGGAGGTTACCAACGTGCTCACCGTGTCCTTCCGCAACGGTGGGTGGTGGTGTTGGTCGCTGGGGAGCACCACGTCGACGACGGTCTCAACTCCGGCGACGGTGGTTCGGGCGTGGATGGAGCTCGTCGGAGAGGACTACAAAGGCCAAATTGATGAGGGGGTTAGAGTACTCGGTGTGAGAGAGGGCTACGGACGAGGTTTGGGCGCCGGAGATGGCCTCACTGAAGTGAATCAAGCTGTAGGCCGAGGCAGAGCAAGGCGGCCGGAGTTGGGGAATGAGACCTCCTCGAGGTCCTCCTGGTGGCTTGGCAGGGTCCTGGGGAGGTGCAGTGAAGGTGCGTGCTCGAGGGCGAGCTCGGGTTCCTTTTTATAGGCGATTCGAGGCGGTGGCCGAGAACGGGGTTCTCCGGCGAAGCTTACGGCGGCGCAGGGCATTGGTCGGGGAGGATTAGGGGTCGAGCGCCGTCGTGGGGGTTCAATGGGTCCATTTAGGTGCTAAACTGGCCGGGGTTTGGGTGTTTGGGTCGAGCTCGACGGAACGGGGGTGGCGCGGCCCGTCGGCGGCAGGGAGCATGTTCCGTGCTTGCCGGGCCACGGTGATGGTGCCACGGGCGTGCGCTGGCATGCATGAGGCCACGCGGAGAGCCAGGGGGCTTTGGGCGGCGCTGAACGGCGTTCTGCCGTGGTGTGCCTTCTGTCGGCCGCCACGGGAGGTCCCGACGCCGCAGAAGACGCCGGCGAGGGCGGGCCAGCGCGCCACCGACGCCAGGAAGGCTCCACGCATGCGTGTGAAGCTCCGGACAAGAGGGAGGGGCTGCGAGCATCGAGCCAAGCGCACTGTGAGCTTGTGACTGAACTCTGAAGAAAACGACACTGTAAAACTGAATTTTACTGAACTTTACTGAAAATGCAAAGAATAGTGCAGCTCAGGTGTTCGACAGAATGCTTTTGGCATCTAGGGATTTTTCCTTGAGCTGAAATTTGGTGGAGTGGCTACTCATTGCTCCAGTAGGCTGCATGATTTTTGGTGGAATTTTTGGAGAAGTGTGGATATGAATTTCATCAAATTTGGCAAATCTGGTCCAAACTTGCAGTGAGTGAAATTTGAAATATTTGAAAAGAAGAAGAGTGGATCAAGATGGTTCTAGGTTGTGGGTACTAAAGACAATCCAGGGAAGTTGGTTTGGGATAAAAACTCAAAGGCAAAGTGGTACTTGCTTTGAAAATCACTTAGGCTCAAAATAATTGGCAGAAATGTTTTGGGAGATAAAATAATTAAAATAAAATCCAAAACTTGTTTGGACTTGTTGAGACAGAGGATTTAAATTGCTCAAAGGTGGAGGGAGGGGTTTTGAGAAGATTTACTATAGGAGACATGGTAAAACCATGGGTGGTTTCAAAAAGAAAGAAGTCCCAAAACTCCTAGGGTTTCTTTTTTTTAAATGAAAATAAATAAGTTTGAGAGAGTAACAACCAGAAGGAAAAGCTTCCAAAAATTCAACACCAAATTTGAAAGGGAAGAGAAAATCCTTGCCAAAGGAAAGGAAGTTTTTAAGAGGAAGGATTTCTGGAAAAGAAATTTTAAATGCCCTCTTTTAAAATCCAACAAAGTTTTTGATGAAAACCAAATTAAAATTTTGGAGTGTCACAACCGCCTCCTCCGACCATGGCCGGATCTGGTTCCAAGGGCAAGTGGGAGGCCTCCTTCATCATGGAGAAGGAGATAAAGGATCTCCGAAGTGTGGGATACCTAGCCGCAACCATCACGCACAGGCTCCCCCCAAGGGTCATATCATCCCCACTCCGGAGCCCGGTGAAAGGGTTGTCTTCCTCCCCCATTTCCTTAGAGGGTTAGGTTTTCTACTCCACCCCTTCGTCCAAGGACTAATGTTCTATTACGGGTAAGATTTCCATGCTCTAGCCCCCAACTCTTTCCTCCACATCTCGGTGTTTATCATCGTGTGCGAGGCTCTACTCCGCATCCCTACTCACTTTGGCCTATGACATATAATGACACTAGAAAAGGTGATTGAAATTATCATTGATCAAACTTATGCACCTGCTAGCATTCACACTTCATAAATTATTTCTTTTATCATTTACTTACTCGAGGACGAGCAGGAATTAAGCTTGGGGATGCTGATACGTATCCAACGTATCTATAATTTTTGAAGCATTCATGCTATTATATTATCTGTTTTGGATGTTTATGGGCTTTATTATAGACTTTTATATTATTTTTGGGACTAACCTATTAACCGGAGGCCCAGCCCAAATTGTTGTTTTCTTGCCTATTTCAGTGTTTCGAAGAAAAGGAATATCAAACGGAGTCCAAACAGAATGAAACCTTCGGGAGAGTTATTTTTGGAACGGAAGCAATCCAGGAGACTTGGAGTGCACGTAAGGGAAGCAACGAGGAAGCCACGAGGCAGGGAGGCGCGCCCTACCCCGCTGGGCGTGCCCCCCACCCTCGTGGGCCCCTCGTGTCTCCCCTGACCGACTTCTTTTGCCTATATATGTCCATATACCCTAAAACATTGAGTAGCAGAATAGATCAGGAGTTCCACCGCCACAAGCCTCTGTAGCCACCAAAAACCAATCGGGACCCTGTTTCGGCACCCTGTCGGAGGGGGGATCCCTCACCGGTGGCCATCTTCATCATCCCGGCGCTCTCCATGATGAGGAGGGAGTAGTTCACCCTCAGGGCTGAGGGTATGTACCAGTAGCTATGTGTTTGATCTCACTCTCTCTCTCGTGTTCTTGAGGTGATACGATCTTGATGTATCGCGAGATTTGCTATTATAGTTGGATCTTATGATGTTTCTCCCCCTCTACTCTCTTGTGATGGATTGAGTTTCCCCTTTGAAGTTAACTTATCGGATTGAGTCTTTAAGGATTTGAGAACACTTGATGTATGTCGTGCCGTGCTTATCTGTGGTGACAATGGGATATTCACGTGATCTACTTGATGTGTGTTTTGGTGATTAACTTGCGGGTTCAATGAACTTATGCATAGGGGTTGGCACACATTTTCGTCTTGACTCTCCGGTAGAAACTTTGGGGCACTCTTTGAAGTACTTTGTGTTGGTTGAATAGATGAATCTGAGATTGTGTGATGCGTATCATATAATCATTCCCACGGATACTTGAGGTGACATTGGAGTATCTAGGTGACATTAGGGTTTTGGTTGATTTGTGTCTTAAGGTGTTATTCTAGTACGAACTCTATGATAGATCGAATGGAAAGAATAGCTTCGTGTTATTTTACTACGGACTCTTGAATAGATCGATCAGAAAGGATAACTTTGAGGTGGTTTCGTACCCTACAATAATCTCTTCGTTTGTTCTCCACTATTAGTGACTTTGGAGTGACTCTTTGTTGCATGTTGAGGGATAGTTATATGATCTAGTTATGTTATTATTGTTGAGAGAACTTGCACTAGTGAAAGTATGAACCCTAGGCCTTGTTTCGAAGCATTGCAATACTGTTTGTGCTCACTTTTATCATTAGTTACCTTGCTATTTTTATAATTTCAGATTACAAAAACCTATATCTACCATCCATATTGCACTTGTATCACCATCTCTTCGCTGAACTAGTGCACCTATACAATTCACCATTGTATTGGGTGTGTTGGGGACACAAGAGACTCTTTGTTATTTGGTTGCAGGGTTGCTTGAGAGAGACCATCTTCATCCTACGCCTCCCACGGATTGATAAACCTTAGGTCATCCACTTGAGGAAAATTTGCTACTGTCCTACAAACCTCTGCACTTGGAGGCCCAACAACGTCTACAAGGAGAAGGTTGCATAGCAGACATCAAGCAACGGACCATCGTGAGCCTTCTCCCCCTGCCATGGAGGACACCGAGGTGTAGTCCCAAAGGAATTCTCCTAGCCGAGGAGGGGCGGATGAGGCCGTCCAGAAGGCGCACGAGGGTAACATCTCGGATGCCGCAGAGCGGGGCACGACGACCCCCATGACCATTGAGGGTGCGGGGCCTCAACAGTTTGGGCCCTCACCGAACACCACCCCGGAGACCAATGTGGATCCGGGCTCGGACCAACACCCCCCTTCCACAGAGAGGGAGGAGCAGCAGCTCCATCAGCGGCCTCTGTTAATCCAGGGGCCGCTGATACTCTGGAGGAAGCACTACAACGTGCTTCCATCATGGAGGAGCACCGCACCCTGATGGGTGTGGTTATGGAAAAGGTTCGGTCCGCGAAGAGCAGACTGAACTAGGCCTTCAACAGCCTACTGACGGGCTTTGAGGTATGGGATGTAATTCTCTTGCAAGTTTTTTTATGTGCAAGGTTGAACCTATGTATAGACAGTAGCCCCTCAGACTCTGTCCGGATTAGAACAATCCGGATGGAGGATCAAAATAAGCTGATAATGTATCGTACTATCTTGTTGGACAGACATCTATGCTAGCGGCTACTACCCAAGCCGTAGAGGTTTCCGAGCTCAACCGGAAGCTTCGGCTAGCCAATGAGGAGGTCGACCGCGTCAACAAGTGGTTTGACGAAACTCAAGGTATGCGCCACTTGTACATACCCGAAGTAATATGTGCACCGATTCTTAAAATTTACTGAGTTTTATGATTATACTCATAGTTGGCGCAGCCGTGGTCGAGTCCCTCAAGACTGCCCTCACCCAAGCCAAAAAAGAGGCGGAGGTGAGCAGGGCGGCTGTCGGCATTCTGGAAATAGGGGTACCCAGACTTGCCTGCCTGCGGCCTGCAGCGTGGCTCAAGGAGTGGCCCAGTATGGCCCATCTTCGTCAACACAAGCTCAAGACCCTCGCGAGAGGCCAAGCCTCGCGGGGCGGACGACAGGAAGCTTCCGCAGGAACAGCCTCGTCAGGCTGGCTCGCGAGGAGGCGGAGAGATCAAGGCGGGGTACCTCATGAGGTGCCCGTGACGCAAGCCATGACGACCGAAGCCAGGCGGGTGCCAGGCGGGTGCCAGCCTGGGCAGTGTCCTTGTTTCCCCTTCGGTGCAAATGGGGCAAGCACAGGCCAAGGCATCAGGAAAAGGTTACCGTTTCGGTGCAACAAGACCAAGACCAGCAGGACGGCAGGATGGAGGTCATCCTGGAGCCCAGGAAGGCGTCATCGTCAGAGCCTTTGGCAGGCGAGGACCACTTTAGTCAGGATAAGTGTACTAGATGTTCCCCTTCAAAATGACCAATTGTTGGCTCCCTTCCCGCTCAATATTTGGGAAGAGGACCAGGGCCTTGCTCTATAAATAGGACTAGCCGCCCTCAAGGCAAACAGACAGACAGACAGAGAGGAGATCAACCATTCGAACCCTAGCCAGAACCACCACACCAACACAAGAACTCCTCCCCTCACGAGGTTGTTCTTCCCTTGTATTGTTCATCATCAGCCCCTGAGGCAATCCACACACCACACACTGGAGTAGGGTATTACACCACAATGGTGGCCTGAACCAGTATAAACCCTGCGTCCCTTGTGTTGTTCTTCATGTAGCCTAGATCCTTTGCGAGGCGACGAGACATGAGCCGGTAGGGGGAGTGATCTCCATGCGCACCCTAGAGTTTGAACCTTAAGGGTCTGCCGGAACCCGATATCCGACATTTGGCGCGCTAGGTAGGGGTGCGTCGGAATCACGCCTTTCGCCGTCTTGCGTTTCGCCGTCCATCTCATCCATGTCTGACATTCTCGAGCCCGCGCCGAGAGCCGGGCTGCTCTCGCCACCCGTGTCGCCCAGACGACGCCCGTCGGCAGATGCCCCCGTCGTTCCCCGTCGCCTGTCGCCAACGCCGCCACCGGCCCGGCGGGGAACGAGCAGCAGGCCTCATCCCTGCATCCTTCGGTGCGGCGAGAAGGCCGTACCGCCACCCCATCGCTGACTCCAGCCGGTTCGTCGTCTCACGTCCGTCGCGCCCCCACGTACGCGCACACGGCGCTGCTCCTGGCGCGAGAGCTCCTGCACTACCGTCCCGTCGATGACCTCTACGAGGACTGGCTCGCCCGCATCACCGAGCTCGTCAACGCTGCAGGGGGCTCTCCTATGCCCCCTCTCTCGCTGCCTCGCCCTCCACCCTGCGTAGGAGGCGCGGATCAGGTGGTGCCTCTGCCACCTCCTCACCAAGAAGGCATCCTAGCCCCAAGGCGCGCGAACCCTGGACGTGACCCGCTCCGTCCAGCGACCGTACAGCAAGAGAAGAGCTGCCAAGAGATCCCTCGTCCCCAAGAAGCTGCCCGCGTGCTCCCTACACCGGCACGTCATGACCACGCTCCTGCTCCAGCGTGCCAAGACCCCGCGCTGCTCCTGACGGCAGCGGGCGGAGATCTCCAAGATCAAGCCCTTCGCCACCAAAGGCCTCCTGTAGCCACTTCGGGCTATCGTGCCTTCACCGCCGAGCTGCGCAGCGTAGCTTGGCCGGGCAAGTTCAAGCCCGATCTGCCTCCATGCTACGACGGCACGGTTGACCCTGCGGAGTTCCTCCAGCTCTACGAGCTGGGCATCGAAGCCGCCAACAGGGACGAGAAGGTCATGGCGAACTGGTTTCCCATGGCGCTCAAGGACGGTGCCCGCACCTAGTTCCTGAACCTGGCTCCTGGCACGATTTCCTCTTGGGACGAGATGCGCACTCGCTTCATCGTCTACTTCCAAGGCACTCGCGACCGGCCCCCGGCCATGAGCGACCTTTGTCGCATCAAGCAACAGCTAGGAGAGACCCTACAGAAGTACATCCAGTGTTTCAACAATGCTCGCCTCAAGATCCCCAGGGTGACTGAGGAAGCCATCATCTCAGCCTTCTCTGACGGCATGCGTGACATCAAGATGAAGGAGGAGTTAGCAATCCATGAAGACATGTGCACATCCCTGGAGCTGTTCAACTTGGTGACCAAGTGCACCAGAGCTGAGGAAGGGCGCCTCTCCCTCCTCGAGCTTCCGGCCGCCGATCCAGAAGAAAAGAAGCCCAAGGTCAAGGACATGAAGCGCAAGGGGGCTGCTGTGCTTGCAGCAGAGCCAGACACCAAGCGAGGCAGGTGTCAGCCTGAGTCATCCAAGGGCAGCCGGTACTGCGTGTAACACGATCTCCACACCCACAACACCAACGAATGCCGAGAGCTCAGGGCTGTGCGAGATGGGCGTATCGGCCGACGCCCCGAGTGCAACGACCGGGGCTATGGCCGAGGAGGAGGAAGAGGTGGAGGACGAAGGGAAGACTGTGGCCCTCGCCAGGGGTGGCGTGACCGACCTCGCGAGGACCGCTGGCAGGACCAGCCTCATGAGGGAGGTTGGAGGGATCAGCCTCGTGAGGATCGCCCTCAGGGCAACGCAGGCCTCCCTCCTCTGCCACCACCGCTGAGGAGGAATGAAGACCATCATCAGGACGAAGGGGCTGGGGGCTTCCAGGAGCCACGCGCAATTGCTTGCATCCTAGGCGGCGCTCAAGCCCCAGCCTCTCAGCACATCATCAAACAGTTTGCTCGCGAGGTGAATGCAGTCCTCCCCAAGCTTGAGGCCACACGCCCTCTCAGGTGGTCAGCGTGCGCTATCATGTTCAACTCCGCGGATCAGCTCAAGTGCGCAGCCACGGCCGGAGCCCTCCCGATGCTTTGCTCGCCAGTCATCAACAATGTGCAAGTCACCAGGACCCTCATCGATGGCGGAGCAGAACTCAACGTCCTATCCGTCGAGACATTCGACAATCTCTAAGTGCCATACGATCAGCTTCAGCCGACCAAGCCCTTCGCAGGAGTCACTGATGGTTCCACCGTTCCAATAGGGCAAGTTCGCCTTCCTGTCACCTTTGGGCAGCGCAACAACTACCGCACCGAGCTTATCAACTTCAACGTCGCCCACATTCGCCTGCCATACAATGCCATCCTCGGGTACCCAACTCTGGCCAAGTTCATGGCAGTGACTCATCATGGCTACAATGTCCTCAAGATGCCAGGAAGCGGTGGATTCATCACGGTGCCTTGTGAGGAGAGGGATGCAGTGTGTTCTCTTGAACGTGCTTTGCAAGCCGCAGCAATCGAAGACCCAGATCACAGGGGCGGGAGACTTCCCGAGGCAGTCCCTAAGAAGAAGAGGGCATCACCCGGTCCGAGCCCTTAGGAGGCAGGCCCCTCCAATGGTGTTGTGTCAGGATCCGCGCCCGATCAAGGGGCGCCTCCTTCTGCCGCATAGGAAGGCGCGCCCAGCGCCCTCCTCAGGCAAGGCTCGAGGGCTCTCTCCTGGAGGGCGACCGACTTTGCCAAGGTCATGAGGGAGGTGCTCGGGCACCACTTGGAGGCGTGCTTCAAAGCACGTTTCCCTCAGGAAAGAGCGAGGCAAGGAGGGCCAAACCCTTGGGAGTTCATCGCGAGAAGCATTCAGGAGCTGCAGGAGTCAAGAGTCATGAGTGGCAGCCGCCGCTTACCCGCCGTAGCTCCCCATCCAGGCGAGGATGGTGGGCTGCGCGTCTGCATCGACGTACCAGGGCTCAACCGAGCCGCATCTCAAGAGCGCCTATGGCCTTCGCGCGTGGGGCATTGTGAGGGTCCACCTCACAGCTACGTTCGCATGCCTTTCGGCCTGCCGAACGCAGTTGCCGCTCACCAGCGCCTGCTGAGGAGAATTCTGGAGGCTCAGGAGGTCAGGCATTCCGCAGTCCTGGCAGAGATGGAGATGGCCCTTGAAGAGCCGCCTGCGCCCCTGGAGCCTCCCGAGGCTCCTGGGCCTGGGGGCTCGTGAGGACCGGCTTCCGCAGCGCGCGACGTCCGCTACTTCAACATTCCCTCATCTCCAACTTCATCAGGTGACACCCTTCAAGTTTCATTTTCAGCTGGGAGGGCCCCCAGGGCTGCATCATTCCTAGGCCGCGTGGGTCCGTTCCTGCGGCATGTATCTCTTTTGTTCATGCCTTTAGGTTACTTTGTTGGGGGCGCCCCTCGGGCTGCATTATCCCCAAGCTACTCGGGCCTGACCCAGTGGCATGTATCTTTCTCGCATCTATTCAGGTCGTGCATTTGACCAGCCATGATTATTACTTGATGTCTGTGACGGCGCCCTTCCTCATGCCAACCGCTTGCACGTTAAAAGGGGGGTACCTGAGCATCGCGACTCATGGACTCTTACTAGCTCTCCAGCCCTCACCTCCTGGCCTTGTCCACGGCATCGCGACCTGGCATACCAGCGACGGCTGAGCTCGCTCGAGGCCCGGGACCTGAGGACGTAGAGCGTCGGCATCTAACCAAATTTGCAGGAGCACATTACAAACAAAGGCCCAGAGCCAGGCGCAACCCGCCTTGAGGTAGGGCCCCATGAGTCCTGCGCTGGCTCACGGGTGCCCAGATACACCTCGTCAAGCCCTACCATGCCAGCCATGTGTCAGGGCGGGGCTGTACACGCCCCGGGGGCTCCTCCCGGAGGGGAGCCCCCTCCCACGCACCAGTGGAAGCACCATGATCCGTGCTGGCCGACGACACTGCCGAGGAGCGGCTATGCCCGTACACATATAGAAGCGCTATGCTCCGCGCTGGTGATAAACAACTGAGGGTGGCCCACGACCGCATCAACCTCAGGGAGCCCAGAGCCCAGTATCCGGCCCTATCGTAACACCTCCCCTCGGGAGTGCCGCGTGAGGGGGCTGGACACGGGGGCTGCGCCCGGGCCACGCCCGAGCGCACACCACTCAGCCAGGCCCCTCGGGCCTGGTTCGTCGTGCGCCCTTCCCTGAGCGGAGCTAAGGTATGAAGGCCGTTTGAACGTCAAGGGGGACTCCTGAGCATCGCGACCCAGGAGCCTAACTGGTCACGTAGCCCCTCACTCCTTGGTCCCGTCCTGGTTTCCGGTCGGGGCTAATGGCGGTTGAGGTATGCGTGGGGCCGGGCCCTGCCGACGTAGAACGGTAGATCCACTCCTATGCCTCCCCTTCCTACTTGTTGTTCGCGCTTCAAGGGGGACTCCTAAGCATCGCGACTCAGGAGCCTAACTGGTCACATAGCCCCTCACTCCTTGGTCCTGTCCTGGTTTCCGATCGGGGCTAACGGCGGCTGAGGTATGCGCGGGGCCGGGCCCTGCCGACATAGAACACAAGCAAGTAGGAAGGAAAAGCGCAAATCTCAAGGAATTCAAAAGCAAATATTACAGTCCATAGGTTGTTTTCACAACGCCAAACACAAGTTTAAACGCCTCCACGAGGCATGATGCATGTTGCAGGAACTAAAACAGGATAGAAGCCGCGGAGGGGTCACTTTCTGGCGGTGCCATCGCTGGTGGTGGAGTTACGCTGGCGGCTCCACCTCCCGAAGCCCCAGGGTTGGCAGCATCTCACCTTGGCCTGGTGCTGAAGGCGCGGAACCTTGCCAGCAGGGCTTCCGCTTGACCCTTCACTGCCTCAGCAGCGGCAGCGGCAAGCTCGCCGCTCGCAGGCTGTCAAGATCGATATTGGGGTCACGAAGATGGACGTGGGTGAAGACACGCGCCAGCACTGCAGAAGAAAGAACAGCCAAGGCCGTCCGTGACATCTTCAAGTGCGCGGACCAGGAAGGGAAGCAACTTGGCGGGGCCATCCTCGGCGCCAGCTAGCGGCTTTTCCAGGCTGCCATCATAAAGTGTCTTCAGCGAGGCGCGAGCCCTCTTCTCCAGCTGCGCGAAGGCCACACGGTCCTCGGCCAGGACCCTCGCCTTGTCGTCCAGCTTGATCCTCTCCGCCTCCAACGCCTGTTCCAGCGTCTCCAACCGACCACGACATTCATCAAGCTCGGTGTCCCGGTCCCTGACAGGAGCTTCTCGAGTCTTCATCTCCTTCTCCTTCTCCTGGCGGTCACGGACCTCCTTGGCGAGCTCGTCGCGCAGGCCTTGCAGCTCGCTCTCTAGCGCCTTGCAGCGGCCCCGGACATCCGCAGCCTCACCCAAGGCGGCGTCGCGAGCAACCTTAGCTTGGAGGATGGCCTGCTTCTCCTCATCGCAGGCCGTCACGGCCTGGACCAGCACCGCCCGAACGGAGGCATCAGAGCGGACCCAGCCAGAGGCCAACTCCAGGCGCCCGGCCACCAGGCGGGGGTCGGCGCCCTGGAGATCTTCTCGCAGCCGGTCCAGCTCAGCAGCAGCACGATCCAAGACAGTGGAAGGAGTCGGGGAAACGGCGGTTGGCGGAGTAGGAGGAGAAGACGGCAGTGTGATCACAGCGTCAAGCGTCGGGACCTTCTGAGCCCCGACGGCCGCAATAGCGGCATCGGGCATGGATGCCTCGGGAGTCGCCTGGGACACGGGGGCTGAGCCCATGCTAGTGCGCCCCGCCTGGCCTTGCGAGGATGACCGGGCAGGGGAGGCTCGAGCCTCCCCACCTCTTTCCCCCGCGGATGGAGGCATTGCCCCAGGCGAGACCTCTAGGGCCCCTTTCAGCCTTTTCGCTGCAGGCACCGGCCTAGCCAAAGGATGCGGACGTCAAGCCTCAGCAACAGAAGTAGGAAGCAAAACAAAAATCAAGCAATTACTGGTCATCGTTCGCGGACTCAAGCAGCCTCCGGCCAAAATTGAAACCCGAGAGCCGACTGCTGGGGTCAGCCTCAGGAGACACGGAAGCAGAGGGCACGTTAGAGGAGTTGAAGCTGGCTTCAAGCCGCCTTGGAGTCGGAGCAGACCCGCAGGGAACCAGCCCCGTCCTGTCCTTTCTTCGGACCAGGGCGAGCTCTCCCCGCCTCTCTCGTCGTCGGCCTCGTCGTCGTCCGGCATGTGGCGGAGGGAGCGGGACCTGCACTGAGGGAGGGACTTCCCCGACTCTCCGTCGGTCGCCTCAGAGTCGGACTCCTCTTCCTCCACCTCTTCTTCCTCCTCCCTGCCAGAGTCGCTGGAAGAGCGTTCACCGTCGCTAGAGCCGCCAGATCCTCGGGAACTTCCACAGGCACTAGCCCCTCCCCATTGAAGGTGGGCATGGAGTTCACCACCTACTCCTAGTCACCACGAAGGAACAGGGGTACAGGAGCACCCTCCAGTCTCACCACGTCTCCTTCAACCAAGGAATGGAGGATCGTGGCCAAATCTTCATCGGCCAGGGCTGCGGAGCTCAGGCGGAGGGCGGCATCAGCTTCCCCGAGCCTCCAAAGTGGGAGCGGGTGTTCCCGAAGAGGAGCCATCCGGTGCTCCAGGAACTCCCTCGGGAGCGTCGCCCCGGTCAGCTTCGCCGCCGCCAGGTTTCCTGGCCTCAGTCCACGTCCATCCTCTTGAGCACCGGCGTCATGCGGGGATCGACGAGCTCCACGCGGGATCGGCCGAGGGTGGATGCGCCCAACATCCACCATAACCCACTTGCTCCGGAAGCCTTATATCCTCTTCCCAGGCTTCGAGATGGCATTAGAGCTGGAGTATGCGACAAAGCTCGCGCACGCAGAGATGGGGCCGCGAGAAACCCGAAGGTAAAAGTAATGGCGCTGCAAGGCCACCGAAGGCTTTACCCCAACGTGAGCCTCACAATAATAGGCAAAAATTGCCAGAAGGAGAACAGAGTTGGGGT
The DNA here is from genome assembly GCF_002162155.2 of Triticum dicoccoides. NCBI lineage: Eukaryota > Viridiplantae > Streptophyta > Magnoliopsida > Poales > Poaceae > Triticum > Triticum dicoccoides. The sequence goes on along the minus strand of NC_041383.1, from coordinate 465,820,656 downwards.
GGAGGTGCAGAGCTTGCAAGTTGTATTGGCGAAGAACAGCAAGGAAGAACTCGGAAAAGGGAGGCACCATCCCGACGACGATGGCACTCCCGAAGAGTGGGTAGAAGGTGCTCCCTTCTCTTCAGGCAGGGCGGAGCCGACCTTGAGCACCACCGCCGCCTCGTTGCCCTGCGCCACCATCATCTGGCGCGTGAGAGCGAGGTTCTTCTCCGACACGTTTGGAGGATCCAGAGCGGGTGAGTACCAGGCCTCGACCGGAGTCTGGCGAGGCGCCATGGCTTGCCGAAGGTGTGGGGTTGAAGCAGATCTGGAGGATTTAGGGAGCAAGAAGGAGGAGAGCGAGAAAGGGGATCTGGGACAAATGACTGGTGAAGGCAAAGAAGGTAAGCCTGGCCCGGGGCCTCCCTTTTGTCTAGACACAGTTGCCGAGGCGTCATGGGGAAGCAGGGACGCCCACGGCCAATCAACCGCCACGCGGCGCCCAAGGCCGCAGGCTGTTGGGGCCTGCGGCGCTTCGCACTTGCCCCTTCGCTTCCCCGCTAAGCCAAGTCCGGGCGCGCCTTGGGCCCGGGGGCTACTGTCAGTATTCTGGGAATGGGGGTACCCAGACTTGCCTGCCTGCGGCCTGCAGCGTGGCTCAAGGAGTGGCCCAGTACGACCCATCTTCATCAACACAAGCTCAAGACCCTCACGAGGGGCCAAGCCTCGCTGGGCGGACGGCAGGAAGCTTCCGCAGGCACAGCCTTGTCAGGCTGGCTCGCGAGGAGGCGCAGAGATCAAGGCAGGGTACCTCACGAGGTGCCCGTGACGCAAGCCATGACAACTGAAGCCAGGCGGGCGCCAGGCGGGCACCGGCCTGGGCAGTGTCCTTGTTTCCCCTTCGGTGCAAAGGGGGCAAGCACAGGCCAAGGCATCAGGCAAAGGTTACCGTATCGGTGCAACAAGACCAAGACCAGCAGAACGGCAGGATGGAGGTCATCGTGGAGCCCAGGAAGGCGTCATCGTCAGAGCCTTTGGCAGGCGAGGACCAACTTTAGTCAGGATAAGTGTAATAGATGTTCCCCTTCAAAATGGCCAATTGGTGGCGCCCTTCCCGCTCAATATTTGGGAAGAGGACCAGGGGCTTGCTCTATAAATAGGACTAGCCGCCCTCAAGGCAAACAGACAGACAGACAGAGAGGAGATCGACCATTCGAACCCTAGCCAGAACCACCACACCAACACAAGAACTCCTCGCCTCGCGAGGCTGTTCTTCCCTTGTATTGTTCATCATCAGCCCCTGAGGCAATCCACACACCACACACAGGAGTAGGGTATTACACCACAATGGTGGCCTGAACCAGTATAAACCCTGCGTCCCTTGTGTTGTTCTTCGTGTAGCCTAGATCCTTTGCGAGGCGACGAGACATGAGCCGGTAGGGGGAGTGATCTCCGCGCGCACCCTAGAGTTCGAACCTTAAGGGTCTGCCGGAACCCGAAATCCGATAGAGGCCGCTGACAAAGCAGCCAAGGAGTTAGAGGTGGAGCAAACCACCTGCCGAAGACATGAGGCACGGGTGGGCGAGGTTGAACAAGAGCTCAAGGACGCCATAGCTAAGTGCGAAACCTTGGAGCAAAGACTTCGGAGCAAGCCTCCGTACTCGCCAAGGCTCTCGAGGGCATGAAGAAGGCCCGGGTTGAAGCCCTGGGCGCTTGCCAGTAGATCCTGGAGGCAAGGCAGATAGTGGCTGGTAAGGCCTTTCTTCTGCAGAGTAAATTTACAAGTAAGAGATACATCTTGCTGACCCGAGTTTGGAGTTCTCCAGGCGCTTTTGTGGATCTGCCGAGGAGTGTTGTTGACGCCACAGAGTTCTTCCGAGCCGAAGAGGGGGAGCTCGATGGAGAAGCTGTTCTGGTCACAGTACCTTGCACCAAAGCATCCAACACCCCTCGGCGATCAGCTGAAGTAGCTTACCGAGCTGCACAGGGTGGCCAGACTGGCCATGAAGGATGTAATAGTCCGTCTTTGGCCAGCCGAGCCCATACCCAGCAGCTACTTCAGACTCATGAAGTGGCTGGTTGATGCGCATCCTCGGATCGACACCATCAAGCGGTCGGCCTACATAGGAGGTGCCTGGATGACCTTCTCCCGAGGTCAAGGTAAAATGGGCGAAGATGAAGACCACCGAAATTGCCACCGCTGGGCCGCCTGAAGGCAAGGATCACCGGCGGCCGGAGAAGTACTTCAGCGAGGTCCTCGAGGGAGCCTGCATTGTAGAGGGTCAATGCTCAAAGGATATCATATTTGAGTAGTGAGTCCGGTTTGTAAGAACCATGTAATGAACTCATAATGTGAAATATTTATGCTTGCGCTTTATGATTTTGTTAGTTTATCCTCCTATTTGGCCATTTATTTTATAAGTCTGGAAGTTTACCAGTCGTCGGCTTCTGCCCCCATGTAAATATTAAAGGGGTGTACGGGAATGCATGTCCTCACTTTATCCAACATCTTGGTCCTATATAGGAGGCATCTTGCGAGATGAACAAGGCAATCAGACTATGCGGTTTTATCACTTTCACTTAGCCATAAGAGTCCACTGGTGGGGCTAAGTACTAGCCCCTTGTTGCGTGAACGGCGATCCAGAGTATGATGCCTTTGCAACGCGGCTGGTCGAAGCCCAGCCCCTCGTATAACACGACATAAATCGCGAACGATTTGTAGTATAACAATAAGTCACCGGATCGCTGACCCGCTCTCGTATTTCATGACAGTCAGTTTTTGGCTTTCTCTATTGAGGTACTTAACTGGACGAACCAGAAATACAATCGCAGTAGTTCTCCCTTTACTACCTTAGCCGAAAAACGTAAGGTAGCAAACACAGGAGCCGGGCAACCCACCTATAGACCAAAGACATGACTTGGAGCCGATGCATATAGTGCAATATCCAGGACGCCGAAGAATTCCCTAGAGATGTTCGGACTTTTAAGAGTTTGTGGGGCCGAATACAGCCCTCGGTATGAAGGTCGTGCCGAAGCACATATGTCAATCGAAAGCAAGGAGGGAATACCGATGACGAGATAATATAAGAACCCAACACAAAGGTGGTGATCATCTGTTTCCCTTATATCCTTATCAATACGTCGAGGCGTGTTTCGACAAACAATGCCATTGGTATTAAGGTCATGTTACATGCCTAAAAGAAAGAAAGAAAATTACATAAGGGAAAGTCTAACACAGGGCCTAAAGGTAATGGTTCAAAGACTCCAGTGATGCCCTGCCGCACGTCTGCGCCATTTCTCCTTAGTAACAAGTCCTTCGATAGGTGTTTTTGGTGGTTGGCCGAAAATACGGGAAACACTAGCCTTGAAAGGACGCCTGATGCAACCATACAACAAAATAGGGCTCTTAATGAACCTGTAGTGAAAAAAGATGTATGCAGTCCCAATAGGGTCAAGCCATACTATGGACTTGTTTTGTTGTGTGCCTCCGGCGCTGCCCAAGGTATTTTGAGTGCGTATTTATGTACACACGGTACATAAGCCGCAACCTTATGGGGAAGTCGGTGGAGGTTGAACAACTAATCTAGGTCCGGATCCGTCGAGGTATCGCAGTGATGTGCGGACCAGACTCGTTTAGAGATGTTGCTGGCTTTAATGTCTAATGTATTATTTGGCTTGATAAGGCCACCATACACCTGGCTGCAAGGGTCGTGGTGTGTTCTTCAGTACGGAGGGAACACTCCATATTTCCATTGATTGTAATAATGCCACGAGGTCCAGGCATCTTAAGCTTCAAGTAGTCATAGTGCGGGACTTCATTAAAGCGGGCAAAAGCAGTTCATCCAAGCCATGTGTGATAACCACTGCGGAAAGGGACGATGTCGAAGATTAATTCTTCACCCCGGAAGTTGTCTCGGGAGCCGAATACTACCTCCAGTGTCAGTGAGCCCGTGCAATGGGCCTCCACTCCGGGTATCACACCTTTAAAGGTATTGTTACTAGGCTTGATTCGTGACGGGTCAATGCCCATCTTGCTGACAGTGTCTTGATAAATCAATTTGAGACTGTTGCCCCCGTCCATAAGGACTCTAGTGAGATGATATCCGTCGATAATTGGATTGAGTACCAGGGTGGCCGAACCCTCGTGACGGATACTGGTTGGGTAATCCCTGCGATCAAAAGTGATCGGACAGGCTGACCATGGGTTAAACTTTGGGGCGACAAGCTCTATGACGTAGACGTCCCTTAGTGCACGCTTGCGCTCCCTTTTGGGAGTGTGAGTGACATAGATCATGTTCACTATTTTCACCTCAGAGGGAAATTGCTTTTGGCCCCTGTTGTTCGGCTGACGGGGCTCATCATCATCCTCACTTGGAGGTCCCCTTCCCTTGTGTTTGGTATTTACCTTACCAGCCTGTTTGAAAACCCAACAGTTCCTGTTGGTGTGGTTAGCAGGTTTATCGGGTGTGCCATGAATCTGACAGGGCCTCTCAAGGATCTTATCCAAGCTAGATGGACCGTCCCTGTTGCCTTTGAAAGGTTTCTTCCGCTGACCGGATTTAGAACTGCTGAATCCGGCATTGACTGTCGTATCATCTACGTCGTCATTGTTGCTCCGACGTTTGTTTTTATTGTGGCATGGTTTACCATTGCCATACCTAGCCTCAGAAGTGCTGGGGTCTCCCGAGCTGTTGCTTCTACGAGCCAACCAGCTATCCTCACCCATGCAAAAACGGGTCATAAGTGCAGTTAAGGCTGCCATGGTCTTCGGCTTCTCCTACCCGAGGTGTCGGGCGAGCCATTCATCCCGGACGCTATGTTTGAAGGCCGCTAAGGCTTCGGCATCCGGACAGTCCACGATTTGGTTCTTTTTAATTAGGAACCGATTCCAAAGCTGGTGAGCCAATTCGCCTGGTTGCTGGATTATGTCACTCAAGTCGTCAGCATCAGGTAGCCGGACATAAGTTCCCTAAAAGTTGGCCCAAAATGCATCTTCCAAATCTTCCCAGGTTCCAGTGGAGTTTTCTAGGAGGTTGTTCAGCCAGTGTCGTGCTGGTCCTTTCAGCTTTAGGGGAAGATATTTAATGGCATGGAGGCCACCTCCACGAGCCATATGAATGTGGAGAAGAAAATCTTCAATCCGGATGGCCGGATCCGTCGTTCCATCATACTGCTCGATGTTCATGGGTTTAAACCCTTCCGGAAACTGGTGTTGCATTACCTTATCAGTGAATCACATGGGGTGTGTGGCACCCCTGTATCGTGCGACATCACGGCGAAGATCGGATGACATCTGAGTTCGGTTCTGATCCCAAATATTGTAATGTTCATCACGCCGGACTTCATAGCCGTTATCTCGTGCCGGGGCACGACCTCTTGATCCATAGACCGATCTGGTATGAGCGGCTTTATTGGCCAGGTCCCGTTGCAAGTCATATGTGTAACCCACAGCTGCTGTCTCCTTGCCTCTTCGGCGAGGGGGTGCCGGCTGGTGTTCGGCTTGATATGCCGCTTTATCCCGTCCACATGGTGGTCGGTTTGGTTGATCTGCCTAATTGTATTTCACGGTATTGGCTCAAGGGCTTCATCATTGAATTGTGGTAGCAGCTTGCGCTTGGGGTAACTTTTTATAGGTCGCCCGTGGCCGTACTCCTCGGCAGTCAGGATCTTGGTCCACCTTTCATTGAGCATATCTTGTTCAGCTTTGAGCTGCTGCTATTTCTTTTTCAGGCTCCCCGTTGTGGCGATGAGCTGTCGCTTGAAGCGTTCTTGATCGAGGGGTTCCTCCGGGATGATAAAGTCTTCTTCACCGAGGCTAACATCCTCTTCGAAGATTGGCATATAGTTGTTGTCTTCCGAATCTTCATGATCAGCGTGTTCGGGGCTATATTGACCCTCTTCTCTCTCATCCTGTTCGGACGTGGGATCGACGGGGTTTTCGGGATCTTCGGCATCATCCAGAGTCTCATTCTCTCCAGTGCCAGTATTACTATTCTTCACCGGACACGATCGTGAGCGACGCCGTTGACGTTGGCGCTTTGGTGGTTTAACGATGGGCTTGTCCTCATCGGCATTCTGATTATCCTCATCATCCTGTTTATCAGGAGTGTCCACCATGTATACGTCATAGGTTGAAGTGGCCGTCCAACGCCCTATGATGGGTGGGACTTGGCCTAATTCGGCGTCGGTATCGTCGTCCATACCGTCAATGTCTTCGGATGCATAATCTAGCATGTCGGTTAAATCCTCGATGGTGGCTACTAAGTGGGTGGTGGGCGGGTCATAAAATTCCCCGCTCCCAGCCCCTAGCCCATGCTGGATGCAATTCGGAGGCAGAGCTTGCGTAATGGCGAAAGATCGCATCAAACCTAGGGCCTCGTCTAAGGGCGAAAGCTGGGCATGAGTCTGCGGATCTGTCGGGCTGGGTTCAGCGGCAGACACCGGATCGGGCTCGATCAACGTAGACTTCAAAACTTTAGAGTTGTCGTCCATAGGCGAGTCCAATATCGCGTCTGGGTCTCCGGTCGGAAGTTGCATGATAGAAAAGAGTCCGACAGGGGCGATCCTCCCGTCTTCAGACGATACTACCCGCTCTGGGTCTAAGGCCGAGGCGGGTGTGAGTGTCGACCCTTGGACGGAATCTAAGAGCAGATCCGAAGAGCTTCCTTCATGGGGTCAAGGGGCGGCAACCGGGGCCGCGAACCCCTCGAAGAACAGATCTCCTCGGAGATCAGCAATGTAATTCAGGTTTCCAAACCTGATCTGGTGGCCGGGGGCGTAATTGTCGACATGCAAGAGGCGGCTGGTCGAGTTGGCACGGACCACAAAGCCACCAAACACAAAGACCTGTCCGGGGAGAAAGGTTTCCCTGGACGCAGCATCATCGTTGATGAAGAGGTGAGCCATCAATCCTTCTGTCGACGATATAGCGGAGCTCTCAATGAAAGCACCAATGTCGGTGTCAAAACCGGCAGATCTCAGGTAGGGGGCCCCAAGCTGTATGTCTAAGGATCGACGGTAACTATGATCAAAAGGACACAGTGTTTACCCAGATTCAGGCCCTCTTAATGGAGGTAAAACCCTACTCCTGCTTGATTATATCCGACGAGTATAGGGGTTACAAGAGTTGATCTACCTCGAGATCGTAATGGCTAAACCCTAGCTTGGCTAGCCTATCAATGGTCTGGTCCTGCCTTCGATCTAAACCTTCGGTTTATATAGATACCGGAGGGGCTTAGGGTTGTACAAAGTCGGTTTAACAGAAAGGAAATAGTATATCCAGACACCTAAACTTTCCATCCACGTATAAGAGAGTCCCTACCGGACACGAGTGGTAGTCTTCTGCCTTGTATCTTGACGGCCCATCAGTCCGACCCATATCCAATAGACGGGACACCCAAGGACCCCTTAGTCCAGGACTCCCTCACCCATATACACAAGAAATATAATCAAGCAGGGCGTAGGGTATTACCTCTTAGGGAGGGCCCTAACCTGGGTAAATATCGTGTCCCACGTCCCTTGTTCCCCATCGATCCAATATCCACAGTTCAGGACCCCCTACTCGAGATCCGCCGGTTTTGACACTGACATTAGTGCTTTCATTGAGAGTTCCACTATTGGATAGACGAAGATCGATGGCCACCTACGCCAGCAACGTCTCATCCCCTGGCTGGGCTCTTGCGCCCGGTGGCATCAAACCGCATATTGATCCATCCAGCCCCCTAGGCCAGGATGGAAGCTTCACTCCCACTTAGAAAATCAGGTTTGGGAGCCTAGAGTTCCCCACCGATTCCCGTGGAGATCTTACTAAGCCGCTGGTTCCCCTCAAGAAACCCGTCAATCCCGACGTTTTGACTTCGGAGACGGAGACCGACGATGTGCGAAACCTGGCCTTAGACCCGGATTCCGTCAATACGTCGGCCGAGCATGATCCGGACACTGTCTCAAACAAACCCGGAGCGGCCACACTTCGAGTCAGCCCCGAACACTCAAGCAACATGGACCCGGTGGACCTCTCGTCTGCAAACAATATGCTAGATCGGATTCGGGCCATGGGAGTCTCCAATGGTCAATCCTCGATCTACGACTGGATTGGGCTCAAACCCCACAACAGGGGAATTCACACCCCTCCTATCACACACCTCGTCGCCACCATTGAAGAATTGGCCGAGGGTTCGAAGCTTAAAACAAGTTATGTCTGGATCAACGATCGAGCTTCAAGCCCGAAATACGACGATCACCCCGAAGAAAGTTCGGAGCCAAACTCCGACCTAATACACGACTTTAAGTCCCCATCGCCACCCGCAGACAGTATGGATGCCGGATCCAATATGTCAAGTGCTTCTGGGGTCGCAGATACCGCTGCTAGAGTTCCAGACACGTAACCTGGGGCAATACGAAATCCCCCCCCCCCATGTCGCGTACTCCCCAGACAATTCGGTTCCTCCGGACATCTGGGATTTGATGTACGTAAAGCAGCATCCTGGAGAGGAATTCCACCACTACTGGGCTAGATTCCTCTTGGTAAAATAAAAAAATCACAAGTTACCGTGACCAAGACATAATTACGACCTTTCAGTCTAACTGCCGAGAAGAAGAGATTTTGAGCGCCCTCACCCGTCTCCTCTTGCAAAGCCTCACCGAGCTATCCGACCTGGTACACATATACTGCGCCATCGAGAGCCCTGGAAGGAACAACAAATATGCGTGGAGTAAAACCACACCGAACATCCAGGGATAACTCGAGAAAAGCGCGCATGCGCATGGCGGTCGCCCGAACATGAGCCAGCTGAAAAAAGGCACAGATCCCTCACCGGACTTAGATCAGTCCTGGATGAGCTATTGGACAAACCATTCCCATACACTCGATCCTGCTAAACACAAATCCAACTCACAGACTTCAAGCTTGTTAGGTTGTTAGATAGGTCGCCAAGAGTGGCGAAGCCATACTCCACCTTCAAACTCCCAGTAGAGGATCAGAAACACCTCCATCCAATGACAATAACATCCTAACCATCTATGAGATCTTCTGATGCGGAGCATCCCACGATCATGCCCATGGACGTATCGACATCTCCCATGACACCACTTGGACCAATGACAAGAGCTCGAGCAAAGGCTATCGAATATAAGGTGAACTCGCTCCTCTCCGAACTCCCACTCTCTACACATGAGACATGGCTACTACCTCAAGCGGAAACACTATGTGTGATCAGGTACTCGGAAGAAGGCCACGGAACAGCTACATCCAATGGACAAGACGACAAGGACACCAAGTACGAAGGACAAGAAGAAGAGCTACTGAAGAAGCTCCAACCAGCGAACGTCCACCAAGGACCGGACGTCCGGTGCGTGACGCTCCAGCCAACGGACGTCCTGAAGGCCCAGCTGTAACGCCCCGGATTCGTTTAGCCAGGTGTCTGCCAGTTATTCGCCGTCGTTGCCATGTCATTCGCTTGCGTGTTGCATTTTATCATGCCATCATATGCATTGCATTGCATACGTGTTTGTCTCATGCATCCGAGATTTTTCCCCGTTGTCCGTTTCGCAATCCGGCACTCCTATGCCCTCCGGTGTCCCCCTTTTTGTCTCTCGTTGTGAGCGGGTGTTAAACTTTCTCGGAATGGCCCGAGGCTTCCCAAGTGGCCTTGGTATAGCATCGGTAGACCGCCTGTCAAGTTTCGTGCCATTTGGAGGTCGTTGTATACTCCAACGGTTAACCGCGTAGCCCGAAACCCCCCCTTTCTCTTTGCAGCCGAACACCCTTCCAAGCTGGCCCAAAACCCATCTAACTCCCCTCCATGCTCTCGGTCGTTCGATCACGATCGCGTGGCCGAAAACCGTGCCTCATTTGGACACTCCTAGCTCCCTCTACCTATATATATGTGCATCTCTCCCAAAAAATCCCCCGAAACCCTAGCCCCGCTCATCCGCGCCGCCGGACATGTCCGCTCCCCCGTCGGACATGTCCGCGTCTCCGCCCGCGACCAATCGGCATCCGCCACGTGTCCCCGCCGCCCCTTTCCTCCTACCGCGTCGCGCCACCTGGCCTCCGGCCTCCTCCCCGCCGCCGCGGCCCGCCGGGCCCAGGCGCGCCCGCCCAGGCCC
>NC_041383.1:465802952-465810325 GCF_002162155.2 Triticum dicoccoides | reverse complement strand
CCCCGAGCCTCCGCCGCCGCTGCCCGCTTCGCCCACCGCCGGCACCCAGCCGCGCCTCGCCCGAGCGCCCTGCGCCTCCGCCTCCGGCCGGGCGCCGCCCCGCGTCCGCCGCCGCGGCCCCGTCGCCGGCCGGATCCGGCAAGGGGCTGGCCAGATCCGGCGCCCCGGCCATCCCCGGCCCTCTCTGCCTCGTCTCCGGCCATCTCCCTCCTCTCCAGCGAGACTTCGGCCGCCTCGAAGTCCGTGCCCGCAGCCCCAGATCCAGATCCAAAACGAAGGTTGACCCCCGAAAATTCCCAAGTCCCTGATTTTTGACATTATCATGCCATGTTCATCGCGTCATATCTCTGTATCCGTAGCTCCGTTTCGTGCGTGTAATATGTCAAATTGTTCGCCTCAACGAGTACTTCATTTAATTCCATTGCATCATGTTCATTTGAGCTCATCTTGATGCCTGAATCATCGTTGCATGAGTGCTTCATTATGTTGTCTGCTGTCCGTTAACAGAACATGCACTTTTGTCATTTTTGCCATGATTGATGTGTGCATCCTATGAGGTTGATGTCTACATGTGTTTTGAACTATGCCATGTCTTATTTACAGAGGTGCTTACCATGTATTTTTGTGATCAATGTGGTGACTAGCACAAGCATGCAAACTAGGCTTCGTGATATTGCTGATTTGTCCCTGTTCTGCTGTTATTTTGATGCCATGTAAACTTGATGCTAGAGAGAGATACATGCATATTTTGAGATACTTCAGTAAGGGTGTTTTGAACATATGGTTATTGTCTATCCATTAATGCACCTGGTTGCAATTATGGAGTAGTCTAGCATGTCATTTTCGTGCTCTACTTTTGCTTCAAAATGTTTCCTGGCAGATTGGTTACATGTTATTCAATTTTGCCAAGGTTGTTGTAGTTGATCCTTGCATGCTATGAACTTGTTCTTGACTTGGTTAGCTTCATAAACATGTCTTCTTGCTGATGCTATACTTATCATGTCATGCAATGACTTGTGGTGAGTGAATCGAGCTTGTTAAGTAGGGTACTTGCTGTTGCTATTTTGCTAGGCTGAATCTGTTATTTGGTGATGCTATGTAAACCTGCTTCTACAAATCATTCTATGCATAATCTGAAGATGTTCACTAAATATGTTTTGTTCTACATGTCATTATCTATCCATTCATGCCCCTGGTTGCAGTTATAGCTTGCTGTAGCTTGTTCATATTTTGATCCAAAGTTGCTTAATAATGTTGCTGTCAGCCTGTTAACATTAAGTTCAGTTGTTGCCATGTGTTTTGCTAGTGATCCATGCACCCTATGAACTTGCTCTTGCCATGCTTAGCTTCATAAATATGTCTTCTTACTGTTGGTTGCCTTGCCATGCCATGTTTTGCTCTGTAGTGAGTTGCGCAAGCTCATCTACATGCCTTCGTATCGTTGTTCCTGCCATGTTTGAATCTGTAATATAACTTGCTATGTTTACGTGGGTGCCATCATATTTTCTGATCCTTTTTGGTCATGGTCAGTAAAGGACATTTGATCTATGCATTTGGTAGTATCATTCCATGCCTTTGTTTGTCATGATAAGTTCCTGTAACATGATGTTTGATTGCTCTAAACATTGCAACCTGATGTTATTTTCTGCAAAGTGTGAACTGTTATTATTTGCAATCTTGCCATGTGTGTTTGAGCATGTTCTAGTGATTTCTGGAGATAGATCAGTGTTCATGTTTTGTTATGCTTTACCTGTACATCATGCCCATGTCTTTTGTTTTCATGTTGAGATGTTGTAGCATATTATTTTGATGCTTGCAATATGCCTAGTTGCTGTTTTGGACAGATTGTTGCTATAACTTGTATAGAGTGTATGTGTGGAACCGTTGCTCCGTTTTGAGTGTGCTCTATATGAAACTTGCTTAGAATTGCATGTAGTTTCATATTATCATGTTGCATCCATGTTTTGAGGTGTTTGCTTGATGTTTGTATGCATTTTGCATCAATGCCATGTTTAACTTGTTTTGCTCATATCTTCTAGGCTGTAGCCCCGAACTAAGTGAACTTTATATGTAACTTGACTAGAATCTCGTGTAGATCATCTTTATGCATCTTAACTTGCTGTTTAACAACTTGAACATAAGGTTTATTCAGATCTGGACCATTTTCGAAATATGCATATGAGGACTTACCGGAATTGTTATATGTTGTTCCCGGCCTCATTTAAACTTGCCTTAGTGTGTTGCTCTTGTTTGCATCATCTCTTGCCATGAGTAGTTTCATGTAGTTTTGTCATGCATCATGCTTGTTGTCCATCATGTCTTGTCTATGACTGGTGTGTTTACTATATTGTGTGCTTCTTATCGATAGTTCCCGTTTCGTTGCGATCGTGAGGATTCGTTCGTCTACGCTTGGTTCGGCTTCATCCGTTCGTCTTCTTCATGGACTCGTTCTTATTCCTAGCAGGATTTCAGGCAAGATGACCGCTACCCTGGATCTCACTACTATCATTGCTATGCTAGTTGCTTCGTTCTATCGCTATGTTGCGTTACCTATCTTTTGCTCATCAAGCCATCCCAAATTGCCATGAGCCTCTAACCTTTGACACCCTTCCTAGCAAACCGTTGCTTGGCTATGTTACTGCTTTGCTCAGCCCTCTTATAGCGTTGCTAGTTGCAGGTGAAGTTGAAGATTGCTCCATGGTGGACAGGATTTTGGTTGGGATGTCACAATATCTCTTATATTATTAATGCATCTATATACTTGGTAAAGGGTGGAAGGCTCGGCCTTATGCCTGGTGTTTTGTTCCACTCTTGCCGCCCTAGTTTCCGTCATACCGGTGTTATGTTCCCGGATTTTGTGTTCCTTACGCGGTCGGGTGATTTATGGGACTCCCTTGACTGTCGCTTTGAATAAAACTCCTCCAGCAAGGCCCAACCTTGGTTTTACCATTTACCTCACCACCACCTACTTTTCCCTTGGGAGTCGCTCTCTCGAGGATCATCTTTATTATAGCCCCCCCGGGCCAGTGCTTGTCTAAGTGTTGGTCCGAACTAGTGCCCTTTGCAGCGCCCCCTCAGGGAAACTTGAGGTCTGGTTTTAGTTGTACGGATTGCTCATCCGGTGTTGCCCTGAGAACGAGATATGTGCAGCTCCTATTGGGATTGTCGGCGCATCGGGCGGCTTTGCTGGTCTTGTTTTACCATTGTCGAAATGTCTTGTAAACCGGGATTCCGAGTCTGATCGAGTCTTCCTGGGAGAAGGTATATCCTTCGTTGATCGCAAGAGCTTATCATGGGCTAAGTTGGGACACCCCTGCAGGGTATAATCTTTCGAAAACCTCGCCTGCGGTTATAGGCAGATGGGAATTTGTTAATGTCCGGTTGTAGATAACTTGACACCAGATCCGAATTAAAACGTATCAACCGCGTGTGTAGCCGTGATGGTCTCTTTTCGGTGGAGTCCGGGAAGTGAACATGGTTTCTGTGTTATGTTTGACGTAAGTAGGAGTTCAAGATCACTTCTTGATCATTGCTAGTTGACGACCGTTCCACTTTCTCTCTTCTCGCTCTTATTTGCGTATGTTAGCCACCATACATGCTTAGTCGCTGCTGCAGCCTCACCACTTTACCCCTTCGTTTCCCTTTAAGCTTTGCTAGTCTTGATACCCATGGTAATGGGATTGCTGAGTCCTCGTGGCTCACAAATTACTACAACAACAGTTGCAGGTACAGGTTATGCGATGATCATGACGCGAGAGCGATGTTTGCTTGTTTTGGAGTACTTCTTCTGCTTCTTCTTCGATCAGGGGATAGGTTCCAGGTCGGTAGCCTGGGCTAGCAGGGTGGATGTCGTTTGAGTTTCTGTTTGTGTTTCATCCGTAGTCGGATGATGCTCTGATGTATTGTGATGTTGTATTCGTGTGGCATTGTATGCCTCTTGTATGTATCCCTATCTATTATGTAATGTTGATGTAATGATATCCACCTTGCAAAAGTGTTTCAATATGCGGGTCTATCCTTGGTGGGACCTTCAAGTTCCTTTTGGATAGGGTCGCATATTGGGCGTGACAAGTTGGTATGAGAGCCTCGACCGACCCTAGGAGCCCCCTTGATTGATCGTGTAGTTTGGCCGTTGTTGAGTCTAGTAGAAAACTTTTTCTGAGTCTAGTTATATCGGAGAGTAGGAATTCTTTTTACTCCTCAGCCCCTTCGTCACTCTGGTAAGGAATCTTTACGTAGGTGTTTTGAATTACTTCTCTTCCCTTTCAAACTTTCTTTAGGACCACGCAGTTGGTTTTTTGATTGTTGGTTCTCAGCTCTTTTGATCCGGTGCATTTCTCGTCAAGTTGGCTCAAGCCTCTTCATCGTTGTCAAGTTCAATCATAAGTTGTTTCCTTTTCCCACCCGCCCTCCCTTTTTCATCTCGGAGTCGAAGTTCGTAATCGAGTATCCATCCTACTCGTGCAAAGTCTTTGTTTTCTTTCCTCAATGATTTCATCCGGTGTTTTCTCTTCAAGATATTCGTCGGTTCCCCCTCCCAAGTTGCCTTTGTCTTTCCGCCCTCCCACTCTTTTCTTCCCGGAGTCTGACTCTCTCTCGACCATCTATCTCATTCATGTGGAACCTCGTCAGTCTTTCGTAAATTATCTCAATAGGCGAATTCTCGTCTCGTTCATCATACTTCATCCCTTTTCTTTTTCTGGTGGACTCAATTCAAATTTTTCGGTGTTAATCGCATTCTTTTCCTTGGATCAAGTGTTTTCCCTGCTCGTTCGCCTCTCGCCAGTTTATCCTTCCGGAGTGTTCAAGATATCTCAGGAGAGTCGTCTGTGTTCTAATTAATTCGAGGTTGTCACCTCATTCAAATATTTCAATTGTTCCGGTGCATCATTTATCTGTTCAACAATCCTTTCCAATGGTATTATCTCTTTAGTGGCCCCTAACCCACATGTCTTTTCCCAGGATCTTACCTGACTCTTCTAATTCCCCCGGAGTTATTCTCAAATCGTTTTCGAAGTTTGACGTAAGAATGAATTTCATCAGTCAGATGCCATCTCCAAGATCGCTTTCAAATTCTTTGCATCTCGGGTTCTACCTTTCCTCTTTGCTTTTCATTCTCCCAGAGTATCTCAGTAATTTTGGTGGTGTTTCTCGTCGTCATTTGAAGATAGAAGAAGAGTTTTTCCTCTAAAATCTTGTCCGTTCTCCCGTAGATTCGTGGTTATAGCTTCATATCATCCTCTCGAATTATTTTAGTTGTCAGATATTCTTTCTTAACCATCCGGAGTATGTCAGAAGTTGTATTCCCGTTTATTTTCACCGGAGGCCATCGTTCTAGAAGAATTCTTGGTCCTCATGTTTCATTTACCATTATCCAATTATCCCGGTGCTCCGTTCAAGTGTTCTTTAATCAGCTCGAGCTCTTCTAGTTCTCTTGTATCTAAATCCCCTCTAGCTTATTTGTTCTTCTAACTCTTCCCGGTGATTCATTCTCTTTCATCAGTCATTTTTGAATTCTTACGGTGGTTCGTTCATGATTCTTTTTCCTTGATTATCATATTAATTCAGTCATTCTTTCCAATCCTACGGTGGTTCATGAAGACCTTCTCAAGTTTGTGATATGTCACTTCTCAATCCTTTTCAAGAAGAATAAGTAGTATGCAAAATCCATTCTGTGTCATCAGTTTTATTTGATGAAGGATAAGCATACAATAAATCTTATTCTTATTTCGTCCAGGTGAGTAATCTTTTCCTTCGGAGTTTGTTCTTCATGAATAAATTCTAGTTCCAAGTGTTTTCATCTTTTTCTTTTCCGGAGTTCAATTTCCTCGGTCATTTCATCGGAACCTCCATCTAAATCATCGCAATGCCCATCTTATTCTTTCATCCTTTATTTTATCTCGTCATCCTTTTGATACCGGAGTTCTTCATGGTGGTTCTTTATGATTTAATTCATTCTTTCAAGAGTTCATCAAGATTCTTGTTGGCGGAGTTCAAGTATCTTTTATTCTCGCGTCTCGAAGTGCAATTAATTCTCCGTATTCTTTTGAAGTGGAGTTTTGCATTTCTTCATTCTTCTAAGTTATCCAATCATTTCCGTTTGCGGCTGGTTATCACCTCATAATTTCTGAGATGTTACCTATAAGTCCGCAACAAGCTTATTCTTTTCGTTGTTGAATTTTCTCAACAACTCCATTCAATCTTTTCTTCTAAGGTTGCTTTCTATTTCATTCGTGGCACAAGTTGTCATTTTCTTCTCCATTTTTTTTCATTCAACTATTTCAATTCTTTCTGGAGGTTTGGTGCCATGTCTCCATCAAGTATCATTCTGTCCTCTCAAGCTCCTGTTCTATTCTTTCCATGTTCAATCGGAGTTTTGCCTAAATCGTTTCAGTCTTATTCGTTTCTTATCTCATTCTAACCGGAGTGTTTTCATAGTCTATCTGATTCCGTGAGCTTTCGATTCTCGTCATTCTCGTCGTTCCTATCTTCTTCTCGAGTGCTCTCGATTCTTTGCTTCTTCTGTTGAGTTCTTGCTTCACCTCATCCCCTTTTCCCTTCCGTCTCGGTCCTAAGATCTCGGGACGAGATCTCTTGTTAGTGCAGGAGTGTTGTAACGCCCCGGATTCGTTGCGCCAGGTGTCTGCCAGTTATTTGCTGTTGTTGCCATGTCATTCGCTTGCGTGTTGCATTTTATCATGTCATCATATGCATTGCATTGCATACGTGTTCGTCTCATGCATCCGAGCTTTTTCCCCGTTGTCCGTTTCGCAATCCGGCACTCCTATGCCCTCCGGCATCCCCCTTTTTGTCTCTCGTTGTGAGCGGGTGTTAAACTTTCTCGGAATGGCCCGAGGCTTGCCAAGTGGCCTTGGTATAGCATCGGTAGACCGCCTGTCAAGTTTCGTGCCATTTGGAGGTCGTTTGATACTCCAACGGTTAACCGCGTAGCCCGAAACCCCCCTTTCTCTTTGCAGCCCAACACCCTCCCAAAGTGGCCCAAAACCCATCTAACTCCCCTCCATGCTCTCGGTCGTTCGATCACGATCACGTGGCTGAAAACCGTGCCTCATTTGGACACTCCTAGCTCCCTCTACCTATATATATGTGCATCTCTCCCAAAAAATCCCCCGAAACCCTAGCCCCGCTCATCCGCGCCGCCGGACATGTCCGCTCCCCCGCCGGACATGTCCGCGTCTCCGCCCGTGACCAACCGGCATCTGCCACGTGTCCCCGCCGCCCCTTTCCTCCTACCGCGCCGCGCCACCTGGCCTCCGGCCTCCTCCCCGCCGCCGCGGCCCGTCGGAACCAGGCGCGGCCCGCCCAGGCCCGCGCGACCGCCTGAGCCTCCCCGCGCCGCCCGCTCGCCCGAT
>NC_041383.1:465773367-465802418 GCF_002162155.2 Triticum dicoccoides | reverse complement strand
GCCCGCTTCGCCCGCCGCCGGCACCCAGCCGCGCCTCGCCCGAGCGCCCCGCACCTCCGCCTCCGGGCGGGCGCCGCCCCGCGTCCGCCGCCGCGGCCCCGTCGCCGGCCGGATCCGGCAAGGGGCCGGCCAGATCCGGCGCCCCGGCCGTCCCCGGCCCTATCTGCGTCGTCTCCGGCCATCTCCCTCCTCTCCAGCGAGACTCCGGCCGCCTCGAAGTCCGTGCCCGCAGCCCCCAGATCCAGATCCAAAACGAAGGTTGACCCCCGAAAATTCCCAAGTCCCTGATTTTTGACATTATGATGCCATGTTCACCGCGTCATATCTCTGCATCCATAGCTCCGTTTCGTGCGTGTAATATGTCAAATTGTTCGTCTCAACGAGTACTTCATTTAATTCCATTGCATCATGTTCATTTGAGCTCATCTTGATGCCTGAATCATCGTTGCAAGAGTGCTTCATGATGTTGTCTGCTGTCCGATAACAGAACATGCACTTTTGTCATTTTTGCCATGATTGATGTGTGCATCCTATGAGGTTGATGTCTACATGTGTTTTGAACTATGCAATGTCTTATTTACAGAGGTGCTTACCATGTATTTTTGTGATCAATGTGGTGACTAGCACAAGCATGCAAATTAGGCTTCGTGATATTGCTGATTTTAGTCCCTGTTCTGCTGTTATTTTGATGCCATGTAAACTTGATACTAGAGAGAGATACATGCATATTTTGAGATACTTCAGTAAGGGTGTTTTGAATATATGGTTATTGTCGATCCATTAATGCACCTGGTTGCAATTATGGAGTAGTCTAGCATGTCATTTTCGTGCTCTACTTTTGCTTCAAAATGTTTCCTGGCAGATTGTTTACATGTTATTCAATTTTGCCAAGGATGTTGTAGTTGATCCTTGCATGCTATGAACTTGTTCTTGACTTGGTTAACTTCATAAACATGTCTTCTTGCTGATGCTATGCTTATCTTGTCATGCAATGACTTGTGGTGAGTGAATCGAGCTTGTTAAGTAGGGTACTTGCTGTTGCTATTTTGCTAGGCTGAATCTGTTATTTGGTGATGCTATGTAAACCTGCTTCTACAAATCATTCTATGCATAATTTGGAGATGTTCACTAAATATGTTTTGTTCTACATGTCATTATCTATCCATTCATGCCCCTGGTTGCAATTATAGCTTGTTGTAGCTTGTTCATATTTTGATCCAAAGTTGCTTAATAATGTTGCTGTCAGCCTGTTAACATTAAGTTCAGTTGTTGCCATGTGTTTTGCTAGTGATCCATGCACCCTATGAACTTGCTCTTGCCATGCTTAGCTTCATAAATATGTCTTCTTGCTGTTGGTTGCCTTGCCATGCCATGTTTTGCTCTGTAGTGAGTTGCGCAAGCTCATCTACATGCCTTCGTATCGTTGTTCCTGCCATGTTTGAATCTGTAATATAACTTGCTATGTTTACGTGGGTGCCATCATATTTTCTGATTCTTTTTGGCTCATGGTCAGTAAAGGACATTTGATCTATGCATTTGGTAGTATCATGCCATGCCTTTGTTTGTCATGATAAGTTCCTGTAACATGATGTTTGATAGCTCTAAACATTGCAACCTGATGTTATTTTTTGCAAAGTCTGAACTGTTATTATTTGCAATCTTGCCATGTGTGTTTGAGCATGTTCTAGTGATTTCTGGAGATAGATCAGTGTTCATGTTTTGTTATGCTTTACCTGTACATCATGCCCATGTCTTTTGTTTTCATGTTGAGATGCTGTAGCATATTGTTTGGATGCTTGCAATATGCCTAGTTGCTGTTTTGGACAGATTGTTGCTATAACTTGTATAGAGTGTATGTGTGGAACCGTTGCTCCGTTTTGAGTGTGCTCTATATGAAACTTGCTTAGAATTGCATGTAGTTTCATATTATCATGTTGCATCCATGTTTTGAGGTGTTTGCTTGATGTTTGTATGCATTTTGCATCAATGCCATGTTTAACTTGTTTTGCTCATATCTTCTAGGCCGTAGCCCCGAACTAAGTGAACTTTATATGTAACTTGACTAGAATCTCATGTAGATCATCTTTATGCATCTTAACTTGCTGTTTAACAACTTGAACATAAGGTTTATTCAGATCTGGACCATTTTTGAAATATGCATATGAGGACTTACCGGAATTGTCATATGTTGTTCCCGGCCTCATTTAAACTTGCCTTAGTGTGTTGCTCTTGTTTGCATCATCTCTTGCCATGAGTAGCTTCATGTAGTTTTGTCATGCATCATGCTTGTTGTGCATCATGTCTTGTCTATGAGTGGTGTGTTTACTATATTGTGTGCTTCTTATCGATAGTTCCCGTTTCATTGCGATCGTGAGGATTCATTCGTCTACGCTTGGTTCGGCTTCAACCGTTCGTCTTCTTCATGGACTCGTTCTTCTTCCTAGTGGGATTTCAGGCAAGATGACCGCTACCCTGGATCTCACTACTATCATTGCTATGCTAGTTGCTTCATTCTATCGGTATGCCGCGTTAACTATCTTTTGCTCATCAAGCCATCCCAAATTGCCATGAACCTCTAACCTTTGACACCCTTCCTAGCAAACCGTTGCTTGGCTATGTTACCGCTTTGCTCAGCCCTCTTATAGCGTTGCTAGTTGTAGGTGAAGTTGAAGATTGCTCCATGGTGGACAGGATTTTGGTTGGGATATCACAATATCTCTTATATTATTAATGCATCTATATACTTGGTAAAGGATGGAAGGCTCGGCCTTATGCCTGGTGTTTTGTTCCACTCTTGCCGCCCTAGTTTCCGTCATACCGGTGTTATGTTCCCGGATTTTGTGTTCCTTACGCGGTCGGGTGATTTATGGGACCCCCTTGACAGTTCGCTTTGAATAAAACTCCTCCAGCAAGGCCCAACCTTGGTTTTACCATTTGCCTCACCACCACCTACTTTTCCCTTGGGAGTCGCTCTCTCGAGGGTCATCTTTATTATAGCCCCCCCGGGCCAGTGCTTGTCTAAGTGTTGGTCCGAACTAGAGCCCTTTGCAGCGCCCCCTCAGGGAAACTTGAGGTCTGGTTTTAATTGTACGGATTGCTCATCCGGTGTTACCCTGAGAACGAGATATGTGCAGCTCCTATCAGGATTGTCGGTGCATCGGGCGGCTTTGCTGGTCTTGTTTTACCATTGTTGAAATGTCTTGTAAACCGGGATTCCGAGTCTGATCGGGTCTTCCTGGGAGAAGGTATATCCTTCGTTGATCGCGAGAGCTTATCATGGGCTAAGTTGGGACACCCTTGCAGGGTATAATCTTTTAAAAGCCGTGCCTGCGGTTATAGGTAGATGGGAATTTGTTAATGTCCGGTTGTAGATAACTTGACACCAGATCCGAATTAAAACCTATCAACTGCGTGTGTAGCCGTGATGGTCTCTTTTCGGCGGAGTCCGGGAAGTGAACATGGTTTCTGTGTTATGTTTGACGTAAGTAGGAGTTCAGGATCACTTCTTGATCATTGCTAGTTGACGACCATTCCGCTTGCTCTCTTCTCGCTCTTATTTGCGTATGTTAGCCACCATACATGCTTAGTCGCTGCTGCAGCCTCACCACTTTACCCCTTCCTTTCCCTTTAAGCTTTGCTAGTCTTGATACCCATGGTAATGGGATTGCTGAGTCCTCGTGGCTCACAGATTACTACAACAACACTTGCAGGTACAGGTTATGCGATGATCATGACGCGAGAGCGATGTTTGCTTGTTTTGGAGTACTTCTTTTGCTTTTTCTTCGATCAGGGGATAGGTTCCAGGTCGGTAGCCCGGGCTAGCAGGGTGGATGTCGTTTGAGTTTCTGTTTGCGTTTCATCCGTAGTTGGATGATGCTCTGATGTATTGTGATGTTGTATTCGTGTGGCATTGTATGCCTCTTGTATGTATCCCTATCTATTATGTAATGTTGATGTAATGATATCCACCTTGCAAAAGTGTTTCAATATGCGGGTCTATCCTTGGTGGGACCTTCAAGTTCCTTTTGGATAGGGTCGCATATTGGGCGTGACACCACCTGACCCAAGTCCCAGCCGACAAAAGCTATAGCGAGCGGACGTCTGGCCCCCTCCGGACGATTGGCGACACTTCCCAGCAAGCAGACCCCACTAGATGACTGGCGGTTCCACACCCGAAGCGTTTCAACGGAAATCCGACGCCTCCGGAATACCGGCGACCGGACGACAGGCCACCTCCGGAAGTCCGGTACAACTGTAACAAAACGTAATTAGCGGAAGTCCGAGCCTTACGGACGTCCGGGCCCTCGCGAGGCACCGGACGTCCGCTAGCTGCCGGACATCTGCTGCCTGTGTATGCGTAGCTTCGGGCCCGAGGCCATGTACCCTTTCATTCCGCCCGCTTTTGCACTTAGAATATAAATAGACCTCCTGCTCCTCCTAGTTAGGGTTAGCAAAGGATTAGCTCATATTTGTGTGAGAGCTTTGCTCATCCACTTGGTTACTTCTCCTCGGAGCTGATGAACCTATTCGGAGAAGATCCCCCAAGCGGATTCAAGACCCTATCATAGGAAGACCACTCAAGACCTCCTCACGGAGAAGACCTTTTGTATCGTCCTTTGTTGACTTTGAATCGTGTATCACTCTTTGTGTTTCAAGGATCTAGCATATGTGTGACCAAATCTTGTTGGTTTGATTGATTCTCTCGTGTTTCCCCTTGTTATTTCTCCTCGTGTTCTCTATATGATCCCCTCCAATTGTGAAAGATTGGGCATCTATGGTTCTACCCTATATCATATTGGTATCATGAGCCATGTTGATCACGTATTTGGAGCCCCTACCCCTTGTTTTATAGCTTGATTTTGTTGTGTTCTTCCCCAATTTCGAAAATCCCCACCAAAAATAGCCCCAATTTGTTTTGGTTATTTGTTGGTGTGATCAAGTTTTATTGGATTTGATCCATGGATTCACTTTGCCACGAGTGGATCTAGCTTTCCACCATCATCTCCACCTTCTCCATCCACAAAATCGCTCGGATTTGACCAATTTTGCCACCACCACGACAAACACTAGCTGTTCATCCCGTGCCCGAAATCACCCAGGCACCGGACGTCCGCTAGCTTCCGGAAGTCCGACGACCGGATGGTCGCTACTCCACCTGATGTCTGTTGTTCCCTAACGAAACTGAATTTTTTTCGCCTGAAATTTTCCAGCCACCGCCCCACTTCCGCATACGCACTCCGACACCTCCACCGCTTTCCGCAAGCCCCACCATCGCTTACCCGCTATCAACTCCAACAATTTTGTCATGTTTTGGTCTTTGAGAGTTTGAGTTGTGGTTCCTGTGTCCTATTGTGTTTCGGCTATATAGGTACGGTGCGACATCAACATCACCACCGCTCATCTTCGCCAAGGACTCGTCATCACCAACAACCGTCCTTTCTTACAAAAGACTACCTCGACGGCAACCTCGACGAAATCTTTGTCTATTCCTTGCCATTGCATTGATAACCACAATATCCCAATTTTGCGTAGCTTTCCCATAGAGACTAGCCTTTGAGTATTTCCGGCAATGTGACTTGTGCACATTAGTGATCATACTTCCCATAGCATACAGACCATATCATCGTCGTGCATATCTTGGTATCATCTCTTGTGTCACAAAGTTGTCATCGCATATACACAATTGCTATCTTGGTTCGGGAAGTTTTGCATGAGAAAAGATCTCAAAAGAGAAAGAGCCAAACAATCTTTTAAGCAAGAGGGAAAGATAAGCAAAGAGCTTATAAGCAAGAACCATAGCATCATACTACATTAAGATTGTCATACTCGATCATCTTGGATCATATCACCGGAATACCATACATATAGCTAGCATAGTTGGGATAAAAGTTGTTGCATTTTTGCCTAGTAGGTTGTACACAAGTTTCATATCCGCCTATTGTGCAATCGTGCTAGCGTCTCTCTAGTGTTGTGCAACAAGAGCATTTTCGTGGATTCCACATTTTGGCTCATTCCTTGGTTGCACGACCCCACTTATCTATTTGCGTGTGTGTTTCCGTGTACCATATCTTTCTATTGGTCTACTTGTTGCATTTGCAAATTTGTGAATCTTATCCAACATTATTGAGGCTCACTAACAATTGCATCAAATTTTGTACCACCATCCTAACCGAGCTCCACCATAAGCTTTTACTTGTGTGGGTCTGAGAACCGACAAGAATTGGTACCAATTGTGCTATTTCCTCGTTCCACATTTGAGTGATCATTGATCCATCTTCAACATTGGTCAAGGTACATTTGGTATAAGTTCTTCTCTTTCTCCCACTCACAAATTTGCTTGGAATGATGGATAGGCCAAGTTCTTCTACCAACCCACTCTTCATCGAGCAAGACGATGACATGTCATCCTATGTCACCAAGAGCCACCTCTTTAGTGCACAAAGAGCTTTGCATCAAGAACAACAAGAAATGAGCGACCACATCGACAATCTCGCCACCGACTTGTGACACTCCGAGCAACGAACAAGAGACTACTTCGGCAACAAGCTTGACGCACACAAACAAGAGAACAATGCAAGAATGGACGAGATTTGTGCCTTGTTGGTAAACCGCCCTTCTACCAATTCACCCTAATCAAGACGGAGCTGCTCGGGTCGACACTCTGACAACACCCTCTCCGGCTCAAGTACACCGACATCAAACACTCTATGTAGAGCCGCTCGCCAAGACCGCCAAGAAACTCGCAATCCTCTACACAACAATCCCCCACAAGAGCAATTCGACGAGCAAGCACATTGCCATCGCCAAAACCAAGCTACTCTGGCACAAGCACAAGAAAGGCAACATCAATGTAACCACGAGGAAGAGCGAGCGCGCCAACACCAAGACGAACAAGATGCCGAGGCTTAACGTCTTTAATAACAACAACCTGAAGCACAAGCACTTGAGGCGCAACGTGCCCTTCGAGAGTCAAGTCGAGCTGTCGCCAACCGCAACCGAGATACGCGCAATCAAAAGGAAGCACTTCGCGAAGAAATTCAAGAGCGAAACTACCAAACAAGAGTGAATCGTCAAGTTCCTCAAGCTCCTCCTCAAGCTCGACAAGCTCCTCCACAACCTCAAGTTCACCAAGAGCATGATGACTATGGAAATCCTACACGCCAAGAGAAATATGAGGTTAACAATCATACACGTCAAGGTCGTCATCATCACCCTCGACCCCAACACAATGAAGAGCAATGCTACGGCAAGCTCAAGTTCACCATGCCCAAGTTCAACAGAAGCAATGATCCGAATAGTACCTTTCATGGGCATTGAAGGCCGACAAGATCTTTTGTTTACACAACTACGAGGAAGAGAAGAAGATCACTATGGCATCCCTTGAGTTCTAAGACTATGTGCTCATATGGTGGGAACAAGTCCTTGAGCATCGAGAAGCAAGAGGTGAACCACCAATCACCACATGGGATCAAATGAAGGATGTCATGCGAGCATGCTTTGTGCCAACATAATACAACCGTGACCTCTTCAAGAAACTCCAACTCCTCAAGCAAGGAACAAAGAGAGTTGAAGAATACTACAAGGAAATGGAGATTGCCATGAGTAGAGCCAATGTCATGGAAGATGATGAGCAAACTATGGCCCGTTTCTTGAATGGCCTCAATCATCCCATCTAGAAGATTGCCGACTTCCAACCCTACTCCAACCTCATTGAGCTAGTGCATCAAGCTACCAAAGCGAAACGTCAAGTGCAAGATGACTTCAAGTACGCCAAGTAATCTTCCAAGAGCTATGACTTATCCAACAACCAAGCTTCAGCAACTCCAACACCTTCTACCTCAACCAAGCCATCTACAAGCAACGCCGACAAGTCGAGTTACAAGAAAACTTCAACAACCTCAAGTCGTCCTCCTACTACAAACACCTTCAAGCCAAGAGCTTCATCATCTACTCCAACCAATGAGACCATCAAGACAAGTTCCATCAAGTGTTTCACATGTGGCGGCCGAGGCCACAAGTCCTTTGAGTGTACCAACAAGCGCACCATGATCCTCAACGACGACGGAACCTATGACTCCATGAGTGTAGAGGAGATGGAAGCCCTTGAGCAAGTGGCCATGCACCGGCGCGTGAATGAAGATGATGATGATTAAGTCTTTTGCGATGAGGATTCGAGCCCCGCTCTCGTTGTCTCCAAGGTCTTGACTCTTCAACATCAACAAGACGAAGACCAAAGATGCCATATCTTCCACACCAAGGCCGGCATCAATGGAAGATCCGTCAAGGTCATCATCGTTGGAGGGAGTTGCCATAACTTGGCAAGTGAAGAACTATGCTCCAAGCTCCAATTGGTCAAGATGAAGCACCCGCACCCCTACAAGGTTTAATGGCTAAGCGATTCCGGCACTATCCAAGTCGAGCATACGGTGCAAGTTTCTTTCAAGATAGGAGCATATGAAGACACTTTGGAGTGTGATGTCATCCCGATGTCCGTTTGCCACCTCCTTCTTGGTTGACCATGGCAATTTGAGTGAGGCGCCATCCACAACGGGCGTACCAATCACTATAGCTTCAAGATGAAAGAAAAGGAGTACGTGCTACGACCTATGTCTCCAAGTCAAGTGATCACCGACAAGCAAGCCAGCCATCATGGAGAAAAGAGTGAGAGAGCGACCCACCCAAAAGAGAGTGAGCGCCACAAGCCAAAATCGAGTGCCTCCATGATGAGCGACAAGAAGAACTTAGTTCTATTCGCCACCAAAAGTGAGATGAGAGAAGTATGTGAGAACCCATCAAGTGTTATGCACTATGTCCTTTTGTGCAAGGACGAGGCACCAAAAACTAACACCTCTCATGATCTACCTTTAGTGTTGTCTTCTCTTTTGCAGGAATTCCAAGACGTTTTCCCCGATGAGCTACCTTCGGGACTACCATCACTACGAGGCATCGAATACCGAATCGACCTCATCCCCGGGGCACCTCTTCCTAAGAAGGCTCCCTACCGCGTCAACCCCAAGGAAACCAAGGAGATCCAACGGCAAGTACAACAACTCACCGACAATGGTCATGTACGTGAAAGCTTGAGCCCTTGTGTCGTCCCGGTAATCCTTGTTCCTAAGAAAGGTGACACTTATCGCATGTGTTCCGATTACCGTCCCATCAATGCTATCACCGTTAGATATCATTAACCTATTCCACCCTTAGATGATATGCTTGATGAGCTTAGCGGAGCCACCATCTTCTCTAAGATTGATCTTAAGAGTGGCTACTATCAAATACACATCCAAGAAGGTGATGAATGGAAAACCGCATTTAAGACCAAATTTGTCTTATATGAATGGCTTGTTACACCAATGGGTTTATCCGAAGCACCCGGTACTTTCATGCGAGTCATGCATTTTGTTCTTTGACCCTATATTGGTGTATTTGTTGTGGTCTGTTTTGATGATATTCTTGTCTTTAGCAAATCCCTCGAAGATCATGCCACCTATCTTAGAACCGTGTTGCAAACCCTTAGGAAAGAGCACCTTTATGCTAATATGGACAAATGTCTTTTTGGTGTTGATAAGCTTGTTTTCTTGGGTTTTGTTGTGTATTCTAAGGGTGTTCATGTAGATGAATCTAAGATCAATGCTATTAAAACTTGGCCTCAACCAACCAACTTGCAACAAGTGCGTACTTTTCTTGGTTTAGCCGGTTTCTATCGTAGATTTGTGAAGGATTTTAGCACCATTGCTTCACCTTTGCGTTCTTTGAGTAAGAAAAATGCGCCTTTTGTTTGGGGACCATCCAAGATACCGCATTTAATGAGCTTAAGAATTTGCTTACTCATGCTCCCGTGCTTGCATTACCCAACTTTGACAAACCTTTTGAAATTCAATGCGATGCTAGTGGTAATGGCATAGGAGGTGTGTTAACGCAAGAGAAGCGCCCCATAGCATACTTTAGTGAGAAACTTTCCGAAGCACAACTCAATTATCCCATCTATGACAAAGAGCTTTATGCTTTTGTGCGAGTCTTGTGTGAATAGGAACACTATCTTCGCCCTCATGAATTTATCATCCATACCTATCAAGAAACGCTCAAGTACCTAAAGGGTCAAACTAAGTAGAACAAGCGTCATGCTAAGTGCAGTGAATTCATTGAGTCTTTTCCTTATGTCATCAAGTACATCAAAGGTAAGGACAATGTTGTGGCGAATGCTCTTTCCCGCATATGCATGCTTGTTACTAAACTTGAATTGAGTGTCATTGGATTTGAGCACATAAAAGACTTGTATGCGCATGATCCTACTTCTGCAATTCCTTATGCCAAGTGTTTGACACATACATCTTGGGAACGCTACTACATCAAGGATGATTACCTTATGAGAGCTAACAAACTTTGCATTCCTGAGTCTTCTCTTCATTTGCTACTTTTGCAAGAGGCTCATGGAGGCGGACTAATGGGACACTTTGGACGCAACAAGACATTAGCTACGCTCTCCAAGAACTATTTTTGGCCCAAGATGTTCTGTGACGTCTCACGCTTCACCAACCGATGATCTACATGTCAAAAGCTAAGTCAAAAGCTCAATCCCACAATCTTTACATTCCACTTCCCATTCCATATCAACCTTGGGAAGACATTAGAATGGACTTTGTACTTGGTTTGCCTAGGACTCAAAATGGAAAGGATTCCGTGTTTGCTGTTGTGGACCGATTTGCTAAGATGGCTCATTTTATCCCATGCAACAAGATAGACGATGCTTCACATATTGCAAATCCTTTGTAGGGAAATCTTGCACCTCCATGGAGTGCCAAAGACGATTGTCTCAGACCGCGACGTCAAGTTCTTGAGTTACTTTTGGAAGGCTCTATGCGCCAGGTTCGAAATCAAGCCCTTGTTCTCTTCGACATACCATCCTAAAATTGACGGCCAAACGAAGGTAACGAACCAAACACTCTCCACTCTACTACGCGTGTTGATCAAGAGGAACATCCAGGAGTGGGAGGAGTGCCTACCCATCGCCAAGTACGCCTACAACCGCGCAATACATTCGACTACTGGCAAGTCCCCCTTCAAGGTCGTCTAAGGTTTCAACCCGTTGTCCCCATTGGACATTCTTCCTCTTCCACTACAAGAGTGCACCAACTTGGACGTGAGTGCACGAGCAAGCTACCTCAACAATATGCATGAAGATACAAGGCACACCATCGAGCGCCAAGTACAACGACTCACGACCAAGATCAACATCAACAAGCAACCCATGATATTCAACATCAGAGATCTGTGTGGCTACACCTACACAAGGAACGCTTCCCCAACAAACGAAAGTCCAAACTTCTACCCCGAGCCGATGGACCCTTCAAGGTGCTAGCACGCTACAACAACAACGCTTACAAGATCGACCTCCCAAGCGACAAGTACAACGTGAGTGACATCTTTGAGAGTGCGTTATATCGACTAGAGGGGCGGTGAATAGGCGATTTTTATGAATTCTTCACTGAGGAATTTGCTGGTGAGGAAATTCCTAAATGAAGACCTACTTGCAGCGGAATAAGTACTTAGAAAGGAACATAACAGAACACAAGCATAGTCATCATGATGAAAAGAAGACAAGCACAGAGTACAGAAAGCGTAAACACAGGATAACACAAGAAAGAAGACGAACAGACTGAAGAAATAGAACTGAGGAAATTGAGAAAGTCTTCAGTCAAAGTCTTCAAACAGATATGAACAAACACACAACAACATACATGAGGAAATGAAAGAGTTGAGGAGATAGAACCAGTTAGCTCGGAGAAGACAATGATTTGGTAGACCAGTTCCAACTACTGTCTCAGTTGTACATCTAGTTGGAGCGGCTGAGTATTTAAACTCGAGGACACCCAGTCCCGGACACACAGTCCTCACCATATTCTCCTTGAGCTAAGGTCACACAGACCTCGCCCAATCACTCGTGGTAAGTCTTTAGGTGACTTCCGAACCTTCACAAACTCGGTCACTCGGTGATCCCCAATTCCTCTTGGATGCTCTAGACCTTGACGCCTAACCGTCTGGAAGAAGCATAGTCTTCAAAGGAAACAAGCGTCGGATCCACGCAGGATCAATCTCTTTAGTGATGCTCAATCACTTGGGGTTTTGTAGGTTTGGGATTGGGATTTCCTCACTTGACGATTTTCGCTCAAAGTCCTCAGAGGATGGGTTGCTCTCAAATGACAAGTGTCAGTTTCTCTCGGAGCAACCAACCAGCTAGTGGTTGTAGGGGGCGGCTATTTATAGCCGGGGAGCAGCCCGACATGATAAGACATAAATGCCCTTGTCTGATATGACCGTTAGGTGGGTAGATATTTTGGGACAGCTGGCGCGTAGCACAACAACGATCGGAATATTGGGGTTCGAATTCCTCAAGGCTATCATGTTCCTCACTTGGTAGGCAATCCGCACTGGCGAATTCCTAACTCTTCAGTCAGAACAAATTCCTCAGAGACCAGAAGAACTTCGTCTCTGTTGTCGGATCTCGGGTTCTGACAGACCCTCAAGGTTTGAACTCTAGGGTGCGCGCGGTGATCGCACCTCCTACCTGCCTACGTCTCGTCGCCTCACAAGGATCTAAACTACACGAAGAACAACACAAGGGACACGAGGTTTATACTAGTTCGGGCCACCATTGTGGTGTAATACCCTACTCTAGTTTGTGGTGTGGTGGATTGCCTCAGGGACTGATGATGAACAATACAAGGGAAGTACCGCCTCGCGAGGGGAGGAGTTCTTGTGTTGGTGGTTCTGGCTAAGGTTTGATTGGTCGACCTTCTGATCCCTCTATACTATGGTGGCTAGCCCTATTTATAGAGCGAGGCCTTGGTCCTCTTCCCAAATATTGAGCGGGAAGGGCGCCAACAATTGGCCATTTTGAAGGGGAACATCTAGTACACTTATACTGGCTAAAGTCGGTCCTCGCCTGCCAAAGACTCTGACGGTGATGCCGGCTTCGGCTCCATGATGACCTCCATCCTGCCGTTCTGCTGGTCTTGGTCTTGTTGCACCGAAATGGTTGCCTTTGCTTGATACTCTCGCATGTTCTTGCCCCCTTTCAACCAAAGAGGAATCAAGGACTCTGCGTAGGCCGGCGCCCGCTTGGCTTTGGTCATCATGGCTTGCGTCACGGGCACCTCATGAGGTACCCTGCCTTGATCTCTCCGCCTCCTCGCGAGCCAGCCTAACGAGGCTGTGGTCGAGGAAGCTTCCTGTCGTCCGACCCGCGAGGCTTGGCCCCTTGCGAGGGTCTTGAGCATATGTCGATGAACATGGGCCATACTGGGCCACTCCTTGAGCCACGCGGTAGGCCGCAGGCAGGCAAGTCTGGGTACCCCCGTTCCCAGAACGCCGACAGTAGCCCCCGGGCCCAAGGCACGCCCGGACTTGGCTTAGCGGAGAAGCGAAGGGGCAAGAGCGAAGCGCCGCGGGCCCCAACAGCCTACGGCCTTGGGCGCCACGTGGTGGTTGATTGGACGTGGGTGTCCCTACTCCCCCATGACGCCTCGACAACTTCACGAATTGACAAGTTCCTGCATGCAAAAAGGGTCATGATTACCTGTGATCATGGAGGCCAGCGGTTGGCCTTCCCCAGCTATATGTACGGAGCGGCGCGAGCCCTTCCGGTCCATCCTTTCCTTCTACTCTCCTTCTTCTTCCTCGCCCTCGCTCCACCTTATGCCAATGGCACCAATCCGTCCGTTTTCTGCCGAAGAGAAGGGGAAGGCCCCCAAAGAGGGTCCTGTCCTGCTCCCGCCGAAGAAGCGGCTCATCTCTTGCCGCGGGGAAGGGGGGTGCTTGGCAAGAGGTGTCGAGGCCATGGTTTGAGCGGCCGCCGCCTGGATTCCCATTGCCCTTGTACGCCTGGATTGAGGGTCCTGAGGACGCAGGCGCCGAGCGACACTGCCAGAGGCACCGTCGCCACCGGCGGATTACGGCGGTGCATGTCGTTCCTCCCGGAGTTCACGCCGTGGGCTCCTCTCGCGAGCTTGTGCTTCATGCCGCCATGCCTCCTCGATCCTGGATTCGCCTTCCTCCCTCCTTCGCCAACGAGATTCCATCAAGGGGGCCTCTGAAGCTCTGGCTGCAGCACGCCGACTGCAACACTCCTGTGACCGAAGTGGATGTCGAGGTCGTTGCTCCGGGCAAGGTCTTCATGACCTGGGGCTGGGGCGAGACCGCCCGGGTCTGCCAATCGGAGGGGCCCCTCGTGATCCATCTGGATTATGATGGCGCCTCCCTGATGCTTTTCAAGATCTTCGATGAAGATGGACGCCGGCTGGAGTGCTGCCCCAGAGGCAGCGGCCGAAGCTCTGGAGTGGCGAGGACCACGCATGCCGCTCGTCCTTCCAGCAGCTTCTCTGATGGTAGCGGACGTACCGGAGGGTCCAGCGACTCTTCCGAGATTTTCCTGACCCCGACGACGAGCGACGACAGCTACGAGCCTCCGAGCTCGCGCCGTGCCCGAAGCAGGGCCGGCGCGCCCGGCGGTCGACGCAGCTGATCTGGATGAGGTTGGCGCTGGCCTTGGGCGGCCCACTGTTAATGATGGCGTCTGCCGTCGTGGTCCCTGTAGTTAAGACTCCTTAGGATACTCGTCGTGGAGCAGCGTGAGATGCTCGTCCCACCTTAGCTTAGTTCCTCCATTCGAACCTCGCGAGGGCTCGATGCTCTACGCCGACAGGTCCCGGTCCCAAGGCAAGCTTCAGCCGTCGCTGGTATGCCAGGTCACGATGCCGTGGTCAAGGCCAGGAGGTGAGCGGCCCGAGGTCTAGTAAGAGCCCCTGAGTCGTGATGCTCAGGAGGTCCCCTTTAGCGCTCAATCAGCCATCGTTCGGTGAGAAAGGAGCGCAAACGTTGCCAACACGGAGCTGCGTTAGGTGCAAGGTCAGTGTTGCGATAGTTAGTAGCTCTGGAGGATGACTTATCTCGAGAGTCTGAGGCCTCTCCTTGCCGTGGCGCCAGGTTCGCGCGTTGGCAGCTGAGGAGTTGCCGGGCGGGGTCCTCGCGAGCCTCTTCCCTCTTTCCCTTACTCCCCTTCGTGCTCTACGTCCTCGGGTCCCGGCCCTCGAGCGAGCTCATCCGTCGCTGGTGCCAGGTCGCGATGCCGTGGACAAGGCCAGGAGGTGAGGGCTGGATAGACAGTAAGAGCCCGTGAGTCACGATGCTCTGGCGCCCCCCCCCCTTTAACGTGCAAGCGATTCACGCGGTCGAGAGGGAAGGAGACGCCACGAAGGCCTCCCCCGACGTTGCTCCTTAAAGATATCCTGCAAGCTCACCACAAGGAAAATGAACGTTGCCGTTACAATTGCCAGCCATCTGCTGGTTGCTCTGGAAGGGTGATAAGGGCACTGAGGGCTTGGTGAGGTGGCGCCTTGCAGGGCTGCCGCGGCCAGAGCTCAGCCACTCCGGTTTATCGACGTTGGAGGGACGGACCCATGCGCAAGCGTCGTGCCGTTAGGGAGTAGCTCCATAAGTTGGTGTCAATCGAGCGAGCGATTAGGTTAAGCATGAAGGAGCAAATCCATTCAGATAGATGTAGGAAAAGGCGAACACCGCTGGGTCGGGCCTGAGCGACTTGGGAATAATGCAGCCCGAGGCCCCCCCCCCCCAACAAAGTAAGCTAAAAACATGAACAAAAGGGATACATGCCGCAGGGACAGACCCACGCGACCTGGGAATGATGCATCCCTGGGGGCGCTCCTAGCTAAAAATGAAACTCGAAAGATGTCACCTGATGATGTTGAAGAGGAAGGGATGCTGAAGTAGCGGACGGTGCGCGCTGCGGAAGCCGATCCTTACGAGCCCCCAGGCCCAGGAGCCTCGGGAGGCTCCAGAGGCGCTGGCGGCTCCTCGAGGACCATCTCCATCTCTGCCAGGACTGCGGAATGCCTGACCTCTTGAGCCTCCAGGATGCTCCTCATGAGGCGCTGACGCACAACAGCCGCGTTCGGCAAGGCGTAAGGCATGCGAACATAGCTATGGGGTGGACCTTCGCAGCGTCCCACGCGTGAGGGCCAGAGGCGCTCCTGAGAGGCGGCTCAGTTGAGCCCTCGTGTGTCGATGCAGACGCGCAGCCCACCATCCTCGCCCGGATGGGGAGCTACGTCGGGTAAGCGGCGGCTGCCACTCAAGACTCTTGACTCCTGCAGCTCCTGAATGATCTCGCTGACGAACTCCTGAGGGTTTGGCCCTCCTTGCCTTGCTCCTTCCTGAGGGAAACGTGCTTTGAAACACGCCTCCAAGTGGTGCCCGAGCACCTTCCTCGTGATCTTGGCAAAGTCAATGGCCCTCCAGGAGAGAGCCCCCGAGCCTTGCCTGAGGAGGGCACCGGGCGCGCCTTCCAATGCAACAGAAGGAGGCGCCCCCGGAACGTGCGCGGATCCTGAGGGGCCTGCCTCCTGAGGGTTCGAACCAGACGATGTCTTCTTCTTCTTAGGGACTGCCTCGGGAAGCCTTCCGCTCCTGTCATCTGGGTCTTCGATTGACGCGGCCTGAAAAGCACAGTCCAGAGAACACACAGCATCCCTCTCCTCACAAGGCACCATGATGACTCCACTGCTTCCTCGCATCTTGAGGACATTGTAGCCGTGGTGAGTCACGACCATGAACTTGGCCAGAGCTGGGTACCCGAGGATGGCATTGTACAGTAGGCGGATGTGTGCAACGTTGAAATCAATGAGCTCGGTGCGGTAGTTGTCGCGCTTCTCGAAGGTAACAGGAAGGCAGACCTACCCTATCGGGACAGTGGAACCGTCGGTGACTCCTGAGAAAGGCTTGGTTGGTTGAAGCTGATTGTATGGCACTTGGAGATTGTTGAATATCTTGACGGACAGGACATTGAGCCCTGCTCCGCCATCGATGAGGGTCCTGGTGACTTGCACATTGCTGATGATTGGGGAACAAAGCATTGGGAGGACTCCAGCTGTGGCCGCGCACTTGATCTGATCCGCTGAGCTGAACATGATGGCGCACGCTGACCACCCGAGGGGGCGCGTGGCCTCGAGCTTGGGGAGGACTGCATTCACTTCGCGAGCAAACTGCTTAAAGATGCGCTGAGAGGCCGGGGCCTGAGCGCCGCCCAAGATGCAAGCGATTGCGCGCGGTCCCTGGAAGCCTCCAGCCCCCTCGTCCTAATGATGGTCTTCATTCCTTCTCAGCTGTGGTGGTAGAGGAGGGAGGCCCGCGTTGCCTTGTGGGCGATCTTCACAAGGCTGATCCCTCCAACCTTCCTCGCGAGGCTAGTCCTGCCAGCAGTCCTCGCGAGGAAGGTCACACCATCCTTGGTGAGGGCCACGGTCTTCCCATCGTCCTCCACCTCTTCCTCCTCCTCGGCCATAGCCTCGGTCGCTGCGCTCGGGGCGTCGGCCGGCACGCATGTCCTGCACGGCCCTGAGGTCTTGGCATTCATTGGTGTTGTGGGTGTGGAGGTCGTGGTACACGCAGTACCGGCTGCCCTTGGATGACTCAGGCCGATACCTGCCTCGCTTGGTGTCTGGCTCTGTTGCAAGCACGACAGCCCCCTTGCGCTTCACGTCCTTGACCTTGGGCTTCTTCTCTTCTGGGTCGGCAGCCGGCAGTCCAAGGAGGGAAATGCGTCCTTCCTCAGCCCTGGCGCACTTGGTCGCCAAGTTGAACAGCTCCAGGGAGGTGCACGGGTCTTCATGGATTGCAAGCTCCTCTTTCATCTTGACGTCACGCACGCCGTCGGAGAAGGCTGAGATGATGGCCTCCTCGGACACCCTGGGGATCTTAAGGCGAGCGTTGTTGAAACGCTGGATGAACTTCTGCAGGGATTATCCTGGCTGCTGCTTGATGCGGCGCAAGTCGCTCATGGCCGGGGGCCGGTCGCGGGTGCCTTGGAAGTTGGCGATGAATCGGGTGCGCATCTCGTCCCAGGAGGAAATGGTGCCAGGAGCCAGGTTCAGGAGCCAGGTGCGGGCACCGTCCTTGAGCGCCATGGGAAACCAGTTCGCCATGACCTTCTCGTCCCCGTTGGCGGCTTCGATGCCCAGCTCATAGACCTGGAGGAACTCCGTAGGGTCAGCCGTGCCATCGTAGCGCGGGGGCAGATCTGGCTTGAACTTGCCCAGCCAGGCCACGCTGCGCAGCTCGGCGATGAAGGCACGACATCCTGCAGTGGCCACGGGAGGCCTTTGGTGACGGAGAGCTTGATCTTGGAATTTTCTGTGCACTGCCGCCAGGAGCAGCGGGGGTCTTGACGCGCTGGAGCAGGAGCGTGGTCGTGACGGGCCGGTGCGGGGAGCACACGGGCAGCTTCTTGGGGACGAGGGATCTCTTGGCAGCACTTCTCTTGTTGTGCTGGTGCCGGATGGAGCGGATCCCGTCCAGGGGCCACGTGCCTTGGGACCAAGGCGCCTTCTTGAGGGGGAGGCGGCTGAGGCGCCCCCGGAGCTTCGTTGCCCGCACAGGGCGGGGCGCGGTGCAGCGAGAGGGATGGCGCAAGGGAGCCCCCAGCGGCGCTGACGAGCTCGGTGATGCGGGCGAGCTACTCGTCGTAGAGGTCTTCGACGGGACGGCAGTGCAGGAGCTACCGCGCCAGGAGCAGCGCGACATGCGCGTCCGCATGAGCGCGGCGGGCGTGGGACAAGGAACCGGCTGGAGTCAGTGATGGGGTGGCGGTGCGGCCTTCTTGCCGCACTGAAGGATGCAGGGACGACGCCTGCTGCTCGTTCCCCGCCGGGCCGGTGGTGGCGTTGATGGTAGGCGACGGGGAACATCGGCGGCATCCGCCGACGGGGGCCATCGGGGCGATGTGAGTGGCGAGAGCGGCCCGGCGCTCGGCGCGGGCCCGACGAGCGTCTGACATGGATGCGACAGACGGTGAAACATAGGGCGGCGGAAAGCGGATTCCGGCGCACCCCTACCTGGCGCACCAAATGTCGGATTTTGGGTTCCGGCAGACCCTCAAGGTTTGAACTCTGGGGTGCGCGCGGAGATCGCACCTCCTACCTACCTACGTCTCGTCGCCTCGCGAGGATCTAAACTACACGAAGAACAACACAAGGGACACGAGGTTTATACTAGTTCGGGCCACCATTGTGGTGTAATACCCTACTCTAGTTTGTGGTGTGGTGGATTGCCTCAGGGGCTGATGATGAACAATACAAGGGAAGAACCGCCTCGCGAGGGGAGGAGTTCTTGTGTTGGTGTTTCTGGCTAAGGTTTGATTGGTCGACCTTCCGATCCCTCTATACTATGGTGGCTAGCCCTATTTATAGAGCGAGGACTTGGTCCTCTTCCCAAATATTGAGCGGGAAGGGCGCCAACAATTGGCCATTTTGAAGGGGAACATCTAGTACACTTATCCTGGCTAAAGTCGGTCCTCGCGTGCCAAAGACTCTGAGGTGACGCCGACTTGGGCTCCACGATGACCTCCATCCTACCGTTCTGTTGGTCTTGGTCTTGTTGCACCGAAATGGTTGCCTTTGCTTGATACTCTCGCCTGCGCTAGCCCCCTTTGCACCAAAGAGGAAACAAGGACTCTGCGTAGGCCGGCGCCCGCCTGGCGCCCGCCTGGCTTCGGTCGTCATGGCTTGCGTCACGGGCACCTCGTGAGGTACCCTGCC
Organism: Triticum dicoccoides; assembly: GCF_002162155.2. Lineage (NCBI taxonomy): Eukaryota > Viridiplantae > Streptophyta > Magnoliopsida > Poales > Poaceae > Triticum > Triticum dicoccoides. The sequence goes on along the minus strand of NC_041383.1, from coordinate 465,782,811 downwards.
TTGATCTCTCTGCCTCCTCGTGAGCCAGCCCGACGAGGCTGTGCCCAAGGAAGCTTCCTGTCGTCCGCCCCGCGAGGCTTGGCCCCTTGCGAGGGTCTTGAGCAGATGTCTATGAAGATTGGCCGTACTAGACCACTCCTTGAGCCATGCCGTAGGCTGCAGGCAGGCAAGTCTGGGTACCCCCGTTCCCAGAACGCCGACATCTGTCATTGAAGAATATGACTGAACTGTGCGAGATTTCCAATGGCTTCACTCGAAAGGATTGGTAGGTATAGGATTTTGAGTTGATCATCACATGGAAATTTTTCCTTTGTATTTCCTCGACCCCCTTTAACAGTACGGTGTTTCCTATGGCTCAAGAAAGATAAAATGAAACTACAAAAACAAGAGTCTTCACGCTTCATGTTCCTCAAATGATTACCAAGTCTTCAAGGTCACACCAATTTCTTCACTTTCAAAGTCTTCAGAAATCCAAAGTCTTCAGTTGAAGAACTTCATTTTTAGGGGTCAATTTCTCTGTAAATATCAAACTCCTCATAGACTTATAGACCTATGTACACTCACAAACGCATCAGTCCCTTAACCTATAAGTCTTCAATACACCAAAATCACTAAGGGTCACTAGATGCACTTACAATCTCCCCCTTTTTGGTGATTGATGACAATTTGTTAAGCTTTCAACGGGGATAATCGTATGAAGTGTAAATACTGATATTGAGGAATTTGATTGCAAGATATAGAAGAACCCCCCCTGAAGATGTGCAACGTGAGGAATTTGCTTTTGAAGTAATGCACACCTGAAGAGTATTAATCATGGAGATCTCCCCCTATATCTTGTAATTCATACACGCATTTAACATATAATATGAGGAATTTGAAATGCATGATGAAATATGGTGACTGATGTAATTCAGCTTGCTTGCATTAACATTAATTAAGAATAAGTATGCAGAAGAACACACCAAAAGTATCAAGCCACCATAGAGTTTAAGATTACAACTCGATCTAGCAAAGTCATCAGAAGAACGAGAGTTGTAACTTAGCAAAAAAACGCCCATATATAGACCCGCTTGAAGACTAACTCTCAAATTTCTCCCCCTTTGTCATCGAATGACCAAAAGGGTTGAAACTAAGGACTAACGCCCCTGAAGAATATCATGATGATGGAGGAGCGCCAGCGTTGTCAGGGTCTTGAGTCGTTGTAGGGCCTAGTGCAGTGTCGTCCAAGTCTTCATGCTCGTCCGTGGCGCGTGATGAAGAATGTGAGCTGGCCACCAAGGAAGGAACCTTGACCTTCTTGTATTTCTTTGGTGGAGGTGCAGACCAGTCAAAGTCTTCCTTGAAGCCCATTTGCTTCAGATCTTCTTCACCATATAGATGTGACAAAATAGCCCAGGTGCGATCAAACACTTCATGGAGGTAGTAGTGGTTTTTCTTCACTACATTATGTGTAGAAGTCATGTTGTGAAGAATAGAGCCAAACTGACGCTTAACCCACTTTTGGTTCTGATCGACCTTCTGGTGAAGACTTATAAGCAGTTCACGGTCAGTCATCACATGAGGAGCAGTAGCTTGAGGACTTGACTTTGTAGCATTGGCAGCAGAATCATGTGTGGCAGAGTCATCATTGGTGGAGTAGGATGCAGCTTTGTGGAACTGACCATCCAATGGACGAGTGCCTTCATCGATCACAACTGGTGACTTGCCCTTCTCATCGGATGAGGAAATTGTCCGCTTGAGGACTTCAATAGGGGGCAAGTAGTTGAGGTGATTCTGAAAATCAGCCTTGTAGTTGAGTGAAGACCTTGTTCTGAGGAATCTCATGATCCACTGCGCGTAAGGCTTCAGCTCAAATGGTGAAAGTGCAACATTCGCTAGAGTCCTCATGAAGAAATCATGGTAATTGATAGGGATACCATGCAGGATGTTGAAGAGCATATTCTTCATCATCCCCACAATTTCTTCATCTGATGAATCATCACCTTTGATTGGACTGATAGTCTTCGTCAGAATGCGGTAGATGGTTCTTGGTACATAGAGCAATCCCTTCACGAGGAATTTGGTCCTGTGGACTTGTCCAGGCTTCAGCGGCTTCATGAGCACTTGCATATAGTGGTCAGTAAGTTCAGGTTCATCATACAGACAACGAGCGCCTTCTGGTGGAGGACTGATTGGCAAGGCACGAAGCAATTCAAAGGCTGCTGCCTTGTAGTGAGTGTTTTCAGTCATCTAGTCCAACACCCATGAGTTGACGTCAGCAGCATTGCCTGTGATATGCAAAGTTGCATAGAACTGAAGAATAAGCTCTTCATTCCAATCAATGATGTCAGAGCAGAAATTTAGCAAGCCTGCATCATGAAGCATACTGAGAACCTGCGTGAAGCAAGGCATAGATTCCATGTCCACGTGAGGAATGTGCTCAGGATTGAAGACTTTGTCCTTGTCAAAGAGAACTGAGGAATAGAAGTTTGCCTGGCTGGCAGTCCAGAAACGCTTCCTTCTAAGACGAGCATTGTCATACAGGTTGAATTCAGTGAAGAATACGTGCTCGCCAAAGAAATCATCAGCCTTGAATTTTGGCTTCTTGGAGAAGGGATTCTTTGGCTTGGGTTGAGGGGTGTTAGTGATCTACAGAACCACCTCAGGAATCGCAATCTTAGGTTCCTCATGCTGAGGAATTTCAGTTTCTTCTGCATCTGCAGCGTGTGTCATTACTTCTTCATTCACAGTTTCTTCAGCACTAGTGGCTGGAATGTCTTCATGAACGGACGGGGTTGCACTAGGTTCATCAGAGCCCACTTGTACTTCAGTAGCGGCTGGGGACTGATGAACAGCTTGGAGAGGAGTGAACAACGGAGAGTTGGGGTGCTGACTTTCCCAAAAGTCATCATTTAGCACTGGTGTGGTACATCCGATGTCCACATCCTCATCTTCAAGTTCTTCAACACTTGCCTCTTCAGTAGTGAACTGAGGCATAGGTGAGGAAATGACTGGGGTTGAAGGGATTTTATCCACTTCAATTTCTTCGTCCAACTGCTCCGTTGAAGCAGTAGATGGAGTTTCTTCATCACATTCCTCGGGAATATCATATTCTTCACCAAAAGGAACAAGGTCCTTTGATGGCATTGATGAGACGGGAACGACATCAATTGGATTGTCAATTGAACAGATTAGAGTCTTCATCTTCTTCGGAGCTGAAGAATTTGATGAAGCTGATGCCTTCCTATTTTTCATCGCTGCACGCTCTGCAGCCTTGGTCTTCTTCACATCAGATGCATATGGAAGGATCGGAGTTGGTGTAGGTGTAGGAGGCGCATTTTCTTCAGGCGCAACTGTTGTAGTTGCCCTAACTTGTTCACTTTCTTCAGGCGCATCACTAGTGGATGCCTGGCAATATATTCAACGGCTGGAATGGAGTCATTAGCCCTGGTACTCTCATTTTCTTCAGCAGCCATACTGACATCAGCGGTGCTGGCATGTTCTTCAGTGGGCTGGGTTGATTCTTCAGCCTGAGGAATTCCAACATGCACCGATGCAGAGGTAGTTGAAGAGAAAGTCTTCGTCAAATTGACGAACCAAACCTTTGCTCCCTTCCAATCAGCATGGTACCGATTGAAATCATCACTCAGTTGCTTGATTTCAGCTTGTACAACAATGAGTTGTTCTGGGGTAAGAGTGAGGACATTGTCCTTGAGGTAGCACTGTTTCTTGTATTGCGCTTTCTTTAGCCTTCGTCCTTCTTCATATTTCCACTTTTCTTCCTCAATGAAGTGAGTGAGAACATGACTTTGACCAGGAGTGAGGTTCATCTCCGGCAAAGGTGTAGTAGGGTCCTTGTGCCATAAGTCAATGAAATCGAGGATCAACTTGGGATCCAGAAGTAGTGGCACATTGCTGCCTTTGGCTCTAGCGGCCCTGGCTTGCCTGTCCCTGATGATTTCGGCAAGTTCTTCATCATCAGCCTCATCGTCATCAGAGGGGATTTGGAAGACAACCTGCTTCTTTTGAGGACTTGGGAGAAGGCCTCGACCCGTAGTGGCCTTTTTCTTCAGCAGAGATGGTCCGGCTGAGGAACTTGGTGCAGCAGTGGAGCTAGCAGATGCTCCTGAGGCAATAGAGATGCCTTGAGTCCTTTGGCACGTGGCAAGATGCACAGGTGCCGAAGATTTTGTCGGAGCAGCCGAAGACTTTGTCGTAGGAGCTGAGGACTTTGGAGGAGGAGGAGGAGCAGACTGAGGAATTGGTCGTGAGGGCTTTGAAGATGCTGGCCGTGAGGGCATTGAAGGAGAAGCACTGGACTTGTGGGCAGGCTTCTTTGGCATAGCCTTCCTGGGCTTACTACCAGAGGCCTTAGCAGCGTTAGCAGTAGCAGCAGAATCTTCATTGAATTTCCTCACTGCTTGTTTTGATTGCTTGGCTAGTTTGGCCTAGCGCCTAGCCCATTCAGCAGCATAGTCCTCACCGCGCTTGAGGCTGGTGGGATCCGCCAGTTGGCCAGGTCTCAATGGACGTCTTGAGCATGGAGGGTTGAGCGCGAATTTATTCATGTACTTGGGAGTAACATACCTGTACTCGCTCCATTCTCGTGCCCATCTCCTCTCAATATGTTGGATGCGCAGTTTGCGCTAATTTTTGTCCTCCTTGCCAAACTTGGCCTCATCAGGAGTGCAGTATACAACATAAATATCCTCAGGGATTTCAAATGCTGTGTTGACCTCAAGCCTTTTTCCTCCCTTCTGTGGTTTCTTACCGTCAGCCATTTTCTTTAGCTGAGGACGAACAACTGAAGTTTCTGAAGAGGTATGCAACTTTTCTTCGACGAACGCTTCAAATGAGTTAAGTTGATGAGAACCTAGTGATTCAGCAGTGGACATTTGTACCTGTGAATAGAGTATAGTTGCGAGGAATTTGGAGAGGTCATATGCGTTCTCAGAAGATTTTCAAAAAGAATAGGTTTGAGGAATTTGACCGATGAGTCTTGAAGAATTTCGCTAAGCGTTCGTTATCTTAGGTTCCAGAGTTGTACAGATTTGAAAATCCACACAATTGAGGAATCTTGAAGAAAATCATTGCTTAGAGAAACGAATCAAGAATAGATAACATGTGAGGTGTTTTAGTGTGTGAAGATTTGAAGAATAAACACGTTTGAAGATTTTTAGGAAAAACACATGAATCAAAGCGGGCAATAAAAGTAACTTTTAATTTCCCGAAGTGAAGAACAAGACGAACTGGGAAGCGTTGAGGTGAAGTTCGTTCGTTCTGATCTTCCACGCCCTAACTCGGTAGAGGAAGATAACTACGGCGGCGGCGGTGTGAAGAAATCCGCAACCGGTGCGAGTACGACGGCGACGAGGTCGAGGCAGTGAAGCTCTTCCTCACCGGTGACGATGAAGTAGTGGCGGCGTTAGGGTTTGGGAAGCTCGAGTGGGAGAGAGAGGTCGAGCGGAGTAAAAGTGAAGTGAGGAGAAGGCGAGGGTATTTATAGCGGTAGTGAAAAACTGTGCGCTCGAGGATTTCAGACGAACGTGCCCCTGGATTTTGTCATTCACATGACTTGTGTCACCCACGTACTGTGAGGTGGCGATCGTGTAGGATCATGGGTGAATAGATAAGTATTTGTCGTGAGAAGCGGAATGGTTTGAGCGGCAAAGCCGAAAATTTAGATAGATAAGTTTTAAGTTACCGTTCGCAATTTCTTCAGCTGTCAAGGACACAGTGAAGATTTTGAACGAGTTTCAAATCAGAACGCATATGAAGAATTTGTGAAAAGATTAGATTGAGTTTAGCATAGAGGGGGAAGGGTCCGATCACATTCACTTAGCAGAAAAAGTCAACTTGAAGAATTAGCAATAAGTGAATGTTGTAGAGGACATAAACTCATATATATATATATATATATATATATATATATATATATATATATATATATTCAAATGAAGACAAACGACAGAAATGGTGAAGACATTGCAAGTTGAAGAATTTAAAAAACAGAGGAATTTCAAAAAAAACTCAAATTGAAGATTTTCAACTTTTGTGGTGGCGTAACCCACCGTATAAGAAATTCGGCTTCAGACACCGCGTACAATTGTCGTAGGGCTCTGAGAGTCAATTTCTTCACACTTAGAGGGTTAGTCTTCATTGATTGAAGAAAAATGTTACTTCGTGTGTTGCGCATCTATGTCATCAAGTCGGCATAAGTGTTAGGATGAGTGTCCATTTCAGAGAACATTCGAAGATTCTAGGATATTTAGCTCACACCGCAACTTGCTAAATCTCTTCTCATCCAAGGGCTTAGTGAAAATATCGGCCAGTTGATCTTCAGTTCTTGCATGGCAGATGGAGATATCACCCTTTAACACATGATCACGAAGAAAATGATGACGAATCTGAATGTGCTTTGTCTTCGAGTGCTGAACTGGGTTGCGAGAAATCTTGATAGCGCTCTCATTGTCGCAGTAGAGAGGCACACTCTTCATGTTGATGCCATAGTCCTTGAGAGTTTGCTTCATCCATAGTAATTGAGCACAACACGATCTAGCAGCAATGTACTCAGCTTCTGCAGTGGAGAGAGATACACAGTTCTGTTTCTTCGAGGACCAACAAACTAAAGATCGTCCGAGGAAATGGCAAGTGCCTGACGTTGACTTGCGGTCCACGCGATCGCCAGCATAGTCAGAGTCTGAATATGCAATGAGATCAAATAAAGAGCCCTTGGGATACCATAATCCAAGTGTTGGTGTGTGAGCTAGATATCGAAGAATATGCTTCACAGCCTTATGGTGTGATTCCTTCGGTGTAGCTTGAAATTGGGCACACATGCAAACACTAAGCATAATATCTGGCCTAGATGCACATAGGTACAATAAAGAGCCAATCATGGAGCGGTATACTTTTTGATCGAAGTCTTGACCATTTTCATCAGTGCATAGATGACCATTTGTGGGCATTGGAATTTTGACCCCTTTGCAATCTTGCATGCCGAATTTTCTCAATACATCTTTGAGGTATTTCTCCTGTGATATGAATATACCATTGCGCTGTTGACGAATTTGAAGACCTAAAAAGAATTTCAATTCTCCCATCATAGACATTTGATATTCTTCACTCATCATATAGGCAAATTCATCACTATAACGTTGGTCAGTACAGCCAAAGATAATATCATCAACATATATTTGGCACACAAACAATTCACCATCATAAGATTTAGTGAAAAGAGTTGGGTCGAGTGAACCGGGTTTGAGGCCTTTCTTCATGAAGAATTCCTTCAAAGTGTCGTACCACGCCCGAGGGGCTTGCTTGAGGCCATACAGGGCCTTGTTGAGTCTGAAGACTTTGTCGGGATTCTTTGGATCTTCAAAACCTGGGGGTTCAGAAACATATACTTCTTCCTCAATCTTACCATTGAGGAATGCACTTTTCACACCCATTTGTTGTAAGATAATATCATGATGGTTAGCGTAAGCAAGTAATATGCGAATAGCCTCAAGTCTAGCAACAGGTGCAAAAGTTTCATCAAAATCAACTCCTTCAACCTGTGTGTAGCCTTGAGCTACAAGCCGTGCCTTATTCCTCACCACAAGGCCATTTTCATCTTGCTTGTTGTGGTAGATCCACTTTGTGCCAATGATGTTGTGCTTGCGAGGATCTGGACATTTAACCAGTTCCCAGACATTGTTGAGCTCGAACTGATGTAATTCTTCTTGCATAGCCTGAATCCACTCTGGCTCCAGAAATGCTTCATCTTCCTTAGTGGGCTCTGAGATAGAGACAAAAGCAAAATGACCACAAAAGTTAGATAAATGTGAAGATTTTGAGCGAGTGAGAGGACCTGGTGCTTCAATGTCATCAATGATCTTCTCAATTTGCACTTCGTTTCCAATGCGAGGATGAGTGGGTTGTTGTCGGTGTCAAAACCGGCGGATCTCGGGTAGGGGGTCCCGAACTGTGCGTCTAGGCGGATGGTAACAGGAGACAAGGGACACGATGTTTTTACCCAGGTTCGGGCCCTCCTGATGGAGGTAAAACCCTACTCCTGCTTGATTAATATTGATGATATGGGTAGTACAAGAGTTGATCTACCACGAGATCAGAGAGGCTAAACCCTAGAAGCTAGCCTATGGTATGATTGTTGTTCGTCCTATGGACTAAAACCCTCTGGTTTATATAGACACCGGAGAGGGCTAGGGTTACACGGAGTCGGTTACAATGGGAGGAGATCTACATATCGTATCGCCAAGCTTGCCTTCCACGCTAAGGAAAGTCCCATCCAGACACGGGACGAAGTCTTCAATCTTGTATCTTCATAGTCCGGGAGTCCGGCCAAAGGTCATAGTCCGGCCATCCGGACACCCCCTAATCCAGGACTCCCTCAGTAGCCCCCGAACCAGGCTTCAATGACGATGAGTCCGGCGCGCAAATTTGTCTTCGGCATTGCAAGGCGGGTTCTTCTCCAAATCCCATATACCTGTCGAATAGTGTCCGGCTTCTAATGACTGTCACGCTCCTCGGCTTCCGCACCCAATAGTGGCCATTTTCCACGTGTCGAAAGAATGTGAAAAGACATGTTTTTTTGTCATTTACCCCCTTAGCTGCACAAAGGAGCCGCCTATAAAAGAGACGGGGATTTTAGATCCGAAATCACACCATCTTCCCTCCGCGAGCATCCATCGGAGCGCATTCCACAAAGATCCATTCTACCATGGACGGTCAACACAGCTCCTCCTCTGGCCCCTCCAGCCTTCGGCCCGGAGATTGGAAGAGGTGTTCCGTCCCGTAGAGTGAGATAGTAGCGCTCCAAACCAAGGGGCTCCTCCCCCTAGCGTACATGGTCCCAGTTCGAGCCGGGCTTGCTACCTATAGTGGCGGAGAACAGGCGGAGAGCGTCCCCAATCCCTCCAAAGGAGAGCGGGTATGCTTTGTCCCTTATTGGATAAGAGGGCTCGGATTTCCAATTCATCAGTTTCTCCAGGGGTTACTGGAGTTCTATGGCCTCCAGCTACACCACCTCACGCCTGCCTCCATACTGCATATTGCGGGCTTCATGGCCCTTTGCGAGCTGTTTTTGGGCATCGAGGCCCATTTCACGCCGTGGAAGAGGTTATTCTGCCTCGTGCCCCGCTCTCAGGAGGGGTCGATTTATCAAGTGGGCGGAGCCGAATTATGGCGCGTCGCCGGGACCGGATATCTATCCAGAACCCCAAAGAAGGCGTCCGAGGACTGGCCTTCAGAATGGTTTTATATAGACGACGGCCCTCTGCCGGACCCTGTGCGGATCGGCCTCCCTGAGTTCAATAATGCCCCCCTTAAAGAAATGCCTGAGCTAGCGTCCACGGAGCCCTTAGAGGGAAACTGATAAGGACGTCCTTTACCTGATGAGCCGGATAAGGTTGTTAGCTCATTCTGGACTGACCATGATCGAAGTCATGGCCACATGCATTACGC
>NC_041383.1:465655262-465773211 GCF_002162155.2 Triticum dicoccoides | reverse complement strand
GCCACCCCATGTGGGTTTTCAACGGGGAGGACGACGCCACCCGGTGCGGCCGAAAGGGGCCGGATTCGGCTGCCACTCTAACGAAGATCTTATCCTCTTTGTACAAGGGAGAAGAGGAGGAATTCCTCCGTGTCAACCCACGGGGCGGATTCTCTATGTACAATCCTCCAAGCTGGGTAAGCGAACACTTTCACTTGTCTATCCATTTTCAAATTCCCATAGTTAAGTACTTAGTCTAGCAAATTTAACGCAGGAGCTTCACAAGACTATAAAGGAGATAAACAACCCTTCTCCACAACCCGAGGGCCCGGAACGGTCCCTCGACCCAGACTCCCAAGGGGACCCGGACTTATGCATGGAGCTGATTGATGGAGTGTTTCATCAAATGAGTAAGGACAACACCTTAGTGGCCATTACGACCGATTATCCCGGACTACTTCCAGCCTCAAAGGTAACCGAGACTGAAGTCCCAGTACTTTCAAGAGGATCCATCCATGCTTATTTTTGATCGCCGTATACCAATGGCGTTTTTTGCAGGGGAAATCCTTGAGGCGGAGGGTCGAGCCCGCGGTGGCTAGCCAACAAGGGCCATTGAGGCCTGGCAGGCTAAAAAGAAGTGCGGATCGGATCGAGACGCTGGCGCAACGGTACGGCGTGCAACTTTAATGCCCAGGGTTTATGCCTTCAAGGCATACTAACGTTCATGCTCTCTTCAGGAAGAAGAGCGCCCGCCGGACTATATCCACCGGCCAGGCTTCAAGGCTGGGTCCGGAAGCGGAGGCAAACACGGGGCGCGCATCGGACACTCCTCCGACAGAGGACATGGATGGGCTATCGGCCACCAATTCAGAGGTGGAGACTGCCATGAACCACAGGCGTCGCCGGACTGTTCTTCGTGACGCATGTTTTTCCCAAGAGGCGTTGGACGCCTTTAATACGAGAGATGCGTTCCTCCGTGCCGCTCAAAATGGTCTAGCCAGAGCCACGGAGCAGTATGTAAAAGACATACAGGTGAGTAAATCTGATGGTTATATATGTCAGTAGCCCCCGAGACTTGAAACAGTTAAAATAACTGATTTAAGGATCATTTGTTATGCAGGATCTTACAAAAAGGAATACGCAACTGTCCCAGGAGCTGGAAGAGTCCAAGGCCCAACTTGAGGCTGCACTAGCCGCTTCAGAGAATGCCAGGGGGACCCCCTCAGGTAATATATGCTTCGAAAGATAAGTATGTTGTGAAGCGCGGCATGTGTGCAATTCTGACAATAATAGTGCAGATGGGGCCGGAGTGGATCCGGACAAGCAACAACTCTTGCGCCAGTTAAAGGCCGGTGAGAGCGTGCTTACGAGGGTGAGGCAAGAGAAGAACAAGCTTCAAGATGCCAATACCCAGCTGGGTGAGGAACTAAAGGATGTTCGTGCTCAGCTGTCGGATTCCATAAAGGAGAATCGGCGACTTCGACGCAGCATTTTTAGTAAGTGCTTGAACGAATCTTCGAAAAAGAGTTCGGCGAGGAAGTCGATTGACAGAGTTATGTCTGTAGATATGCTGACAGGTCGGCCTGCAGAGGAAATGCCCGATTCTACAGGTGACCTTCTTCCCGAGCTATCGCAACTGGACGAACGAGTTCGGCAGGCGATGCAAGGCGTCGTCCAGGCTTTGTGGCCATCCCTCTCCATGCCCGAAGGCCTTGGAGAGCTTGCAGAGAAGCTGAAGGGAGTGCAGCAACGCTTCCAATTATGGAAGATATCGGCCTGCCGTCAAGGCGCCAGGGAGGCGTGAGCCATGGTGAAGACGCGGTACACGAAGGCTGACCCAAACCACATGGCCGAGGTCGGACCTATGGGGCCCAACGGGAAGGAGATCCTTGTCAGTTTAGTGTACGGCCAGGTAGAGCTGGCCGCCAAGTATTCCCAATAGGACTGTAAATTAGACAGCCTGTTGGATGGTATTGAAGAAGAATATACCCAGTCAAATTGACTATGTAATTTAAAATGACATGTAAAATGCCTTCTAGACGGATTGTAGATCGTTTGTCATTGCGGACCTTTTCGCTTCAACCTCCGGACCCGATAGTCCGGAGTGTGTCCGAATACCCTCTCGGTTATGCAAGAACCGGGGCATGCATGGAGACCAGGCGTATGGGTCATTAGTGCTTTAGCAGACAAGTGCCCGACTAGTTATGTTATATTACATGGTTAGTGAGAAACATCTTCCAGGGAGAATAGTTCCGTTAGGGGTTCCTTTCCCTGGGAGGCATGCCCTAAAGTGCATGTCCGGACTGCGAAAAAAGCAGAAAAGCATCTGGGGGCAGATAAATAAACAAGTGAAAAATCATCTTTTAGTTCACCGACCCAATATTCCCTTAAGAACACTATCTTTCGGCTTCACCCAGTCTGAGGTACACATCCGGCTGACCCGGCAGTAACAATCGCAGAGATGCTCCCTTTACCACCTAGCGGAACAATCGGGAACGTAGGCGTAAGCACAGGAGCCAAGCAACCCAGCTTGGCCAAAACTTAAGTCATATCGATGCATATAATGGTGAATAAAAGGTACATGCGGAAGTGTGACACATGTGTTGGGCATGAGGCCCGTGTATACAAGCTTCTGATAAAGAAGCCCCCAGGTATAATGAGCGCGGGTAGCGTGTCAATTATGTGCGAACAATGCGCAAGCGAGCCCTTAAAGGCTTGTAAGAAAAAGGGAGGGAGTAGGAGGGAAATATAAGGCAACTAATGTGTAAAAAATAGACAGAGGAAGGAGACGAACACAGAGTCCGGCGCTAGGCGTAGAATCTTCGTAGGCGTGCTGCATTCCATGGGTTCGGCTCGAGTCAGTTGTCCGATGCATTTCGTAGATGGTACGCTCCACCAGTCAGGACTTGGTCGATTACGAAGGGACCTTCCCATTTGGGCTTGAGTTTGTCCTTTTTCTTGGCCGGCAGGTGTAGAACTAGTTCGCCAACATTGTAAGTTTTGGCCCGTCCTTCTCTTCTTTGATATCTTCGAGCCTGCTGTTGATAGAATGCGGAATGGGCTTTTGCCACGTCGCACTCCTCCTCCAATGTGTCCAAACTGTCCTGCTGATCGAGCTCGGCTTCTCTTTCTTCGTACATGCACACGCGAGGTGAGTCATGAATTATGTCGCGGGGCAGGACTACCTCTGCGTCGTATACCATAAAGAATGGTGTGAATCCGGTAGTGCGATTCGGCATGGTCCGCAGCCCCCAGAGTATGGAGTCAAGCTCCTCTACCCAGTGTGTGTTAGATTCCTTGAGGGATCGCACTAATCTGGGTTTGATACCGCTCATGATTAGACCATTGGCTCGTTCGACTTGAGCGTTAGTTTGTGGGTGATAGACTGAAGCATAGTCGAGCTTGATGCCCATGTTTTTGCACCAGAGTTTAACCTCGTCGGCCGTAAAGTTTGTTCCGTTGTCCATGATGATGCTGTGGGGGACGCCGTAATGGTGTATAACCCCTGATATGAAGTCTATCACCGGTCCGGATTCGGCCGTCTTGACAGGCTTGGCCTCTATCCATTTGGTGAATTTGTCCACCATGACCGGTAGATATTTTTGCTTGTGGGTTCCCCCTTTAAGGGGTCCAACCATGTCAAGCCCCCAGACCGCAAAGGCCAGGTAATGGGTATAGTTTGGAGGGCGGTAGGTGGCATGTGACTTTGATTAGAAAATAATTGGCAACCAACGCATCGCTGGACTAAGTCCTGAGCATTTGCCCGGGCCGTCGACCAATAAAATCCAGTACGGAAGGCCTTGCTTACAAGGGCCCGGGCTGCAGCATGGTGCCCGCCGAGTCCGGCATGAATTTCAGCCAGAAGGTTCCGCCCTTCCTCTTCGGAGATACACCTTTGAAGGACTCCGGTGGTGCTTTTCTTGTAAAGCTCTCCTTCGTGGACTTTATAGGCTTTAGATCGCCGTACTATGCAGCGTGCCTCATTTTGGTCCTCGGGAAGTTCCTGCCTAGTTAAGTAGGCTAAGAATGGTTCTGTCCATGGGGCAATTACTGCCATTATTATGTGGGCTGAGGGCATTAGCTCATTGGCGGAGTCTTCCGTTGCGTCAGAATGTTCGATTTCGGGTGGTGCGGCTAGGTCCGGATTGTAATTTTCGGATTCCCCTTCCCACTGTACGGATGGCTTGAATAGCTTTTCCAGGAAAATGTTGGGGGGGCACTGCATCGCGCTTTGCGCCGATGCGTGCCAAGACGTCTGCTACCTGATTGTTTTCCCGAGCAATGTGGTGAAATTTGAGCCCTTCGAACCGAGCTGACATATTTAGGACGGCGTTGCGATAAGCTGCCATTTTCGGATCTTTGGCATCAAAGTCTCTGTTTATTTGAGATATCGCGAGGTTCGAATCCCCACGCACCTCTAGGCGTTGAATGCCCATGGAGACTGCCATCCGAAGTCCATGTAGAAGGGCCTCGTATTCGGCTGCATTGCTGGAGTCCATATACATTATCTGGAGTACATATTTGACTGTATCTCCTGTTGGGGACGTCAGAACGACGCCAGCCCCGAGACCCGCCAACATTTTGGAGCCGTTGAAGTGCATGATCCAGTTGGAATATGTGTCGTACTCTTTAGGGAGTTCGGCTTCAGTCCATTCAGCGACAAAGTCGGCGAAGGCTTGCGACTTGATGGCTTGCCGTGGCTTATAGGTTATGTCGAACGGGAGGAGCTCAATGGCCCATTTGGCAATCCGGCCCGTTGCGTCGCGGTTGTTGATGATATCATTAAGAGGTACTTCGGAGGCTACTGTTATTGAACACTCTTGAAAGTAGTGTCGTAGCTTCCGGGATGCCATGAACACTGTGTATGCTATTTTTTGGTAATGCGGGTACCGGGACTTGCATGGAGTGAGGACAGTGGACACATAGTAGACTGGTTTCTGGACCGGGAATTTGTGTCCGTCCGTTTCTCGTTCGATGACGAGGACTGCGCTTACAACTTGGTGAGTTGCCGCGATGTATAACAACATTGATTCACCGATGTTAGGCGCGGCCAGGACCGGGTTTGTTGCCAGTATGGCTTTTACTTCTCGAGTCCGGCCGTGGCGGCATCCGTCCACTCGAAGTGTTCGGTGCGCCGTAGGAGGCGGTAAAGGGGTAATGCCTTTTCCCCCAAGCGGGAGATGAAGCGGCTTAGAGCCGCCAGGCATCCAGTCAATTTTTGTATTTGCTTGAGATCTTTTGGAATATCCAATTGTGACGGAGCTCGGATCTTGGCTGGGTTTGCTTCAATTCCTCTACCGGATACGATGAAGCCCAAGAGCTTTCCGGCTGGTACGCCGAAAACGCATTTTTCCGGGTTAAGCCTAATGTCGTATGTTCGGAGGTTATCGAACGTGAGCCTCAAGTCCTCTATTAGAGTTTCGACATGCTTGGTTTTGACGACCACATCATCCATGTATTCTTCAACCGTTTTGCCGATCTGGTTGGCCAGACATGTCTGAATCATGCGCTGATATGTTGCGCCAGCGTTTTTGAGCCCAAAGGGCATTGTGTTGAAGCAGAATGGGCCGTATGGGGTGATGAATGCCGTTGCGGCTTGGTCTGACTCTGCCATCTTGATTTGGTGGTAGCCAGAGTATGCGTCAAGGAAAAACAATGAATCATGTCCTGCGGTGGCGTCGATGATTTGATCAATGCGGGGGAGGGGGAAGGGATCCTTTGGGCAGGCTTTGTTGAGGTCTTTGAAATCGACGCATAAGCGCCAGTATTTGTCCTTCTTTGGTACCATCACCAGGTTTGCTAGCCAGTCTGGATGTTTTATATCTCTGATGAATCCGACTTCCAATAGTTTGGCTAGCTCCTCTCCCATGGCTTGTCTCTTAGGTTCGGAGAAACGCCGAAGAGCCTGCTTAACAGGCTTGAATCCTTTTAGTTTGTTCAGGCTGTGCTCCGCCAGCCTGCGTGGGATTCCTGGCATGTCTGAGGGGTGCCAGGCAAAAATGTCCCAATTTTCGCGTAGGAATTCTCTTAGTGCGGCGTCTACATCGGGGTTTAGTTGTGCCCCGATGGAGGCCGTTTTTGTAGTGTCCGTTGGATGGACTTGGAACTTGACTATTTCGTCTGCCGGCTTGAAGGAGGTGGACTTGGATCTTTTGTCGAGTATCACGTCATCCCTGTCCACTGTGGAGCACAATGCAGTTAGTTCCTCGGCCGCTAGGGCTTTGGATAATGCCTCGAGGGCTAGTGCGGCTGTCTTGTTTTCGGCGCGGAGCGCTATGTCCGGATCGCTAGCAAGAATGATGATTCCGTTGGGTCCGGGCATTTTGAGCTTCATGTACCCGTAATGGGGTATAGCTTGAAAAATTGTGAATGCCTCCCGCCCTAACAGAGCGTGGTATCCGCTGCTGAACGGGGCCACTTGAAATTTGACCTCCTCGGATCTGTAATTATCCGGCGTGCCGAACACCACATCCAGTGTGATTTTTCCTGTACAGCATGCTTCCCGACTGGGGATTATTCCTCTAAAGGTTGTGTTGCTTCGCTCAATGCAGCTCCAGTCTATTTCCATTTTTCGTAGGGTTTCCTCATAAATGAGGTTCAATCCACTGCCACCGTCCATGAGTACCTTGGTAAGCCGAAAGTCGTCCACTATCGGACTGAGGACCAGTGCGGCTGGTGCTCGGGCTGTCCGGAATTTAGGTTCGTCACTGGCATTAAAGGTAATAGCCGTGTCACTCCATGGGTTTATTGTCGCTACCTGGTAGACTTCGGTAAGGCTGCGGAGCATTTGTTTCCTCACATTGTTTGATGCGAAAGTCTCGAAGACTGTTGATACCGTACTGGCGTTCCTGGGGTGGTGCTCTGCGGATTCTGGAGTTAGAAGCTCCTCGCCACTTATGGCCACCTGCCGGGGTATCCAACATGCTCTAAGGCTATGAGTTGGTGTGGCGCCCTCTGTACTATGAATTTTACAGGGTCCATTGAGCCATCCCTCTAGTACGGTTCCATACCCTATAGAGGGTTTTTGTTTTTTGTTGTTTGGCCCGGGTGCCTGGTGATAATGCGCCCTTTTATTTCGGACTGGGATTGTATTCAGGGTCGGGTTGTCCCAGAATCTTGTTTCGGTTTTCCGAACGCTTTCTATCGCACAGTACTTTCGTATTATGGATGCCAAGTCGGCGAAGCGTGTAATTTCACGGCGACTTATGGCATTGAGGATTCCAATATCCGTGCAGTTGTTGCAGAAGAATGAAATTGCATCCCCCTCGCGGCAGTCCTTTATACTGTTCATAACCAGGAGGAATCTGGCCCAGTAATGGTGTACTGTTTCTTTGGGCTCTAGCCGAATTTGGGATAGATCCCTTATATTTGGGTGGGCGGGTGGAGCTAGATCCGGGACCTCGCCCAATCTGAGATTCAGGGGCCAAGAAATTTCCGAACTCAGAAGCTTGGGTTCTTGGACGTTATCCAATGAATCAGGCCCGCTGCCTGACTTTAGGTTCAGGGTTTGAGTGACGTCCTCCCCTCCGCAGGTGTCCGACTTGGAGGGATCAGGAATCCGGACACATATGGTCCTTAGGATGGGTGAAGATTCGCCGCATTGTTCCTCCACCACTTCAACGTGGTGGGTGACCTGGGGAGAGTCAGTCTCTCTCGGATCGGGTTTAAGCCCAATCTGATCATAGTCTCTAGCGACTCCCAGGGCGGCGATGCAATCCAAGAGCTCGTTTAAGGAAGAGAGCTCCATCGGATCTAACTGCTCGGCAAGTTCCGAGTTGACGTGGAGATTGCTTTCGATGACCCAAGAAGTCATCGTCGGCACGGCGACCGAATAGGCGATCATTAGAAAACCGCCTAGCCGGAGAGTTTGGCCGACAGCCAAAGCTCCTTTAGCAACAGCGCCGTCTTTAAAGACGGGGTGCGGCATCCTTCCTAAAGGTGACGACACAGAGGAACTCTCAATGAAAGCACCAATGTCGGTGTCAAAACCGGCGGATCTCGGGTAGGGGGTCCCGAACTGTGCGTCTAGGCGGATGGTAACAGGAGACAAGGGACACGATGTTTTTACCCAGGTTCGGGCCCTCTCGATGGAGGTAAAACCCTACTCCTGCTTGATTAATATTGATGATATAGGTAGTACAAGAGTTGATCTACCACTAGATCACAGAGGCTAAACCGTAGAAGCTAGCCTATGGTATGATTGTTGTTCGTCCTATGGACTAAAACCCTCCGGTTTATATAGACACCGAAGAGGGCTAGGGTTACACAGAGTTGGTTACAATGGGAGGAGATCTACATATCGTATTGCCAAGCTTGCCTTCCATGCCAAGGAAAGTCCCATCCAGACACGGGACGAAGTCTTCAATCTTGTATCTTCATAGTCCGGGAGTCCGGCCAAAGGTCATAGTACGGCCATCCGGACACCCCCTAATCCAGGACTCCGTTAGTTGTCTTCGAGGAATTTGATCGGCATTCCTTTCAGGAGCATTTTCTTCAGCACCATTTTCTTCAGGTGCGCCAGCTCGGTGATCATCACGATCAGGAATGAATTCTTCAGCAGATTCTTCGATAGGAATGACATCCTCAGTAGCCTTGAACTTGATGGAATCTTCAGGTGATGGTTCATCTATCACAGAAGGTAGGTGCTCTTTTTGCGAGCCATTAGTTTCATCCAACCGCACATCTACAGTTTCAACAACTTTGTGAAGAACACTGTTGAAGACTTTGTAGGTGTGCGAGTCCTTTCCATAACCAAGCATAAAACCTTCATGTGCTTTCGGTGAGAATTCAGAAGTGTGATGAGGATCTCTAATCCAACATTTAGCACTAAAGACTTTGAAATAATTCACATTTGGCTTTTTGTTAGTGAGGAGTTCATAATCAGTTTTCTTGAAGAATTTGTGAAAATATACCCTGTTGATGACATGGCATGCCGTATCAATTGCCTCAATCCAGAAGCGACGAGGCATCTTGTATTCATCAAGCATAGTGCGAGCCATTTCAGCGAGGGTTCTGTTCTTGCGCTCCACGACGCCATTCTGCTGAGGAGTATAAGGAGCAGATAACTCATGAGTAATACCAAGTTCATCAAGATAGCCATCCAGACCGGAATTCTTGAACTCGGTCTCATTGTCAGTTCTGATGTGCTTGATCTTCACACCAAAGTTGGTTGAAGCCCTCGAGGAAAATCGTTTGAAGACTTCCTGCACTTCATGTTTGTAAGTGACAATGTGCACCCATGTGTAACGAGAATAGTCATCAACAATAACAAATCCATATTGAGATGCATCATTAAGAATTGCAGAATAGTGGTTAGGACCAAAGAGATCCATGTGAAGCAATTCAAATGGATGAGTGGTAGTCATGACAATCTTCGCTGGATGCTTGGCCTTTGTCATCTTTCCAGCTTCACAAGCTCTGCATAAGTGATCCTTGAGGAATTTGACATTCTCAATGCCAATGACATGCTTCTTCTTTGCAAGCGTGTGCAGATTCCTCATGCCAGCATGACCAAGCCATCGATGCCATAGCCAGCCTTCTGAAGCTTTTGCAAGTAAGCACACGGCTGGTTGTGGTCCTGTAGAGAAATCAACAATATACAGATCTCCTCTCCTAACGCCTTCGAAGACTTTGGAATGGTCAGCTTCCATGATCACAACACAGAGATATCTTCCAAAGACAACAACCATATCAAGATCACAAAGCATTGAGACAGACATGAGGTTCTATCCTAAGGACTCGACAAGCATGACTTTGTCCATGTGTCGATCCTTTGAGACCGCAACCTTACCTAGACCCAATACCTGACTTTTGCCTTTGTCAGCGAAGATGATATGCTTCAGATGTGACAGTGATAAAGGAGCATCCATCAATAGATTCTTGTCACCCGTCATGTGATTTGTACATCCACTATCGAGGACCCACTTGTTTGCTTTGGGTTGATCATCCTGCAGATGAATTAGTGCAACTTACGAACTCATATACTTCATCAGTGAAGAATATGACATCAATATCATCAGTTCAATTTCATCAAGAAATTGCACAGAAAATTCAGTATGAGGACGTGAGAAATGAAAATTCATTTCTTCATGATTAGCCTGCATCCCTTCAGGCACTGTTCAGGTCTCCAGCAAATTCTTCAATCGTTTTGAGCACGACTGGAGACCTGATCCTGCAAAAGAGATTAGTTATTTTTCTTCACCACCCACATCTGGAGGGGTGGCAAAGAATTCATCACTCTATGAGCACCATATGAGAAAGGTGGCATAGAAGCTAGTCCGCTTTGTTTCACATAAGAGGGGTTAGGGTAAGCATATGAGTAAGCAGAGAAATTCTTCGAGGACTTATGAACATAATAATTTTAAGAATAATGCTCATATTCATAGCCCTTAGCTCTACCCTGTGAAACAGAAGGCTTAGCACGATGATGATCATATGAGGATTTTGATCCTTTTGAGGAATTTGATCCATATGAAGAATTAGGTCTATATGAAGAATTTGATCTGGGGTTCCTAGTCTTCACAGGTGGTGTCATGAGGACATTCACCTGAAGACTTTCAAGATAACTTTTGGGAACCCAGATTTTCTTCATAGGGAAACCGTTCCTGCAGTTAGTGCCAACATATCTAGCAAATACTTCACCATTCTGATTTTTGAATAGTTTATAGTTGGAGTCAAATGACTCATCAGAAGAATGAGGAGATTCACAAGTAAAGCCAGATAGATTGGATGGATCAACTGGAGGTCCTTTTGCAGCAACCCATGAGGTTTTGGGGTACTGCCTAGGTTTCCAATATTTTCCATCAACATTGAGTTTCCTCTCAAAGGCAATACCCTCTTTCCTAGGGTTTCTGTTAAGGATCTGCTTTTTGAGCACATCACAAAGAATCTGATGCCCTTTGAGGCTTTTGTACATGCCTGTTGTGTACAATTCCTTCAGCCCTGCATCATTAGTAGTACTAGCAATGTCCTCAAATGAGGAATTAGTGATAGCAGAGACAGGTGAATAATTTGTAATATTTGAAGCATTTGAACATTCAGGTGAAGAATTAGCTGATTCACGTTCTATGCACTTCAGGCATGGAGGAACAAATTCTTCCTGAGTAGCGCTGATTTGTTGAGCAAGTAATGAATCGCGCTCCTTCTAAAGATCTTCATAACTCACTCTTAGCTTCTCAAGATCTTGCTTTCTTTGAAGAAATTCATAAAAAGCTTCTCGTGATCAGATAAGAGAGTGTTATGATGACTTTGAAGGTTGTCAAACATAGACTGAAGTCTCTGAAGATTTTTCAGTTAAGTCTTTAGTGCGGTCCATTTCATCACTCAACATATCATCACTTTTGTCTAGCATGTTTTGAAGCTTTTCAATAGCCTTTTGTTGTTTCACAGCAATCTTAGCAAGTTTAGAGTAGCTGGGCTTAAGATTTTCATCAAATTCATCCTCACTTGATTCAGAGGAGGGGTATTTATTTACCTTGGCACCCTTTGCCTTGAAGCAATAGGTGGGAGCATAGTCATCATTGCCTTCATCAGCGTTGTTGGTGTTGCCATTTTCTTTACAGTTGAAGATAGACTTGCTGACAAATGCGGTAGCAAGAGCTAGACTTGCCACACCTGACTCAGACTCCTGGGATGCCTCCTCTTCCTCATGATCCTTAGATTCAATCTCAGAATCCATTTCCTTGCCAATGAATGCCCGAGCCTTCTTGGAGCTGCCCTTCTTGTGAGATGAAGACTTTGAGGATTTTGATGATGAAGACTTTGAAGATTTCTTCTTCTTCTTGGCATCATCAGAACTGTAATCCTTGTATTTCTTCTTCTTTAATTCCTTGTCCCACTAAGGACAATCTTGAATGTAGTGACCAGGCTTCTTGCATTTGTGGCACACCCTTTTCTTGTAGTCACCAGATGAGGAATCGTTGCTCCTTGAGGATTTTCCAAAGCGACCATGTCTTGAGAACTTCTGAAATTTCTTCACGGGCAGTGCTAGTTCCTGGCTCAGTTCTTCAGGATCACCAAGGCTGCTGGTAGAGTCTTCTTCCTCAGACTCAGAGACTGCCTTGGCCTTTAGAGCATGTGGTTTCCCATAGCTCGAACCATAGAGATCTCTCTTCTCACTAAGCTGGAACTCATGAGTGTTTAGCCTCTCGAGGATATCAGCGGGATCAAGCGACTTGTAGTCAGCACGCTCTTGAATCATCAGTGCGAGAGTGTCAAATGAAGAATCGAGTGATCTCAGCAATTTCTTCACCACCTCATGGTTGGTGATATCAGTGGCGCCAAGTGCTTGAAGCTCATTTGAGATATCAGTGAGGCGGTCGAAGGTTTGCTGAACATTTTCATTGTCGAGTCTTTTGAAGCGATTGAAGAGATTGCAAAGAACATCAACACGAGAGTCACGTTGAGTTGAGACTCCTTCGTTTACTTTGGAGATCCTATCCCAGATAAGCTTAGCAGTTTCCAGAGCACTCGATCTACCATACTGTCCTTTACTCAGATGGCCACATATGATATTCTTCGCTTGAGAATCAAGTTGCTTGAATCTCTTCATATCAGCAGCATTCAGGGAAGGTGTGACTGAGGGAACACCATTTTCCACAACATACCAGAGATCGTTGTCAATTGCCTCAAGATGCATTCGCATCTTATTCTTCCAGTAGGGGTAGTCCGCGCCATCGAAGGTAGGACACCCATCAGAGACCTTGATCATACCTGCGGTCAACATAACTAGAACTCCAGGTGGTTAAACCAAAATCACATAGAACAAGAGAGTACCCTGCTCTGATACCAATTGAAAGTGCGTTATATCGACTAGAGGGGGGGTGAATAGGCGATTTTTATGAATTCTTCACTGAGGAATTTGCTGGTGAGGAAATTCCTAAATGAAGAACTACTTGCAGCAGAATAAGTACTCAGAAAGGAACATAACAGAACACAAGCATAGTCATCATGATGAAAAAAAGACAAGCACAGAGTACAGAAAGCGTAAACACAGGATAACACAAGAAAGAAGACGAACATACTGAAGAAATAAACTGAGGAAATTGAGAAAGTCTTCAGTCAAAGTCTTCAAACAGATATGAACAAACACACAACAACATACATGAGGAAATGAAAGAGTTGAGGAGATAGAACCAGTTAGCTCGGAGAAGACAATGATTTGGTAGACTAGTTCCAACTGTTGTCTCAGTTGTACATCTAGTTGGAGCGGCTGAGTATTTAAACTCGAGGACACCCAGTCCCGGACACACAGTCCTCACCGTATTCTCCTTGAGCTAAGGTCACACAGACCTCGCCCAATCACTCATGGTAAGTCTTCAGGTGACTTCCGAACCTTCACAAACTCGGTCACTCGGTGATCCACAATTCTTCTTGGATGCTCTAGACCTTGATGCCTAACCGTCTGGAAGAAGCACAATCTTCAAAGGAAACAAGCGTCGGATCCATGCAGGATCAATCTCTTCAGTGATGCTCAATCACTTGGGGTTTTGTAGGTTTGGGTTTGGGATTTCCTCACCTGATGATTTTTTCTCAAAGTCCTTAGAGGATGGGTTGCTCTCAAATGACAAGTGTCAGTTTCTCTTGGAGCAGCCAACCAGCTAGTGGTTGTAGGGGGCGGCTATTTATAGCCGGGGAGCAGCCCGACATGATAAGACATAAATACCCTTGTCTGATATGACCGTTAGGTGGGTAGATATTTTGGGACAGCTGGCGCGTAGCACAGCAACGGTCGGAATATTGGGGTTCGAATTCCTCAGGGCTATCATGCTCCTCACTTGGTAGGCAATCCGCACTGGTGAATTCCTAACTCTTCAGTCAGAACAAATTCCTCAGAGACCAGAAGAACTTCGTCTCTCTCATTGAAGAATATGACTGAACTGTGCGAGATTTCCAATGGCTTCACTCGAAAGGATTGGTAGGTATAGGATTTTGAGTTGAGCATCACATGGAAAATTTTCCTTAGTATTTCCTCGACCCCCTTTAACAGTATGGTGTTTCCTATGACTCAAGAAAGAGAAAATGAAACTACAAAAACAAGAGTCTTCGCGCTTCATGTTCCTCGAATGATTACCAAGTCTTCAAGGTCACACCAATTTCTTCACTTTCAAAGTCTTTAGAAACTCTTCAGAAATCCAAAGTCTTCAATTGAAGAACTTCATTTTTAGGGGTCGACTTTCTCTGTAAATATCAAACTCCTCATAGACTTATAGACCTGTGTACACTCACAAACACATCAGTCCCTTAACCTATAAGTCTTCAATACACCAAAATCACTAAGGGGCACTAGATGCACTTACAATATTCAATGTCAAAGACCTCTTGCCATACTATGGTGATGAAGCTTTCAATCCAAGGTCGGATCTTTCCCAAGGGGGGGAGATGATGCGGAGCATCCCATGATCATCCCCATGGACGTATCTACATCTCCCATGACACTCCCATGACACTACTTGGACCAATGACAAGAGATCAAGCAAAGGCTATCGAAGATAAGGTGAACTCGCTCCTCTCCGAACTCCCACTCTCTACACATAAGACATGGCTACTACCTCAAGCGGAAACACTATGCGTGATCAGGTACTCGAAGGAAGGCAACGGAACAGCTACATTCAATGGACAAGACGGCGAGGACACCGAGTACGAAGGACAAGAAGAAGAGCTACCGAAGAAGCTCCAGCCAGTGGACATCCGCCAAGGACCGGACGTCTGGTGCCTGACGCTCTAGCCAGCGGATGTCCGACCAGGACTGGACGTCCAGCGCCTGAAGGCCCAGCCGACCCAAGTCCCATCTGACGAAAGCTACAACGAGCGGACGTCCGGCCCCCTATAAATGACCGGCGACACTTCCCAGCGAGGGGACGGCTGGCCCCCATCGGGCGACCGGCAGTTCCACACCCAAAGCGTTTCTATGGAAATCCAATGCCTCCGGACGACCAGCCTCCTCCGGACGTCCGGTACAACTACCACAGAATGTAATTAGCGGAAGTCCGAGCCTTCCATACGTCCGGGCCCTCACGAGCCACCGGACGTCCGCTAGCTACCGGATGTCCGCCGCCTGTGTGTGCGTAGCTTCGGGCCCGAGGCCATGTACCCTTTCATTCTGCCCCCTTTTACACCTAGACTATAAATAGACCTCCTCCTCCTAGTTAGGATTAGCTCATATTTGTGTGAAAGCTTTGCTCTTCCACTTGTTTACTTCTCCTTGGAGCTCACGACCTCTTCGGAGAAGATCCCCCATGCAGATTCAAGACCACATCACGGGAAGACCCTTCAAGACCTCCTCATGGAGAAGACCTTTTGTATCGTCCTTTGTTGACTTTGAATCGTGTATCACTCTTTGTGTTTCAAGGATATAGCATATGTGTGACAAAATCTTGTTGGTTTGAGTGATTCTCTCATGTTTCCCCTCGTGATTTCTCCTCATGTTCCTCATAGGATCCCCTCCAATCGTGAAAGATCGGGCATCTAGGATTCTACCACACATCACCTTCTCCTCGAACAATCAGAGGAAAAGAGGCCTTCGAGGGCTCAACCAAGTCCACCAGGTCAGAGCAACAAGCTCCTGGATGGACACCCCAAGCACCTTCGATGCTGAGCATGAACCAAGGGCACGACCCATCAGAGCACCTACCACATTAGTCCTCGACCCCATCATGGACAACTTCAGATTAACCAGGCTGCTTATGGATGGAGGCAGCAGCCTAAACCTCATTTATGAGGATAGCCTCGACAAGATGAAATTCGACAGATCTGAGTCGAACAAAGCTACACTATGTTTCGGGGAATAATCCCCAGCAAGGAGGCGCGCTTCTCCGGACGAGTCACTTTGGACGTAGTATTCGGCACTTCGACGAACTATAGGACCAAAGAACTACCCTTCCACATTGTGCCCTTCCATAGCGAATACCACACCCTATTAGGGCATGACACATTTTCAAAGTTCATAGGACTGAGAGTATATCGACCAGAGGGGGTGAATGGGAGATTCAAAAATTCTTTTGAATGTTTTGAGATGGATCCCAATCACAGCAGTGGAATAGTAGAGCGATGAAAGGAACTAAATCAATTTTCATCTTCTGAAGCGTATTCCTCGATGAAAGATGAGATAATAGTACGAGCATTGGAAATCATAGGTTTAACTACGATAAGAGTAATGCAACATGCACACAAATGCAGTAGAATGAGATACAACATGATACGATTAGAGTATGCAAGAGGGTACACAACAGTGAAATGAGAATGACTAAACAGGATGATGAAAATGCAATGAAGTGAGATACGATGATCAATCAAGTGAATAACACAGAGACAGATAAGTGAGTAAAACTAGAGTGAATGATACTGGTCAGGTAAACTAGCGACACAACGCACAATTGAAAACTGTTGAAGGAAGTGCAGTAATGTAGAATGAACCAGTGGTGCTCAATGGCGACAGAGAGATTTGGTAGACCAGTTCACTCTTCTGCCAAAGGGCTATGTCTGGTTGGAGGGGTTGTGACTTAACATAGAAGATAAACTCTCTTCACCCTATTCTCCTTCAACGCAGTTGATCAGACTGAGGTTGATTTCACTCATGGTAGATACTTGTTGGCGATCTACAAACCTGCGGTCGACCTTTGCGAACCACAATCACTCTTGGTTGCTGAAGATCTAGCTCGGTGAAGACAACAATTCTTCAAGACTCGAGCCGAAACCTATCTGTCTAGAGAGTGTGCAGCTCTTAGGAGTAATTGGTACAAGAACACTAACTCAGAACTACTGTGATGGTAAACCACTATCTAAGTTTGGGCTCTTGATTTTTCTCTTGGTGGATCTTAAACTCAAATCACTTAGAGAGGGGTTGCTCAAATCAATCTTCTCAGAAATCTCAAGTGGAGCAGCAAACAGACAATGTTGGAGCGGGGTGGCTATTTATAGTTGCAGCCTTCCCCGACGGGAAATGACCAAATTGGACATCAATAGCAGCCAATGGCTGAACAACATGAGTCCAACGGTCGGATTTGAGCACAATGGTAACATTGCTAGCGTTGCAAGCAATGCTAACTCCTTGGTCTGAGACAAATCTCTCGCAGTGAAGAAGATCATAGTCTCTTGCTGACAAGTATTTGCTCGTAACACAAATAGATTTCTCTCACAACTTGCATAGGTTTTGGCTAAGCATCACAGTGGATCCAAGCTTCGAGAACCTATACCCTTCTTAATAGTATGGAGGTCAAGAAGAAGAACAAAAAGAATACTACGTCTTCAATTTGTCTTTGACTTCCGCTCGCTGCAGTCAATTCCTTCGGACAACACTGAACCAAATGCTTCGCTTCAGCAGTAAACTTTCGAGGGGTTAATTTCTTCACATCAATCTCCTCGCCTACATGTCTTCAAGATATGTAGTTGTTTCTTCTCTGCAACATAGATATGCTTCGGTAAAGTTGCTCGAACTTAGCATCGGAGACAACATTCTCTTCGGTTTTGTATGGACTATTTCTCTCTGTATGCACTAGCAAACAAATCAGTCCATACTTGTTTCTTTCAACAATCTCCAAAACAAAGTTAGCAGATATTGCACCAACAATCTCCCCCTTTTTGGATGATTGTTGACAAAACAAATCACATCAAAGGATAGATAATGAATGGAATGTAATGAGAAGAATAGATAATTACAAAGATCAAGCACACACCCCCTTAAGATATCCATCAGAGCATAAAATAAAGCTGGAAGGTAGTGAGGTAATACTTCATGAGACATTGATTTAAGATCTTATTCGAGGATTCTTTCAATGCACTCAACAGTGTCTGAGATAGTTCCTGTCACGAAATGAATTAGATAGATATAGTGAGTATTTTGGAATGATTTGTGACAAAGGATAAGTCATGAAGGTTTTCTCAGAGCACAATTTGAATCCACACGAGATGTAAGTTTCCTGCATGTTAGATATACGAGTAAAAGCAGAGCAAGATAGGCATGAGAATATTGCTCGAAGTGGATATGCTTCAGATGTGGTTTTCCCGCATCAGGAATAATATGAAGGATATGTGCGAGGAAAAACACTTTGTCAGTCATATGGAAAGCTCATACTTGGAAAAATTAGACTGAGACTGACTTTCTTTTCTTGCAAGGTTAGATATTGAAGAATAACAAGTGTAACATATGCAACCACAACAAATATAGTTCATCTAGGTACTCAATGCACTTCTTCCGATTTGTGCTATCACTTGATGATTTCCTATCATTCTTGTAGTGCAAACACTTTCCCTGCATGATAGATACATATCGAGGATAACCATCGCAAGGGTACCTACAAACAGATAGCTCGAAGCAAATAACATTGCAGGGAGGGTTATTAAGATTACATGGCAACAAAGTATTTCAACACCACAGGCGGTGCGTGAAGTTCTTCAAGCAAATTGTTCAAGGGAAAACCAAATTGTTCGATCGCAAAAAAGCAAAAGGTGAATGAAAACACCCTGCAAAACCTCGATAATATATCACTCGATGTAATTCTCCCCCTTTTTGTCAACAAGTGTCAAAAAGGAAAGAGATAACATACGAGGAACTACTCTTCTGGCGTATCCTCGGAATCAGAATTAAAACCACTCTACAAATTAGAATCCGCAGAGCAAGGAATGGTCAAGGCCGAAGCAGGAGTGGCAGCCTGGGCTCTGGAAGAACTGGCGGGACGAGTATCTGGCTTGTATATCAGTGTTCCAGCCGTGCCTTCAATTTCATCATCATGGCTGACAAACAATAGGTCAGTTAAAGCAGAACGTTGTGGGAGCACTGGAGTTTGTCTTCAGATGCGAGGAATAGCAAGTAAGTCCAGGTAGTCATAATCCTTCTTGATACCTTTGGCAACCAACTGCTTGCGAGAATAATGGTGCCTTAGGAGGGTCCAGAAGCGCTTCTTTGCTTCCTTCTCGTGCAGAAGGGTTTGACGAGCATGGTTATGAAGTGAATTCAACTCAGTCATCAGCTCCAGCCTTTCCTTTTGATCAAGCTTGATGTGGCTTTCAACGCTTGTTGTGTGCGAATGCAAACCTCATATAGAGATGGATTTTCCTCACGAGGGATTTCAACCCTGGCTTTCTTAAAAATAGCTTACATGCAGACGTAGCACCACCAACATCAATGGGTGCCTTCCCTTTTCCAATATCCTTCACCATAAGTAGAGTGCCACGTACTGGTGGCATAAAAACTTTCAGACCATAAGGGTGGAAGAACTTTTCATTTATGAGCTGCTCAATTGCATACATTATCCATGGAGCATATGGCTTCAGTGATTGAGGGCTTTCAGCAGCACACGCCATATTGCGAATGAACAGAACTGGGACATCGAACCAAATACCTTGAGAGATGGCAAGGAGTGCATTTCCCAAAATGCCATTGATAAAATTTGGTATGTTCATTGGCATGAGAGTATTGCACAGAATATGAAACATCACTTTGTTGTCATAGGCCAACTTCTTGGGATCAACATCAATGCATTCATCACCAACCAAGTTGGGATCCATCAGAATGTGGAGTTGTGCTTCAGACACTTCCCAATAATGCAGCCTATGCTCTATATATTTTTCAAACTCACACCAAGGAAGATTTATCATAGCCAAAAACCATGCTGCCGACACTTGATCTTCTCTCTGCCAGTCATCCACTCGAGAATCTATGTTGAGGTGTTTCGAAGTTCTCCTGAGATATACAACGCGTCAAAGAACTAAAGGATAACTTCTCTATTCCAGCCATCATTGAAGGTCATGAAACCTTTTAGGAGTGCATGTTCAATATGCTTGATGGCATGGTGAAAACATGGCATTTCTTGAAGCTCGGTGAAGTTTAATATCTTGTGATTGAAAATTCTGTTTTTGCCAAACAAGATACGAGCATAATATACAGCTTGCTCTTCAGTACAAAACCTGGATGACATTGAAGTTCCCTCTCCTTCATAAGGACTCATCCAAAGAATGCTAGCTTCAAAAGATGAAGCTCTTGATTGAACGCATGACCATTTGGTCCATGTCCAGCAGGGAATAGAGGAAGTGTTTCCTGGGGATTCTTTAGATTTTCTTCATCACTGATTTCCATCGGCAGGGTTTCATCAGATGCTGGCACATTTTCATCGATGGGCTTAAGTGGAGCAAGGGGCCTTTTAATCTTCTCTGGTGCTGATGGCATTGGGGCACTGGTCTGACCTTCATTTTCTTTCATTAGAACTTCTTCAGCGGCTTTCTGGCTATCATGCACTAGGGCCTTTTCTTTCGGTTAACTCTCAACAGTGGGAGGCACAACAACTTCTTAGGACACTTGGGTCACAACTGCTTCTCCTTCGGTCTCCTGGGGCACAACTGGTGGTACTTCTTGTTCGTGAGCCATGGGCTCTTCTAATTTCCTTTCTTCCTGTTATGGCTATGAAGCCGTAGAACCAGGAGCAGGATCAACCTCCATCTGGGTACGGGCACCAGATGAGATGATCGGGGTGGTATTTCCTCGGGAAGCATTTTGCTCCCCCTCAACCTTATCATCCTACTTGGTGGATCCGGAGGGCTAAGCTTACATATCCTTTGGGGCGATGGAACAGCCTTTTCAACCTCAATTTCTTCATTGATTTTCTCTTTGGGGGCATGTTGCTCGGGCTGGACATTTCCTTCATCAGGGTTGTTTAGAAAGATATCCATCACATCAGATTCCTGAGCAACCGTGGTAGGAATGATAACTACCGCAGGCTCAACTTGTTGCATGGTTTCTTCCTCGTGAAGTGGAGATGGTGGTATCTGCTGCAGAGGAGTACTTGTGTCAAGAGGAGCATCGGTTGCAACAGTCTGAATGCGGTGATCTGAGATTGCCTTCGGTTTGCTAGCTCTTGCCTTTGATTTTTGACGCTTCTCTTCTTTTTCTCTTTGTCGAGCAAGATCTGCTTGACCCTTGATCTCATCATTTCTATGGTCACACAACTGAGAAACATCCATCTTTAGCTTTGAGTGCCACTCAATCTTATTATTCCTCATAATAGTGAGGGCTTTGGTGAGCTCAAGAATCTCCTTGTTCAGCTCCTTCCTTTCAGAATCAGTGCTGGCATCCTTCCTCATTTGTTCGAGGATTTTCTTGTCATCCACAACTTGGTTCATCTCCTTGGTGATCTCTCCCAGCTCAACGAAGTGTTTTGTTACCAGCTTGGTAACATCATTAGGAAGACCCAAACTGCTCAGATCAGCTGATTTTGCATCATCGACAACACTTTCAATAAGTTCAATCATCAAGTCAAAGTTATACTTCATTTCCTCTATGGGAGCAGGAACACTTGACTTGGCTTTCTTAACAGAAGCAGAAGCTTTTTCTTCGGGCAACAGCTTGCCCTTCGCAGACGGTGCAATAGAACCCGATGGTTTATCTAAGACTGGAGTAGGTGCAAGCCTTGGCGACATTCTCAATGGAGGTGTGACTTTTGCTGGTGAGGGAGTTTGATACGGCTTTTCAAGAAGAGATCATTGATCATACATGGGAATTTCATTGGCAACATTATCGTCAGAGGAATCATCAGATGAGGCAGAAGCTGCCTTCTTGGATTTTTTGGCAACTGGTTTCTTTCTCGAAGCTTGAGGGGAAACAAACTTCCTCTTCTTCTTATCCTTTCGGGCAGAAGCCCAGTCCTTCTTTTCTTGCACATCCTACTGGGTCAACTCAACATTTCTTTGTTCTACTTGATTTTTCTTCGCAGCCTTGGCTTCGCGCTTGGCCTTGGCCTTTTCTCTCTTTTCCACTTCTTAGAGAAAATCAGCAATAGTTTTCAGTGAGTCAGCATGAGCATTTACAGGAGAAGGTGGCCTGACTTTTTCATTATCTGGACCGAGGGAGACTTCAGCTATGCAGTCATTCCAGGGTGGAGTGAAAGCGAAAAAGATTTGATATTTCCTTCAGACATTTTTATGATTGAACCACTTTCTTCACCCAGTGGCGTCAAATGCTTTGAAGCATGTTATTTCGTTTCAGCTCTAGGTGGAGTTTTGTAAGTCTCGGGATTAGACATCTCAGCCGCGGTGTTCCTTTCTCTACCGCGACCACCCTTCTTGGGATTTCCATCAGAAAACAAGGTCTTTGAATTGCTGATCTGTTCATCCTCGGGCTGACCGTGAGCCAAGGGAATATCATCTGCCTCTTCTTCAGATTCTGATTCTAATTTATTTTTTTGAATCTTTGGTGGCTTAGCTGCCTTTCTTTCACCAGCCAACTTCACTTTTTTAGCTACATGTTGTAGCTGTGGTATTTCTTCTTCTGACCCAGACTGCTCATCCGAACTTTGAGCCATGACCAATCCTAAGAGAAATACAACACAAAGCGAGGGAAAACAGAAAAAAGTCACAAACATGCACATAAGCATTTTGACTGGAAACAACAAGTTTTTCGGAAGCAACAAAGGAATCCATGGTATGTATGTATGCAAGATATCATTGACAGATATGCAACATGACCTAAGGCAAAATGACAACCTATCTAATCTTTCGAATAAATACACATGAACCCTAGATCCAGGATAACTAGCACGATGGAAAACTACAAACAACACTAGTTACAACTGAGAGAGACCTAAAGATCTACCACAACAAAACTAAATAATGAGAAATCACATTGGTAAGAGCAGCCCTAGAATAGAGGGCGGACAGGTCTGGCTCCAGATCTATGTGCCTTGACTTGGCAGCAAAGATCAACTTCGACAATGTGGAGAAGAAGAAGTTTCACACTGGCGCGACCAACGATGGTGGGGCTTCACTGGAGTTGCACGGTGAGGCATGACGACGACACTGCTTCGAGCTCGGGCTCGGGCAGAGAGCGAGAGAGAGATGGTATGCGGATGAAGTGAGGAAGAACAGAGGAAGAAGACACCTAGAGGGGGGTTTATATAGCCCGAAGGCGAAACCGCTTCCTCCGAGATCTATGGCCGAAAAGCACGGGACGTTCCACATTCAACGGACGAGATCATGATCGCGAGATCATGGGCATGTGTCAACCGTTTCCTGCAAAATTCTCAGAAACTGAATGGAAGGCTGAAGGGTTTGAAGAAGGGCAAGCGCCAAAACAAATAAATGTTCGAAGTTGACTTCATTCCCGACCAAGGACGCCAGATTGAAATCTTCTTCAAATCAAGTTGCATGTTTATGATGAAAAACAAAGATTGGACAGGAGAGAGCAGGTTCTGAATCAATACACTCAGCCAAACAAAGGAAAACACAAGACCAGAGAGCTCTGAGTGAGTTGTCATTCGGATAGAAAAAAACACAATAGAACAAGAAGATACGAAAGAAAACACAATGAACTAGCACCAACAAAGGATCTCAGGATAATAGATGGGTGATCAAAATCCCTGAGATAACATCTGCAAGAAGGGGTTAATTCTTTTTTGCAACCCACACTTGTATGGGAAACAAGGATCTCATTTGCTTCATTTGAGCAACAACATTCTTTCGGCGAGATCTGTGAGACACCTATACACTTCAAGAGTAATCATATGAATAAGCATTGAAGTTATTTCCAAAGACATGAGTATAATGATTTGAATAGGTACACATGTACTCCTTCTGTCGAAGGTTTGATCGATACCCATTCGAGAATTTTTTTAACCATTCTGCGAATGATAATTATTATCTCGAAGAGAATTACTCTGCATGTTCAAGTTAGCAGTGACAAATATATTTTCGATGATGCACTTCTTCCCCAGATTTGCTTCTTGGGTGAGCCTGACCTGTAGTTAGTCCCAATATATCGAGCAAAAACCTTACCATTTTTTTGTTTGAACATTTTGTAATCGAGTCATCTGACTCATCAGAAATGGCAGAAATTGAAGAATCATATCCTGACAGAATTGTAGGTTCGAGTGTTTTGCTTTTAGCAAGAACCTAACTCGTTCGACGATATTGCTTGGGAGTCCAGTAAGTTACATCAACGTTGAGTTTCCTTTCGAAACCCAATCCTTCCTTTCGAGGATTTCTATGTAGTATTGACTTCTTGAGCACATCACATAGGGTTTGATGCCCTTTTAGGCTTCTTAGCATTCCTCACTCAAGCAAGTCTTTTAGCCTGCAATTTTCATTAGCATTAGCAGCATATTCCTCGGAGGAGGGATTAGAGATATCATTCATAGCAGTTTCTATATTCTCAATGTTAGCATTAGAGGTTTCAACATGTGAATCAGCATTGCTACGTTCTAGGCATTTTAAACAAGGAGGCACACAATCATCAGGAAGACGAATAGATTGCTCGGCGAAGAGAGAGGCTTTTTCTAATGTCAGCTCATTATGAGAATCTTTCAGTAACACGAGTTCTTGATTCCTGTTAAGGAGTTCATCTGATAAACTCTCGTAGTCAACTGCAAGGGAATCATATCGATTGGTAAGATCATCAATAGTTGAAGAAAAAGGATCGTGCTCTTCAATCAACTTTTGATTCTTCTCCATCTCTTCGACCAGTAATCATTCGGTTTTCTTGAGATTTTTCCCAAGCCTTTCAAGATCATCTTGTTGAGATTTTGCAATCTTAACAAGTTTAACATAGGCAATGTATTTAGGAGTGTATCTATTCATGGATTTTGGGTGTTTTGCTGATACCTGATCCTTTGAGGATTTTGCCATAAGATAGAAGGAAATTGATTCATCATCACTTGAAGCATCATAATCAGTGTCTGATTCGAATGAATTTTCTGATGATTCATAGGCAATGAAGGCATTGCTCCTTCCGATCCTTTTGTAGAATTCTTCATCGTCTGATTCAGTGTCTGTTGCTTCCTCTTCGGAATCCAGAGTCAGATCAACACAAGCTCTATTCAGCCATGACATCCTATTCATATTTAATTTAGTGGTTGCTCTTGCTTTCATGTAAGTGACTAATCTCGTCGAGGAGGATGAAGTTTCACGTAAGTGACTAGTCTCGTCTAGGAGGATGAAGAAGATTCAATTTCCTTCGAGATCTTAGTATGACGATCCATACAAGTAAAACCACTACAGTGAAGATATTTCCATCGATTACTAGGTTTTCCTTCCTAGCTAGGACAGTCAGCTCTGAGATGACCGGATAGTTTGCATTTGAAGCACTTCATTTCTTTTGGCGGCAATCTTCTTGATGCTTCAGGCACGTCAAGTTCATCATCATTCGTGAGGCATAGATTTTGTCTTCTGAGATCACTTAGCCTGTCAGTTAGCATCTCTAGCTCCCTAGTGATCGTGTGTTGATTCTCAATATCTTCTTCTTCTTTTTCTGAACTGCCATAGTGTGAGAGAATTTCTCCTTCACTTTCCGATCTTGGTTTGCATTTTCCAGTTCCATCTTTTCTTCATGAATTGATAATAGCGTCATGACCTCTACATAGTGAAGTTCATAATAGTCAGGTCTTTGCTTGATTTATTCTATGATGGAACTGAAGGATAGATCAAGAGCGCTCAATAGTTTATCGACCACATCTTTATCAGTGATATTAGTTACTCCTTGTTGATGAAGTCTTTCGACAATGTTTATCAATCAATCAGTGAGTTCCATAGCACTTTCCTTTCGCAAGCTTCTGAAACCAGCAAACATAGCACGAAGCATTTGAGTGTGGGGATCCATTCCGGCAATGAATTCTTCACGAGCAGTTTTTATGGCATCCCATAGTTTCTTGGTAGTGTTGAGCTTTTGGAACCGAAAGAAGATGTCATTCAATAGACTGGTACAGATGATATCTTTTGCTGGTGCATCCAACTACATATTTGCTTTATCATCGATCTTGGGATTGCTCGGTTGCCGAATGGTGTAGCCATCTTCCACAATCTGCCACAGATCAAAGCTGAAAGCTTGAATTCTTATTGTCATTTGTTCCTTTCAGTACAGATAGTCATTTCCATCGAAGATAGGAAATCTTTCAGAGTGCGAGGATCTACCTGCATATGACATGCTAAAAACACCAAGGACATTAGACCTTTAATAAGCAAAGATAGGGAGAACTTGCTCCGATACCAATTGTTAGGACCGAGAGTATATCGACCAGAGGGTGCGTGAATGAGAGATTCAAAAATTATTTCGAATGTTTTGAGATGGATCCCAATCACACCCAATGGAATAATGGAGCGATGAAAAGAACTAAATCAATCTTCATCTTCTGAAGCATATTCCTCGATGAAAGATGAGATAACAATATGAGCGTGGGAAATCAGAGGTTTAACTACGATTAGAGTAATGCAACATGCAAACAAATGTAGTAGAATGAGATACAACATGATACGGTTAGGGAACAATATGCAAGAGGGTACACAATGGTGAACTGAGAATGACTAAAGAAATTGATGAAATTGCAATGAAGTGAGATACGATGATCAATCAAGTGAATAACACAGAGACAGATATGTGAGTAAAACTACTGTGAATGATAATGATCAGGTAAACTATCGACACAATGCACGAATGAAAATTGTTAAAGGAAATGCAGTAATGTAGAATGAACCAGTGGTGCTCGATGGCAATAGAGAGATTTGGTAGACCAGTTCACCCTTCTACCAAAGGGATACGTCTGGTTGGAGGGGCTATGACTACGTAAGATAAACTCTCTTCACCCTATTCTCCTTCAACGGAGAGCTGATCAGACTTAGGTTGATTTCACTCGTGGTAGATACTTGTCGGTGATCTCCAAACCTTCGGTCGACCTTCGCGAACCATAATCACTCTTGGTTGTCGAAGATCTAGCTCGGTGAAGACAACAACTCTTCAAGACTCGAGCCAAAACCTATCCGTCTAGAGAGTGCACATCTCTCAAGAGTAATAGGTACAAGAACTCTAACTCATAACTACTGTGATGCTAAACCACTATTTAAGTTTGGGCTCTTGATTTTTCTCTTGGTGGATCTTAAACTCAAATAACTAGGAGAGGGGTTGCTCAAATCAATCTTCTCAAAAATCTCAAGCGGAGAAGCCATCGGACAATGTTGGAGAAGGGTGGCTATTTATAGCCAACCTTCCCTGAAGGGAAATGACCAAATTGGACATCGATAGCAGCCAATGGCCGAACAACACGAGGCCAACGGTTGGATTTGAGCACAACAGTAACATTGCGTGTGGAGAAAGTAATGCTAACTCCTTGGTCTGAGACAAATCTCTCGCAGCGAAGAAGATCACAGTCTCTTGCTGGCAAGTATTTGCTCGGAACACAAAGAGATTTCATTTGCAACTTGCATAGGTTTTGGCTAAGCATCACATCGGATCTAAGCTTCGAGAACCTATACCCCTCTTAATAGTACGGAGGTTCTATGACTCAAATGAACGAAAGAAGATCAACAAAAAGAATACCACATCTTCAATTTGTCTTTGACTTCCACTCGCTGCAGTCAATTCCTTCGGACGACACAAAACAAATTGCTTCGCTTCAGCAGTAAACTTTTGAGGGGTCAATTTCTTCATATTGATCTCCTTGCCTACATGTCATCAAGATATGTAGCTCTTTCTTCTCTGCAATGCAGATATGCTTCAGTGAAGTTCCTCGAACTTAGCACCGAAGACAATGTTCTCTTTAGTTTTGTATGGACTATTTCTCTCTGTATGCACTAGCAAACAAATCAGTCCATACCTGTTTATGTCAACATTCTCCAAAACAAATGTAGGCAGATATTGCACCAACAAAAGTTTTAGGCTATACCCCATTACGGGTACATGAAACTCAAAATGCCAGGGCCCATTGGTGTGATCACAACAGTCAGTAACCCGGACAGAGCCTACCGAGCAGAAAACAAAACAACATCCCTGGCCCTCGAGGCACTATCCGAGGCTCTCGCAGCCAAAGAGTTGACCACATTATGTACAGTAGTGGATAGGGATGATGTCACCCTTAGCAAAAGACCCAAGTCTACATCCTTCAAACCAGCTGACAAAACCCTCAAGTTCCAAGTACATCTGACGGACCCCAATAAAACAGCGACCATCGGAGGCCATCTGCACCCGGAGGTCGACGAGGCACTGCGCACATTCCTACGTGAAAATTGGGACATATTTGCCTGGCACCCTTTGGACATGCCAGGTATCCACGCAGGCTGGTAGAGCATAGTCACAACATAATTAAGGGCTTCAAGCCAGTAAAATAGACGCTTTGCTGATTTTCTGAACCCAGGCGTCAACCCATTGGGGAAGAACTAGCAAAACTACTCGAAGCCAGATTCATCAGAGAAATCAAACACCCCGACTGGCTGGCGAATCTGGTCATGGTACCTAAAAAAGACAAATCCTGACGGTTGTGCGTCGACTTCAAATACCTCAACCAAGCTTTCCCCAAGGATGCTTTTCCTTTGCCCCGAATAGATTAGATCATCGACACCACCGTCAGACACGACACATTATGCTTCCTTGACGCCTACTCGGGGTATCACCAAATCAAGATCAAGGAGTCTGATCAACCAGCAACCGCGTTTATTACACCCTATGCACCATTCTGCTTCAACACAATGCCCTTCGGGTTAAAAAACACAGGTGCAACATATCAGGGCATGATTTAAACATGTCTGGAAACCCAAATCGGTAAAATAATTGAAGCATATGTGGATGATGTGGTCATTAAGATAAAAAATGTCAGCCAGTTGGTCGACGACCTCCGTCTGACCTTTGAAAACTTGAGAACATATGATATACGGCTTAAACCAGATAAATGTGTTTTCGGAGTTCCCGCCAGAAAACTGCTCGGATTCATTGTCTCCCATAGAGGGATAGAAGCCAATCCGGCTAAAATCCAAGCACCGTCCCAACTGGAAATACGCATAGAGCTCAAACACGTCCAGAAGCTGGCTGGTTGTGTTGCCGCCCTAAGCCGTTTCATCTCTTGTCTTGGTGAAATGGCCCTACCGCTCTACAAATTAGTCAAAAAGACCAAAAATTTCAAATGGACAGACGAGGCAACCCCCGCTCTAGAGGAAATAAAAACTCTACTAGCAGGCAATTCTATCTTGACAGCACCGGGCATAGGCGAACCCATGTAGTTATACATCTCAGCCACGAACTAGGTCATGAGCGTCGTACTCGTGGTAGAATGAGAGGCAGAAGGACATAAGTTCCGAGTACAAAAAGCTGTTTATTATGTATAAGAGGTGCTCACTGATATGTCTCCAACTTATCTACAATTTATGAAGCATTCATGCTATTTTATTATCTGTTTTGAATGTTTATGGGCTTTATTATACACTTTTATATTATTTTTGGGACTAACCTATTAACCGGAGGCCCAGCCCATATTGTTGTTTTCTTGCCTATTTCAGTGTTTCAAAGAAAAGGAATATCTACCGGAGTCCAAACGGAATGAAACCATCGGGAGCGTTATTTTTGGTACGGAAATGATCCAGGAGACTTGGAGTTGAAGTCAAGGAAGCTTCGAGGTGGCCACGAGGGTGGGGGGCACGCCCCCCTACTGGGTGTGCCCCCCGTCTCGTGGGCCCCTCGAGGCTCCCCCGACCGACTTCTTTCGCCCATATATTCCCATATACCCTAAAAACATCCAAGAGAAGAATAGAATGGGAGTTCCGCTGCTGCAAGCCTCTGTAGCCACCAAAAACCT
Source organism: Triticum dicoccoides (assembly GCF_002162155.2). Classification (NCBI taxonomy): domain Eukaryota; kingdom Viridiplantae; phylum Streptophyta; class Magnoliopsida; order Poales; family Poaceae; genus Triticum; species Triticum dicoccoides. The sequence continues at coordinate 465,743,701 of NC_041383.1, read as the reverse complement.
CTTGGGAGCCCGTTCCGGCACCCTGCCGGAGGGGGAATCCATCACCGGTGGCCATCTTCATCATCCCGATGCTCTCCATGACGAGGAGGGAGTAGTTCACCCTCGGGGCTGAGGGTATGTACCAGTTGAGGGAGTCCTGGTTTAGGGGGTATCCAGACAGCCGGACTATATACTTTGGCCGGACTGTTGGACTATGAAGATACAAGATTGAAGACTTCGTCCCATATCCGGATGGGCTCTCCTTTGTGTGGAAGGCAAGCTTGGCGATTCGGATATGTAGATCTCCTTCTCTGTAAACCGACTCTGTGTAACCCTAGCCCCCTCCGGTGTCTATATAAACCGGAGGGTTTAGTCCATAGGACAACAACAATCATAATCATAGGCTAGCTTCTAGGGTTTAGCCTCTACGATCTCGTGGTAGATCAACTCTTGTAATACTCATATCATCAAGATCAATCAAGCAGGAAGTAGGGTATTACCTCCATCGAGAGGGCCCGAACCTGGGTAAACATCGTGTCCCTAGCCTCCTGTTACCATTAGCCTTAGACACATAGTTTGGGACCCCCTACCCGAGATCCGCCGGTTTTGACACCGACATTGGTGCTTTCATTGAGAGTTCCACTATGTTGTCGCAACAAGGCTTGATGTCTCCTTCAATCATCTTCAACGACGCAATCCAAGGGGAGGTTTTTCCTCCCGGACATATATTCATATTCGGCGGCTTCGCACTGTGGGCCAATTCGCTTGGCCACCTTGAGCAGATCGACAGCTACGCCCCTGGCCACCAGGTCAAGTTCGGGAACCTAAACTACACTGCCGACATCCGCGGAGACTTGATCTTCAGCGGATTCGAGCCCACGCCAGGTGCGCCGGACAGTCCCGATGAGCATGACCTAGATCTTCCATCAGACAATACTCGGGTTATCGCGCCTACGGCTGCTCCGGGAAACAATCCGGAGTAGACTGTGCCATCCGAGGACGGGTGGATGGACCCCGCCATGGAGGAAGCGCACCCATCATCCCTGGAGCCGAACACTCCTCCCACCTCCTCTGAGGTCGGTACCCTCAGACCCTTGGACTCGTCTCCGGCTACAGGATCCAAACCACGTGCGCCCGTGCCTATCGAATCCGATTGGGCACCGGTCATGGAGTTCAACTCCGCGGATGTTTTTCAGCACTCACCCTTAGGCGACGTGCTAAACTCATTAAGGTCTCTCTCTTTGTCAGGAGACTCTTGGTCGAACTATGTCCGGCTCGAGTGGGAAGTGTACGAAGAAGAAATTAAGCACCCACCCACCACCCACTTAATAGCCACTGTCGATGACCTAACCGACGTGCTCGACTTTGACTCCGAAGACATCGACGGTATGGACGACGATGCAGGAGACGAACATGAACCACCGCCTATCGGGAGCTGGACAGCCACCTCATCATATGACATATATATGGTGGACACCCCCAAAGCAAGCGATGGCGATGAGGCGACAGAGGATAAACCCCCGGAGAAGCAATCTAGGCACCGGCGCCATAGATGCCGCTCCAAGCCCCGCCATGGCAAAAATAATGATACCGGCACAATAGATGACAATAGTCTGGATGGTGCCAAAGACAAAAACAATCCTACCGAGCCAGGCTTTGAGTAGGCTGAGCAGGAAGAGGGTCAAACTAGCCCTAAGGAGCAGGCAACAGATGGAGAATCAGAGGATGATAATTACATGCCTCTCTCGAAGACGAGGTGAGCCTTGGCGACGACGAATTCATCGTGCATGAGGATCCCGTCGAGCAGGAGCGCTTCAAGCGCTGGCTTATGGCCATTGCAAAAAGCCTAAAGAAAAAGCAGCGATAGCTTCAAGCTGATCAAGATCTGATAACTGATAGATGGACCGAGGTCCTGGCTGCTGAGAAATACAGACTCGAGCACCCCACAAAAAGTTACCCAAAGCGCAGGTTGCTACCTCAACTCGAAGACAAGGCACTAAATCCCACACTACCAGCGCATGATGCGGCTGACCGGCCACCACGTGGCCGAGACAAAGCCGCGTGCAAGCCCGAAGTCCAGACCGCACCCCGTCGCCAAACAAGCAAAAACACGCAGGCGGGGGCCACACGAAGGACCTGCGAGATGTATTGGAAAACAAAGCAGGACAATCAAGATTTATCTATGGATCGCGGGGGCGCGCCACAATGCGCGACGATGACCGACGCGCCGGATACACTAAACAAAAGTCCGGCCAGGCCGAATACAACAGACCAGAATCATTTGAACTGCGTTGTGATGTAGCCCGGAATAGAGGCGCCGCACACCCCCTATGCTTCACTGACGAAGTAATGGATCATGAATTCCCAGAAGGGTTCAAACCCCGTAAACATTGAATCATATGATGGCACCACAGACCCCGCGGTATGGATTGAAGATTTTCTCCTACACATTCGAATGGCCCGTAGAGATGATCTACACGCCATCAAGTATCTCCCACTAAAGCTCAAGGGACCAGCTCGGCATTGGCTGAATAGCTTGCCAGCAAACTCCATCGGTAGCTGGGAGAACCTGGAGGACGCATTCCTCGACAACTTCCAAGGCACTTATGTGCGACCGCCAGATGCTGATGACTTAAGTCACATAACACAATAGCCCGGAGAGTCAGCCAGGAAATTTTGGACTCGGTTCCTAACTAAAAAGAACCAAATTGTCGATTGTCCGGATGCCGAAGCCTTAGCAACTTTCAAGCAAAACATCCATGACGAATGGCTTGCCCGACACCTCGGCCAAGAAAATCCAAAGTCCATGGCAGCCCTTACGGCACTCATGATCCGCTTTTGCGCGGGCGAGGATAGCTGGCTGGCTCGCAGCAACATCAATCCAAAAAACTCCGGCGATTCAGACGCCAGAGACAGCAACGGCAAGCCATGACGCAATAGACACAAGCGCCGGAACATTGGTGACAATGCCGAAGACACGACAGTCAACGCCGGATTCAGAGGCTCGAAATCCGATCAGCGGAAAAAGCCGTTCAAAAGAAACAATTCGGGCTCGTCCAGTTTGGATCGCATACTCGATCGCTCATGTCAAATTCACGGCACCCCCGATAAACCAACCAACCACACTAACAGAGAATGCTGGGTATTTAAACAGGCCGGCAAGCTAAATGCCGAATACAGGGATAAGGGGCTGCATAGTGATGACGATGAGGAGCACCGACCGCTGAACACAAGAGGACAGAAGAAATAACCTCCCCAGGTGAAAATGGTGAATATGATATATGCAACCCATATTCCCAAGAGGGAACGGAAGCGTGCACCACGGGACATCTATGCGATGGAGCCAGTCGCCCCAAAGTTCAACCCATGGTCTTCTTGTCCGATCACCTTCGATCACAGGGACCATCCTACCAGCATCCGTTATGGCGCTTCGGCCGCATTGGTCCTCGACCCAATCATTGACGGATTCCACCTTACACGAGTCCTCATGGACGGTGGCAGCAGCCTGAACCTGCTTTACTAGGACACAGTGCGCAAAATGGGCATCGATCCCTCAAGGATCAAACCCACCAAAACCACCTTTAAAGGTGTAATACCAGGTGTAGAGGCCTGCTGTATGGGCTCAATCACATTGGAAGTAGTCTTTGGATCTCCGAACGACTTCATAAGCGAGGAGTTAATCTTCAACATCGTCCCCTTCCATAGTGGTTATCATGCCCTACTAGGACGAACCGCATTTGCTTGATTCAATGTTGTGCCACACTACGCATACCTCAAGCTCAAGATGCCAGGACCTCGCGGGGTTATAACAATTAATGGAAATACAGAGCGCTCCCTACGTACGGAGGAGCATATGGCGGCCCTAGCGGCTGAAGTACAAAGCAGCCTTCTTAGGAAAATAGCCAATTTGGCGACAAAGAATCCGGACAACCGTCATGCGAGTCCGGAGTACCCCGCAGCAGGATCATCCGGCACGTCCAGAGCTCGATTAGCAATTTGGCCTCCGTCCTAGTCCCAGCCAAGTGGCGAAATTTGTGCCGCGCGTACATAATTACACATTAAAAATACCACGGGCACAGGTGGAGGCACAACTATGACGAGGTCCACAATGCGGATCAACCACCACGGGACCCATTTCCTTTCATCATTTTTCTTTCTTTCAGGACCCAATTTTCTGGAAGCCCTTTTGATAGCCGTACTATCAGACTCATCATGGAAAGGAAAAACCAAGGAGGTCAGAAGCTTTGACATACAAAGAAATACCTAGGTGGTCTCTGTTAACGATCGTTATACATGTTTTATATACCCGTACGTAGCTTACCCTTGGTTAGGACATGTGAAATAGTCCTATTTTGCGGATCGCACTTCTTGTATACATACCTTCGACGTATCATTCAAATAACAGTTGAAGAAACATACAACTTCAGCTTATTATTGCATTTTCTTCATACTCCGCATTATATTGTTTATTTACTGCAAATCGCACCCGTACACTTTGGTACGTTGAGTTCGCTAGGGGCTTCAGTGTACCCCATAACATGGCGAGAAAAGTCCGAACACTATCGAAAGTGCGGCACCCCGAACTTATAGCATTATATGCATCAGCTCCGAATCATGTCTTGGGTCAATAGTTGGGTTTGCCCAGCTCCCTTGTTTTGGTGCCTTACGTTCCTCTATATCGGCTAAGGTAGCGCAGGGAGAACTACTGCGATTGTGTCCCGGTTCTTCCAGACGAGCACCTTAGTAGAGAAAGCCGAAAACTGTCTGTCATGATGCGGCGAGAGCTGGTCGCTGTTTGAGAGGTCTCAAATCCTTAAAGATTTTTTCCGCTTCTGGCGAGGAATCGGCCTTGTCCAATTTAGGCGTGTATAGCACCCCAACTTCGGCCTTCCGGATACTAGGGGCTTCGCCAAAATTTAAAATTATAGACTTCTATGGCCAAGTGAGAGTGATAAAGCTATATAGTCCGATTGCCTTGTTCGCTGCGCTGAACACCTCCTTAAAGGACCAAAAATTTGGATTAAGAGTGTTTAGATTTATCCCGAACACCCCGGTACTAGCTACACGGGGGCGGAAGCCGACGACTGGCCAACTCTCAGATTTGATAAACGGCCGCACAGAAGGTAATATTTTAAATCAACAAGCATTGCATAATGCACATGAACTAGTTTTCATATTACAGGATGATAATACCATATTTCATTCAAATATCACATCCTTAGCACATTCATCCGCCACAAGGCGGGCACCCTTCAGGACGCCTCATAATACTTCTTAGGGTAACGATGCTCTTTGTCCTTCGGCGACCCCTCCTTCACCAGCTTCTCGGCGTCCATCTTCGCCCAGTGCACTTTTACATGGGCGAGGGCCCTGTGCGCACCCTCAATGCAGACACACCGCTTAATGACTTCCAGCCGCAGACAGGCATGCACCATCCACTTTATAAGGCCGAAGTAACTGTCGGGCAGGGGCTCGCCAGGCCATAGCCGGACTATAAAGTCCTTCATGGCCAGTTCGGCCGCCTTGTGTAGATCGACCAATTGCTTCAGCTGGTTGCTCAAGGGCATCGTATGTTCGGCCCCAATATACTGGGACCAGAACAACTTCTCCGTCGAGCTCCCCTCTTCCGCACGGTAGAACTCCGCGGCATCCGATATGCTGCGCGGCAGATCGGCGAACACTCCTGGAGAGTTTCGAATTCGGGTAAGTAAAAGGAAAGTTTCCTTCACATGCTTGCTTTGCATAATGAATGCCTTACCCTCCGTTATCTTCTTGGCTGTCTCGATTTCCTGGAGGGCCTTTTGGGCTTCGGCCTTGGTGTCTTGCACACTCTAGAGGGCCTTCGCAATCTCGGACTCTTGCGTCTTAGAGTCACGCTCGCGGGACTCGCATTTCTTGACGAGGTCTTGGAGCTCTTGCTGGACCTCATTTACCCGAGCATCTTGCTTCTCGCGCTCGGTGCGCTCCTTGGCTACCCTTTTTTCGGCCTCGGACAACGCTTTCTTCAGGGCCACCACTTCGGTCGCGGCCCCTATTAAAATTCAGGTTGCTTCTTTCAGCATCATAAATTCTCCTCCGTATAATGCACGAACGGGGTATCACTTACCTTTGTTCTCCTCGAGATGCCACTTCATGAGGCCGAGCTCTTCCTCGGATCGCCCAAGGTTCCGGTTCAGTCCGGAGACCTCAGCAATGCGGGCGGCAGCAGCCAGCAGTGATTCCTGTTTATTCACATAACATGATTGGACTCCTGCAGACATTTTTGATCCTCTGTTCGGCTTTTCCTCCCGAACATCAAACAAAGCATCAGGGGCTACTATATATGCTATGATATTTTCTAATAAGGTGATTATTTACCTCAAAACATGTTAGGAGGCTGGCGCATGCTTCGGTCAACCCGATTTTGGCAGAGCGAACCTTCTTAATCACTGTACTCATAAGAGTATGGTGCTCTTCGTCAAGGGAAGCGCCGTTAAGCGCTTCCAGCAAATTGTCCGATGCCTCTGGTTGGACAGAGGTCATCATAACAAGTGGCTCACCCTCCTTAGTGAGGGGCCGCCTACCTGAGTTCGGAACCATTCGAGGTTCCGGCGTAGTGTTCGGACGAGAGCCGGACTTGCTGGGGCCCCCGTCGTCAAGATTCATGGGGGTCTTTCCCCCCATGAGCCTGGTGCCTGGGATTTCGCCTTACGGCCTCCCCAGAATCGCCTCCCCCTGCTCCGGTATGTGCTGGGACAACACCTCGGTGTCGTCCGCGGGCCGGGGGGATGTGGCCGTCGGGAGCGAATAGTTGTTCATCTCCGACGGACTCAAAGACCCATCCGAGGAGGATGCGCCTATATGGGCCTTGGACGGACTGTATGATCATGTTCAACATGTTAGAAAGCAAATAAAGCAAAACATACAGGAAGATAGTATCCGGACACTTACGAATTTGCCCGGGGCTTGTCCCTGGGCAGCCACTCCTCGTCGTTGTAGGCGGCGGTGGTGGATTGGGCCGGAGGGAGGGTTCTTCCCTTCTTGGACCCCTCGGCCTCCCCGGATGGGGCGGCCTTCCTTTTCCTCTCCTCCCTGGTTGGGGGAGGGACTTCTTCTTCCTCCTCCTTGTTTTTGTTGGAGGAGGGCACCTCTAAGTCTTCGGACGATGCGTCCGACACGACCTTGCGCCGGAGACCTTTCCTGGTCCCAGTGGCCTTCTTCTTGGCCTTCTTCTCCGACACCTTGTAAGGCGCCGGGACCAGCATCTCTGTTAGGAGAGCGGTTGCTGGATCTTCAGGTAGCGGAGCCGGACAGTTGATCCGCTCCACCGTCGCCACATATTCCTGTTAAATCAGCACGGTGGCTTAAACTCCCCCCCACTCGAATATACCGGGAAAGGCTCATCTTGAAAGATGGAAGGCTTACCGGATTGGCAATGCGCTTTGCGCTGAGTCCACGGTCTTCGGTGGGGGGAAGAGGGACTTTGGACGCCTTGAACAGCACCTTCCAGACGTCTTTGTGCGTCGTGTCGAAGAGCTCTCGCAGCATCTGGTGTTGGGCCGAATCAAACTCCCACATATTGAATGCCCGTCTTTGGCACGGGAGGATCCAACGAAAGAGCATGACTTGGACGACGTTGACGAGCTTGATATTATTGCCCATCATATTCTTGATGCAGTTCACGAGTCCGGTCAGCTCCACAGGGGCACCCCAGGCCAAGCCGTTCTTTTCCCAGGAGGTGAGCCGCATGGGGACGCTGAATCGAAATTCGGGGGTCGCCGCCCAGTTGGCGTCGCGCGGCTCGGTGATGTAGAACTACCCCGATTGCCATCCCTTCATGGTCTCCACGAAGGAGCCTTCGAGCGAGGTGACGTTGGGCATCCTTCCCACCATGGCGCCTTCGCACTCCGCTTGCTCACCCCCCACTATCTTCGGCTTAACGTTGAAGATCTTTAGCCATAGGCCAAAGTGGGGCGGGATGTGGAGGAAGGCCTCGCACACGACAATAAACGGCGAGATGTTGAGGACGAAATTTGGGGCCAGATCATGAAAATCTAGCCCGTAGTAGAACATAAGCCCGTGGACAAACGGGTGGAGGGGAAATCCCAATCCATGGACGGAGTGGGGGAGAAATACTACCCTCTCGTGGGGTTCCGGAGTGGGGATGATCTGCCCTTCATCCGGGAGCCGGTGCGCGATGTCTTCGGCTAAGTATCCGGCCCCCCTAAGCTTCGTAATGTCCTCCTCCGGAATAGAGGAGGCCATCCACTTGCCTCCCGCTCCGGACATGATTGAAATGGCTTAACGAAGAAGGTGAGAACTTGGGCGCTGGAGCTCGAGAGTGCGAGAGCAGATGAGCAATGGATGAAGAAGGCGTGGTGAAAAGGGGGAATCCTTATCTCTTTATAAAGGCAGTTGGAGCCATGTGTCTCCCCTCTTGCCCTTTGAAATCGCTTATTCCCCAAGCGCCATGGTTGGTGGCGCGGTTGGGCTACCCACGCCCATATTGATGAGAATCCCGTGATAAGGGGACATGATCTCTGCTTCGACAAGACGTGCCAAGGAAACCGCCTCGCAATATGTGCAGTAGCTAGTTGTAAAAAAACGTTTCGAATAATGACCAGGCCGTGGCGTGATGTCACTCTACAAAAGATGTCAGTAGATTTGATTTGTGGAATACTGTTCTCTCTGCGGTGGTATGTGGAATTTGTTTTGCAGAGCCGGACACAATGCTCGTGTTCAAAATCTACTATGGAGTATTCGGAGGAGGAACCCTCCTTGCAATGCCAAAGACAAACTGCGCGTCAGACTCATCATCATTGAAGCCTGGTTCAGGGGCTACTTAGGGAGTCCTAGATTAGGGGGTATCCGGACAATCGGACTTTATACTTTGGCCGAACTGTTGGACTATGAAGAGACAAGATTGAAGACTTCATCCCGTGTCCGGATGGGACTCTCCTTTGCGTGGAAGGCAAGCTTGGCGATTTGGATATGTAGATCTCCTTCTCTGTAAACCAACTCTATGTAACCCTAGCCTCCTCCGGTGTCTATATAAACCGGAGGGTTTAGTCTGTAGGACAACAACAATCATAATCATAGGCAAGCTTCTAGGGTTTAGGCACTATGATCCCATGGTAGATCAACTCTTGTAATACTCATATCATCAATATCAATCAAGCAGGAAGTAGGGTATTACCTACATCGAGAGGGCCCGAACCTGGGTAAACATCGTGTCCCCAGCCTCCTGCTACCATTAGCCTTAGACGCACAGTTCGGGACCCCCTACGTGACATCCGCCGGTTTTGACACCGACACAAGTAGCTATGTGTTTGATCTCTCTCTCTCTCTCTCTCTCTCTCTCTCTCTCTCTCTCTCTCTCTCTCTCTCTCTCTCTCTCTCTCTCTCTGGCACGATCTTGAGGTATCGCGAGCTTTGCTACTATAGTTGGATCTTATAATTTTTCTCCCCCTCTACTCTCTTGTAATGAATTGAGTTTTCCCTTTGAAGTTATCTTATCAGAATGAGTCTTTAAGGATTTGAGAACACTTGATGTATGTCTTACCGTGCTTATCTGTGGTGACAATGGGATATCACGTGAACCACTTGATGTATGTTTTGGTGATCAACTTACAGGTTCCGCCCATGAACCTATGCATAGGGGTTGGCACACGTTTTCGTCTTGACTCTCCGGTAGAAACTTTGGGGCACTCTTTGAAGTACTTTGTGTTGGTTGAATAGATGAATCTGAGATTGTGTGATGCATATCGTTTAATCATGCCCACGGATACTTGAGGTGACAATGGAGTATCTAGGTGACATTAGGGTTTTGGTTGATTTGTGTCTTAAGGTGTTATTCTAGTACGATCTCTATGATAGATCGAACGGGAAGAATAGCTTCATGTTATTTTACTACGGACTCTTGAATAGATAGAACAGAAAGGATAACTTTGAGGTGGTTTCATACCCTACTATAATCTCTTCGTTTGCTCTCTGCTATTAGTGACTTTGGAGTGACTCTTTGTTGCATGTTGAGGGAAAGTTATATGATCCAATTATGTTATTATTGTTGAGAGAACTTGCACTAGTGAAAGTATGAACCTTATGCCTTGTTTCCTACCATTGCAATACCATTTATGCTCACTTTTATCGCTTTCTACCTTGCTGTTTTTATATTTTCAGATTACAAAAACCTATATTTATCATCCATATTGCACTTTTATCACCATCTCTTTGCCGAACTAGTGCACCTATGCAATTTACCATTGTATTGGGTGTGTTGGGGACACAAGAGACTCTTTGTTATTTGGTTGCAGGGTTGTTTGAGATATACCATCTTCATCCTATGCCTCCCATGGATTGATAAACCTTAGGTCATCCACTCGAGGGAAATTTGCTACTGTCCAACAAACCTCTGCACTTGGACGCCCAACAACGTCTACAAGGAGAAGGTTGGTAGTAGACATCAAGCTCTTTTCTGGCGCCATTGTCGGGGAGGTGGGTGCTTGAAGGTATATCTTTAGATCTTGCAATCGAATCTTTTTGTTTCTTGTTTTATCACTAGTTTAGTTTATAAAAGAAAACTACCAAAAAAATTGGAATTGAGTTTGCCTCATACGCTTCATCTTTTGAATATCTTTAGTGAAAATGAAGGAAAGGAAAATTGTGCTCAATTGCTAGAAGAAGAATGCACTAAAATGTTTGGTACTAGATTGTATGATGAGCATGATTGCAATGTTGTTAGTATGAATTCCTTGAATATCCATGATGCTAATGATATGCAAAGCCACAAGCTTGGGGAAGCTATGTTTGATGAAGATGATATGTTTAGTCCCCCAAGTTTTGATGATAATATTTATTATAATTAAAGCATGCCTCCTATTTATGATCATTATATTTATGAAAGTGGATTTGGAGAGGCCATGACTTTATTTGGTGATGAATCCACTATTTCGGAAGAGGTTCCAATTGATTATGAGAACAAAGTTGCTATCTATGATGCTTATTGTGATGACTTGTATGCTATTAGGAATAATGATAACCATGAAACTTGTCATCATGATTTTAGTTTTCAACTGGATTATGCCTCACATGATAATTATTTTGTTGAGTTTGCTCCCACTACTATTCATGAGAAGAAATTTTCTTATGTGGAGAGTAGTAAATTTTCTATGCTTGTAGATCATGAAAGGAATGTTTTATGTGCTGGTTATATTGTTGAATTCATTCACGATGCTACTGAAAATTATTATGAGGGAGGAACATATGCTTGTAGGAATTGCAATAATATCAAGTTTCCTCTCTATGTGCTTAAAATCTTGAAGTTATGCTTGTTTTGCCTTCCTATGCTAGTTGATTATTGTTACCATAAGTTGTTTGATCACAAAATCCCTAGGCATAGGAAGTGGGTTAGGCTTAAATGTGCTAGTCATATGCTTCATGATGCTCCCGTTATGTTTCAAGTCTTATCTTTTATGTGAGCATCATTGTCATCATCATGCCTAGTTAAAAGGCATTAAAGAAAAGCGCTTGTTGGGAGACAACCCAATATGTATCCTTACTGTTTTTGTGTGTCCACATGATTATTATACTCTATTAATCATGTTTTATAGCTTTTGTTTCAATAAAGTGCCTAGTAAGACCATTAGAATAGCTTACGGTGATAGTTGTGTTGATCCTGCTGAAAATCAGAAACTTCGGCACCCAGTAAATTAGTTTTGATAATTCACAGAAATGTGCTTCTAATCTGATTCTTTTTTTCTATGGATTGTTACACAAATTTCTTAGGACTTCCTAATTTTGTAGGATTTTTGGAGTTCCAGAAGTATACGTTTGATACAGATTACTACAGACTGTTCTGTTTTTTGACAGATTCTGTTTTCTATATGTTGTTTGCTTATTTTGATGAATCTATGAGTAGTATCGGAGGGTATGAACCATATAGAAGTTGGAATACAGTAGATGTTACACCAATATGAATTTATAATGAGTTCATTACAGTATCTAAGTGGTGGTTTTATTTTCTTATACTAACGGAGCTTACGAGTTTTCTATTGAGTTTTGTGTTGTGGAGTTTTCAAGTTTTGGGTAAAGATTTGATGGACTATGGAGTAAGGAGTGGAAAGAGCCTAAGCTTGGGGTTTCCCAAGGCACCCCGAGGTAATATTCAAGGACAACCAAGAGCCTAAGCTTGGGGATGCCCCGGATGAGATCCCCTCTTTCGTCTTCGTTCATCGGTAACTTTACTTGGAGCTATATTTTTATTCACCACATGATATGTGTTTTGCTTGGAGCGTCATTTTTATTTTATTATTATTTGCTTTATGTTATTTAGAATAATGTTTTGCATCTATATTCTCAATAAAAATGTCAAGGATAGCCTTTACCATGCTTATTTTGCTAGTATACATGTTGCTATTTGAAAACAGAAAGTTTACCGCTGTTGCAAAAATTCCCTAGAAAAGTCAGAGAATGGTATAATGTTGAAACTTTTTGCATATTGAGCTCTGATAAATATTCTACAGCGTAGTATTTTTCTCATAATCTTTGGAGTTAGGAAAGTATGATGAATCTTGCATTCTTTACAGACTATACTGTTTTGGCAGATTGCTGTTATGTTTGCATTGTTTGCATATGTTTGCTTGGATAGGAGTATTAAATATGCAGAGACATTTAGTATGAAATATTGAATAATAATTTTAGTGATTTGTTACAGTAGAAAATGATAAGGTTTTTTCATTGGTTTATACTAACTTATCTCACGAGTTCTTGTTGAGTTTGTTGTGGATGAAGTTTTTGAGATTTAGGAAACCGAGATATAAAAGGAATTAAGGAGACACAAAAACTCAAGCTTGGGGATGCCCAAGGCACCCCAATATAATATTTCAATAATTCTCAAGCATCTAAGCTTGGGTATTCCCCGGTAGGCATCCCACCTTTCTTCTTCAACAATTATCGGTTAGTATCGGTTGAACCTAAGTTTTTGCTTCTTCACATGAGTTGTGCTATCTTTGCAATGCCATTTTATTCAGCTTTGCTTGCTGTTTGAATAAAATACCAAGATCTGAAATTCTTAAATGAGAGAGAGTCTTCACATAGTTACATAATTATTTAACTACTCATTGATATTCACTCATATCTTGTTGGAGTAGTTTGTCATTTACTCGTGTGCTTCACTTATATCCTATGAGTAAATGGTTGAATGAATTGAATGTCATAAATATGAAATTATATATGTCTCATTTGCTTATCCCATGGGGAGTAATGACTTCACATCTAAGAAGTAGAGGTTGTAAATTTATTGAAGGTTAGCAAGCATTGTATTGGTCATTTGAACAATTCATGAAAGAATATTGAAGAAAGAGAGATTTCACATATAAATATACTATCTTAGACATCTTTTATAATTGTGAGCACTCATTAAGTATGATATGCTAAAGAGTTGATGTTGGACAAGGAAGACAACATAATGGGTTATGTTTTCTCACATCTCAGTTAAAGTATATTGTCATGGATCATTCAAACATGTTGAGCTTACCTTTCCCCCTCATGCTAGCCAAAACTTGCACCAAGTAGAGATACTACTTGTGATTCCAAATATCCTTAAACTCAGTTTTTGCCATGAGAGTCCACCATACCTACCTATGGATTGAGTAAGATCCTTCAAGTAAGTTTTCATGTTGCAAGCAATAAAAATTGCTCTCTAAATATGTATGACTTATTAGTGCGGAGAAAATAAGCTTTATACGATCGTGTGATATGGAAGTAATAAAAGCGAAGGACTGCATAATAAAGTTTCATATCACAAGTGGCAATATAAAGTGACGTTCTTTTGCATTAAGATTTTCTGCATCCAACCCTAAAAGCACATGACAACCTCTGCTTCCCTCTGCGAAGGGCCTATCTTTTACTTTATGTCTTTCACTTTATGCAAGAGTCAAGGTGATCTTCACTTTTCCCTTTTTCATTTTATCCTTTGGCAAGCACCTCGTGTTGGAAAGATCCTAATATATATATACAATTGGATGTAAGTTAGCATGAACTATTATTGTTGACATCACCCAAAGGAGAATACGTTGGGAGGCAACACTATAAGTCTCTATCTTTCTTAGTGTCCGATTAAAACTCCATAACCATAAGTATTGCGTGAGTGTTAGCAATTGTAGAAGACTATATGATAGTTGAGTTTGTGGAGTTTGCTAAATCAAAGCTCTGACGTAGACCCTTCCTGAAAAGAAGATGAATTGTAATTGTTTGATGACTGAGAACATAGTTTGCTAGTTTTCAAGAAAGTTTACGGTCTATGCTTTAACATGTAAATAGCTTGTTACTTGATATTGAGAAGTTTTATAAGATGAACTACTGTTATGACATATAATCATGCTAGAAAAGGTGATTGAAATTATCATTGATCAAACTTGTGCACCTGCTAGCATTCACACTTCATAAATTCTTTGTTTTATCATTTACCTACTCGAGGACGAGTAGGAATTAAGCTTGGGGATGCTGATACGTCTCCAACGTATCTATAATTTATGAAGCATTCATGCTATTTTATTATCTGTTTTGAATGTTTATGGGCTTTATTATACACTTTTATATTATTTTTGGGACTAACCTATTAATCGGAGGCCCAGCCCATATTGTTGTTTTCTTGCCTATTTCAGTGTTTCGAAGAAAACGAATATCAAACGTATTCCAAATGGAATGAAACCTTCGGGAGCGTTATTTTTGGAACAGAAGCGATCCACGAGACTTGGAGTTAAATTCAAGGAAGCTTCAAGGTGGCCACGAGGGTGGGGGCGCGCCCCCCTACTAGGCGTGCCCCCTGTCTCATGGGCCCCTTGAGGCTCCCCCGACCGACTTCTTTCGCCTATATATTCCCATATACCCTAAAACATCAAAGAGAAGAATAGATCGGGAGTTCCGCCGCCGCAAGCCTCTGTAGCCACCAAAAACCTCTCGGGAGCCCGTTCCGGCACCCTGCCAGAGGGGGAATCCATCACCGGTGGCCATCTTCATCATCCCGACGCTCTCCATGACGAGGAGGGAGTAGTTCACCCTCGGGGCTGAGGGTATGTACCAGTAGCTGTGTGTTTGATCTCTCTCTCTCTCTCTCTCGTGTTCTCTCTATGGCACGATCTTGATGTATCGCGAGCTTTGCTACTATAGTTGGATCTTATGATTTTTCTCCCCCTCTACTCTATTGTAATGAATTGAGTTTTCCCTTTGAAGTTATCTTATCGGATTGAGTCTTTAAGGATTTGAGAACACTTGATGTATGTCTTGCCGTGCTTATCTGTGGTGACAATGGGATATCACGTGATCCACTTGATGTATGTTTTGGTGATCAACTTGCGGGTTCCGCCCATGAACCTATGCATAGGTGTTGGCACATGTTTTTGTCTTGACTCTCCGGTAGAAACTTTGGGGTACTCTTTGAAGTACTTTGTGTTGGTTGAATAGATGAATCTGAGATTGTGTGATGCATATCGTATAATCATGCCCACGGATACTTGAGGTGACAATGGAGTATCTAGGTGACAGTAGGGTTTTGGTTGATTTGTGTCTTAAGGTGTTATTCTAGTATGAACTCTATGATAGATCGAACGGAAAGAATAGCTTCATGTTATTTTACTACGGACTCTTGAATAGATAGAACAGAAAGGATAACTTTGAGGTGGTTTCATACCCTACCATAATCTCTTCATTTGCTCTCCGCTATTAGTGACTTTCGAGTGACTCTTTGTTGCATGTTGAGGGAAAGTTATATGATCCAATTATGTTATTATTGTTGAGAGAACTTGCACTAGTGAAAGTATGAACCTTATGCCTTGTTTCCTACCATTGCAATACCGTTTACGCTCACTTTTATCGCTTGCTACCTTGCTGTTTTTATATTTTCAGATTACAAAAACCTATATTTATCATCCATATTGCACTTGTATCACCATCTCTTCGCCAAACTAGTGCACCTATACAATTTACCATTGTATTGGGTGTGTTGGGGACACAAGAGACTCTTTTATTATTTGGTTGCAGGGTTGTTTGAGAGAGACCATCTTCATCCTACGCCTCCCACGGATTGATAAACCTTTGGTCATCCACTTGAGGGAAATTTGCTACTGTCCTACAAACCTCTGCACTTGGAGGCCCAACAACGTCTACAAGGAGAAGGTTGCATAATATACATCACTCACCCCATGCAAATCCCGATATCCGCATTGCAGAAGATCGCCTACACTGTTTTTACGGCATCCCGCAAACTCCGACACTACTTTCAAGAGTGTTCGGTCCTTGTGGCATCCAAAGTGCCCTTAAATGACATCATCAACAATAGGGGCACCACAGGTCGCATCGCCAAATGGGCCATAGAGCTCCTGCCTTTTAAAATTGTGTACAAGCCATGTCGAGATATTAAGTCTCAGATACTAGCCGATTTTCTGGCCGAATGGACGAAAGTCGAGCTTCCCCGGGAATACAACACAGACTCACACTGGACAATGTATTTTGACGGCTCCAAGATGCTGGCCGGGCTGGGGGCTAGTGTAATCATCACGTCCCCCACCAGCGACACTATTCGGTATGTACTGCAGATTATGCACACATACTCCAAGAACACAGCCAAATATGAAGCACTGTCATGGTCTTCGGATGGCAACGTCAATGGGTGTTCAGCGGATCGAGGTACGGGGAGTTTCCAACCTCGCCATCTCGCAAGTCAATGGTGAATTTGACACCAAAGACCCAAAAATGACGGCATACTGAAATGTCATTTCAAGAATATATGCCTGGTTCGAAGGGTTAGAATTCCACCATGTCTCTGGAGACAGTAACCAAGATGGAGATATCCTCGTCCGTATGGGCGCCCAATGTGACCCTGTCCCTAAAAACACCTTTCTGGAGCGGCTTTTTAAGACATTCGTGGTGTGGCAGGACAAGGATCAGGATGGATCAACCAATGGGCTCGAACAAATTGTCCCTCCAGCCATTGAGCCAGACAATAATATTATCGGTGGCTCGACAGTTGAAGAAACCGCTTCGGCTCACGAGGTCATGGCCGTAATTGGACCATGGACTGAGCCCTACCTTGCCTACCTCATATGACAGGAACTTTCCAACGATGAGACCGAGGCACACGCATAGTCCGGAGCTCTAAAGCCTACAATGTCCACGAGGGCGAGTTATACAAGAAAAGCACTACCGGAGTACTACAACGGTGTATATCAAAAATAGAGGGGAACAACTTTTGGTCGAGATACACGTTGGCTTGGGGGGCCACCACGTGGTAGCTCAGGCCCTGGTAAGCAAGGCCTTCCGAGCAGGGTTTTTCTGGCCCACCGCCCGCGAGGACGCCCCTACTCTAGTCCAACATTGTGTTGGATGCCAGCTTTTTGTAAATTAGAGCTATACGCCCCCCCCCCACGGCTCTCGGGACTACACCAATTACCTGGACTTTCGCAGTCTGGGGGCTGGACATGGTTGGACCACTTAAAGGGGGAACCAACAAAAAGAAATACCTACTAGTTATGGTCGGTAAATTCACTAAATGGATTCAAGCTAAGCCAATAACATCAGCAAAGTCCGGACCAGTTATCGACTTTATATCCGGTGTGGTACACCATTACGGTGTCCTGATACATCTCCAATGTATCTATAGTTTATGAAGTATTCATGCCATGTTCACAAGAATTTTATATGGTTTTGGTATGATTTGAATGGAACTAACCCGGACAGACATTGTTTTCAGCAGAACTACTGTGGTGTTGTTTTTTGTCCAGAAATGAAAGGTCTCCAAATGCAATGAAACTTTTAACGATTTTTTTGGAACAAAAGAGGCACTAGAACCTTCGTGGGAGGGCCATAAGAGCCACGAGGTGGGCACAACCCACCAGGGCGTGCCAGGCCCCCAGGTGATCCCTGGTGTATCATGCTCACCTTGAGGCCCATCTTCGCGTGAAACCGACAACTAAAAATCCTATTGAGGGAGTCCTGGACTAAGGGGTCCTCGGGCGTTCGGGCTATGATATGGGCCAAACTGTTGGGCCATAAAGATACAAGATATAAGAAGCTTCCCCGTGTCTGGGTGGGACTCTCCTTTGCGTGGATGGCAAGCTTGGCGTTCGGATCATGTACCTTCCCTTCTTTGTAACCGACTTTGTAGAACCCTAGATCCCTCCGGTGCCTATGTAAACCGGAGGGCTTAATCGATAGGCACGATCACAATCATACAAGCCAGACATCTAGGGTTTAGCCATTACGATCTTGAGGTAGATCAACTCTTGTAACCCTTATACTCATCAAAGTCAATCAA
Source organism: Triticum dicoccoides (assembly GCF_002162155.2). Taxonomy (NCBI): domain Eukaryota; kingdom Viridiplantae; phylum Streptophyta; class Magnoliopsida; order Poales; family Poaceae; genus Triticum; species Triticum dicoccoides. Next base: position 465,725,433 of record NC_041383.1, on the reverse strand, counting down.
GCAGAAAGTAGAGTATTACCTCCATTAAGAGGGCCCAAACCTGGGTAAACAGCGTGTCCCCTACCTCCTTGTTACCTTCGATCCTTAGACGCACAGTTCGGGACCCCCTACCCAAGATCTGTCGGTTTTGACACCGACATAGGTGCTTTCTTTGAGAGTTCCACTGTGTCGTCGCCGCAAGGATCGATGGCTCTGTCAACCATCCACAACAACAGTGTCTTGAGGGAGACTTTTCTCCCCGTCCAAATCTTTGTATCCGGTGGCTTCGCACTGCGTGCCAATTCAATTGGCCATCTCGAGCAGATCGACGGCTACGCCCCTGGTCATCAGATCAGTTTCGGAAAACTAAACTATGTCGCTGATATCCGGGGAGACTTGATCTTCCAAGGGTTCGCAGCCTCAGATCAGGAACTCCTCGCCGAGTCCGAAGACGGGAGCTTAGAGCCCGACGGACTCTTTGCAGCCATAGAGCTCAAAACCGGAGACATGGAGGGCATTGTTGCACCGGCCAGCCCGGAATCACTCCTGGCTCCCTCTATCCTCACTGAGCCGGACTCACCTCCATGCACCGGCTCCAAATCTCGAGGTCTATGTTATATGAGCTCGGCCAGGGAACTCCTGTCCTGCCCCACTCCACGGATTCTCGCCTCCCTGTCCATACCTCACCCTTAAACGAGGCTCTGGACTTAATGCGATCTATTGCCATTACAGAAGAATCACTGCCGAACTATGCCCATTCCGCACTAGGGGCTGAGAGCAGGGGATTCTACGTCCCACCCGCCACCCACTTCATAGCCACTGTCGTGGATTTAACCGACATGCTTGATTACGCCTCCGAAGACATCGACGGCATGGACGAGATGCCGGAGAAGAGCAAGGCCAGAACCCGCCGTTTACCAGACGCTGGACGGCCACTTCTTCGTATGACGTATAAATGGTGGACACACCCATAGAGAATGACGCCAACGATGGGAAGACTCTAGAGGATGAACCTGCTGAAGCACCTAAGAAGCATCGACGTCAGCGGCACCGATCAAAATCACATCGCGGAAAAGAAAACAATACCGACATCAGAGACAATAACACCCCGAATAACACCGAAGACCGAGAAGCCCCTGTCAAGCCAACATTCGAGCAGGATGAATGGAAGCGGGCAAGTCAACCCCGATGACCCTATCGGGGATGAGGGATCAGAGGATAGTAACTACCTACCGACCTCCGAAGAGGATGAGAGCCTAAGCGACGAAGAATTCATCGTACCAGAGGACCCCTTGAACAAGAGCACTTCAAGCACTGGCTAATAGCCACAACAAGAAGCCTGAAAAAGAAGCGGGAGCAACTTCAAGCCGATCAGGATTTACTCAACGACAGATGGACTAATGTCCTGGCAGCCGTGGAATATGGCCTCGAGCGCCCAACTAAAAGTTACCCAAAGCGCAGGTTGCTCTCCCAATTCAATGAAGAGGTCCTAGAGCCTATATAGACAGCACGTAACGCGGCTGACGGACCTGACCGGCCACCTCGTGGTTGGGACAGAGCGGCAACCCAAGGCAAACAACAACCTTCGCCACGTCGCCCTAGAGGCAGAGAAACAGTAGCCGCAGGACGTACACACGACCTGCGATAGGACCTGGACAATAGAGCCGGTCATACAAGGTCAATTTATGGATCACGAGGGCATGCACTAGCGCGTGAGAAGACGACCATCAAATCTAGCGTGATACACACAACCTCACACGGGCCGAAAACCACATACGGACTCCACACGAACTGAGCCGTGACGTCGCCCGATACAGAGGAGCCACACACCCTCTATGCTTCACCGATGAAGTAATGGAGCACTAGTTCCCAGAAGGGTTTAAACCCGTAAGCATCGAATCATATGATGGCACCATAGATCCTGCAGTATGGATTGAATACTTTCTTCTCCATAACCACATGGCCTACGGTGATGACCTCCATGCCATCAAATACCTCCCCCTAAAACTTAAGGGACCAGCACGACATTGGCTGAATAGCCTCCCAAAAAACTCTACTGGAAGCTGGGAAGACTTGGAGGACGCCTTTAGAGACAACTTCCAAGGTACCTATGTTCGGCCCCCTGATGATGATGACCTTAGTTAATCCAGCGACCCGGTGAATCAGCCCGGAAGCTCTGGACCAGGTTCTTAATTAAAAAGAACCAGATTGTGGATTGTCCGAACACCGAAGCCCTCGCGGCCTTCAAACACAGTGTCCGAGATGAGTGGCTCGCCTGACACCTCGGCCAAGAGAAACCGAAGTCCATGGCAGCCCTTACCGCACTTATGACCCGCTTTTGTGTGGGAGAAGATAGCTAGCTCGCTCGTAGAAGCAATAGCACCAGCGACCCATGCACCTCTGAAGTTAGAGATGCCAATGGAAATCCACGACACGACAAGAACAAGCGTCGAAACAATACAGATGACACGACGGTGAACGCCGGATTCAGTGGCTCAAAATCCGGTCAGCGAAAGAAGCCATTCAAAGGAAACAAAGATGGTCCATCTAGTTTGGATAGAATACTTGATCGGCCTTGCCAGATTCATGGCACCCCCGATAAGCCTGCCAATCACACCAACAGAAATTGCTGGGTGTTTAAACAGGCCGGCAAGCTCAACGCCAAACACAAGGGGAAAAGGCCACCTAGCAAGGACGACGATGAAGAACCTCACCCACCGTACACAGGGGGGCAGAAGCAATTCCCCCGAGGTTAAAACGGTGAATATGATCTATGTCATACACATCCCCAAATGGGAGCACAAGCATCCATTAAGGGACGTCTACGCCGTAGAGTCGGTCGCCCCAAAATTCAACCCATGGTTGGCTTGCCCGATCACCTTCGATCGAAAGGACCACCCGACCAGTATTTGTCATGGAGGATCGGCAGCTTTGGTCCTCGATCCAATCATTGACGCATTCCATCTCACACGAGTCCTCATGGACGGCGGCAACAACCTTAACCTGCTCTATTAGGACACCATCCGCAAAATGGGTATCGATCTGTCAAGAATTAAGTCCATGAAAACTACCTTTAAAGGAGTAGTACCAGGCGTAGAGGCCCGCTGCTCGGGCTCCATAACGTTGGAAGTTGTCTTCGGCTCACCCGACAACTTCCGCAGTGAAGACTTGATCTTCGATATCGTACCCTTCCGAAGTGGCTATCTCGCAGTGCTCGGACGAACCGCTTTTGCTCGATTCAATGTGGTGATGCACTATGCTTACTTAAAGTTCAAAATGTCCAGTCCACGTGGCGTTATAACAATTAATGGAAACACGGAACGTTCCCTCCGCACAGAGGAGCACACCGCAGCTCTTGCAACCGAGGTATAGAGCTGCCACTTTAAGTCGCACACTTCATCGGACATCAAACTGCAGGACCCTTTTAAAAGAGTCCGGTCAGTTTCGCAAGCTAGCGGTTTGGTACATCCAGAGCTAGACTAGCAGTTCCGCCTCCGTCGATTGCCGTGCTCACCCACGGAATTTGTACCGCGCATGCATCATTATGCACTCAAAATACCTTGGGCATCGGCGGAGGCACAATACGGGAAGGTCTATAGTATGGCTCGACCCTATATGATCTCCCACCCTTTTTTCTTAACTTTTTACCACAGGTGCATTTGAGCCCATGTATTCTTCGGACTTACAAGGACTCACTCCGAGCCTGGTTCCGTACGGCAAACAAAAGACCGTTTCCTTCAAGGAACCCCTCTCTACAGGACGAAAGCGGCGCACACGTGCGGCAGGACATCCAAAGGACTCTCCGGACCAAACCTTATTTAAAAGGACTTGTACTGAGCTTTTCTCCTTGTTATTAGACCCCCGACATGTAAAATGATTTTGGTGCTTATGGTACCCTCTGTAAGATCACGTATTGACGTATCAATCGGATTTTAGTAGTAACAATTTTTCGGTTTCTACTTTATTCATAAAACTTTAGTCTGCTTCTCCAGTTGTCATACATACCTCGACATCCATTGCCAGGGGCTCTATACGGCCTCTTATGAGCCACTAAACAAAAGCCCGAACAACTCTGTAGCACACTAAGGCGTCCCGAGCTTGGCATTATATGCATCGGCTCCGAATCATGTCTTTGGTCAATAGTTGGGTTGCCCGGCTCCTCTGTTTGCTACCTTACGTTCCGTTTGTTCGGCCAGGGTAGTAAAGGTTCATCCGGTTCATCCGGTCAAACACCTTAGTAGAGAAAGCCAAAAACTGACTGTCATGATGCGGCGAGAGCTGGTCAGCCGTTCGGTGAATTACTAAATCTTTAACGGTTTTTCTGTTTCAAATGAAGGACTGTTTTCCCAGTCTTACACGTAACGCATCCGCATTCGGATAGTCAAATACATACCAGGGGCTATTTCATAACCCCATCGTCAAAGTCCTATGGCTAAGTGAGAGTGGTAAAGCTGTATAGTCCGATTGCCTAGTTCGATGCACTGACACCTCCGTCACGGACCAAGACGTTGGGTCAAGAGTGTTAATGTGGCATTCGAAACACCCCCGTAGTATCTACGTGGGGTCGAAGCCGACGACTAGAAAACTCTCAGGCATTCAAAAACGGTCGCACAGGAGGAAACAATTTCAGATAATGGTGCAAATATATTACAAAGCCTTCTATCGGGTCGTTCGATTACATTCATTCGAACGTGATGTCCTTTGAGCATTGACCCTCTATCAAACGAGCACCCTCCAAGACGTCGCTCAAATACAGCTCCATTGTGCGATGGTCCTTGCCTTCAGGAGGACCCTCCACCGCGACAACAGCAGCATTCATCTTGGCCCAATGCACCTTCACACGAGCGAAGGCCCTCTGTGCACCTTCTATGCACACCGACCGTTTGATACCATCAATGCGGGGCACGACATCGATGAGTCACCGCACTAGGCCAAAATAACTGCTCAGAACGGATTCAGCCGGCCACTGTCGGAGTATAACCTCCTTCATGGCCGCCCCGGACATCATGTACAGCTCGGCCCACTGTGCCATCTGGTTGTTGAGCAGCGCCGAACGCTCCTGCGTCGCATATTGCGACCAGAACAACTTCTCCGTCGCATGCCCCTCCTGGGCCCTGTAAAATTGCGCTGCATCAGCTGCGCTCTTTGGTAGATCCGCAAAGGAGTCTGGAGAACTCCATAGTCGATTAAGTAAGGCATACCTCTAATCACCAAACTTAGACTGTAAAAGAAAGGGCTTACCAGCCGCTATCTGCGCGGCCTGTCGGAGCTCCTCGCGAGCGGCACAGGATTCGGACCTCGCCTCTTGGGTGTCCTGTAGGGCCTTGGCGTGTTCGTCCGCCTTCGCTTTATTTCCCTCCTCAAGGAGCTCGCACTTGCGATTTGCGTCCTTGAGCTCTTGCTCAATCTTGGACATGCGCTCCTCGACCTGGCGCCGGGTGGCCTGTTCGTCCTTCAATTCGGCAGCCGCTTTCTCATCAGCCGCATTGGTCACCCTTGCCTGATCCTTGCATTGGCAAGGCTACTCCTGAGGGTCTCGATCCCAGCAGCGCTGTCTGCAATTATGCAGCACATAAGCTTCAGTTAGGCATTTGCAAATTAATCCAATGGAATGTGGAGCATTGGAAACATACCTTGCACTTTGTCGAGTCGCTTGTTAATCCAAATATTGTCCTCGTTGACCAGCTGCAGTTTCCGCTTCAGTTCGGAAACTTCAGCGGCCTGAGAGGTTGCCGCTAACAGTGAAGCCTGATGATCATCAAAAAGGCTAAATTTGTTATTTACTGCGGGTACCTATAGATCCTTTGTTCGCCCTCCTTCGTTGGCCAAACAGAGTCTCAGGGGCTACTATCTATATATAGACGGATTTGTTATAAATAGCGGCTAAAAGACATTACATCGCATACCTCGAAGCCTGTTACTAGGCTCGTGAAGGCTTCATCCATTCTGCTCTTAGCGGATTGAACTTTTTCAACCACCGTACCCATTAAGGTACGGTGCTCCTCTAAGACAGATGCACATTGCAGTGCATCCATCAGCTTGTTCGACGCCTCTGTATTGGTAGAGGTCACTGTCCCCCCTCTTGCAGAGGGGGCTGTCGATCCGATTTCAGGACCGTATGGGTCTCTAGAATGGTATCCGGATGAGGGTCTGATGACCCAGGACCCCCATGGCCGGTCTCCATAGGGGTTGTGCCCCCATGTCCTCGGCAACCTCTGGTGCCGCATTGGTCATCCCCCGCCCTTCTCTAGAGATCGGAGAGACCCTTTGGGATGACACCTCGGGATCGTCCGCCCTAGGAGGCGAGGAAGCCCATGGAGGCATCTCTCTCTCCATCATGTCTAGCAAAAGATCCCCCAATGACGACAATCCTTGACAAATGTCGCGGGCCGGACTGTGATATGATATTTGATATTATTCTCATAATCTATAAAGAGGATTATATTTGTACAAGGCATCTGAAGGTACTCACGATTCGGCGAGGGGCTTGGTGTGGGAGCGGGGCTTGGGAGCGGCCTCGGTGCCCGGGTCAGAGTCATTAGAGAGGGATACCCTTCCTCTCTTGGACGCCCCTCCTCCGTATCTACGGAGGCCGCTCTCTTTTTCCCCTTGGGAGGAGGGATCTCTGCTTCCTCCTCCTCCTCCGCCTCCTCCTCCTCGTCGTCCTCGTCTTCGTCTTCCTCACTAGAGGAAGGAGCTTCGGTTCCTCTAGGCACAGTGCCCGAAGTCTCTTTGGGGTGGAGGTAGCCTTGGGCCGCCTTGATCTTCTTATTCTTCTTGTCCTTCTTTGCCGGCGCCTAATAGGGCGCCGGGACCAGCATCATCGTTAACAGAGGATCGGCTGGGTTTTCGGGGAGCGGGGCCGGGCACTTGATCCGCTTAGCCTTCTTTAGCCAGTCCTGTTCAGAAAATGGGGTTCTCAGGACCCCTCCCTAAGTATGACGAACTAAATAGTGTTTGGATATATAATACTTACTGGAGATGCCAGATTGTTGTAGTCGAGGCCGGTGTCGTCGGACGTCCGTGGCCACGTCTTCTGCTTCTTAAAAAGCAGCTTCTAGATCTTTTTGTGTGTCGTGCCATAGAAGTGCTGCAGAGTCCATGCTCCCTCCGGATTGAACTCCCACATTTTGAGAGGCCGTCGTTGGCAAGGGAGCATCTAGCAGATGAGCATCACCTGAATCACATCAGCAAGAGTGATGTCCTTGTTTATCATGCTCTTGGCACGCTTTTGCAGCGTCGACACATTATCCGGAGACCCCAAATCTAGGCCCTTGTTGGTCCAGGATGCGAGCCACGTCGGAGGTCCGGATCTGAAGGCAGGGGCAGCTGCCCACTTGGTGCCACGGGGTTCGGTGATATAGAACCACTCCTGCTGCCACACCTTGACGGTGTCTACAAATCTTCCTTTGGGCCAGGTAACCTTGTTGAGCTTGCTCACCATGGCGCCGCCACACTCGGCGTGTTGGCCTTCAACCACCTTCGACTTCACATTGAAAACTTTGAGCCATAAGCCAAAGTGTGGGGGACGGGAAGAAATGCTTCGCGCACGACGATAAACGCCGAGATGTGGAGGAAGGAATTTGGGGGCAGATCATGGAAATCCAGCCTATAGTAGTACATGAGACCTCGGACGAAGGGGTGAAGGGCGAATCCGAGACCTTGGAGGAAGTGAGGAATAAAAACCACCATTTTGCCGGGCTCCGGGGTGGGGATGATCTGCCCTGGGGTTGGAAGCCTAAGTTTGATCTCCGCCGTCAAGTACCTCGCCTCCCGCAGATCTTGGAAGTTCTTCTCCATTACGGAGGAGGCCATCCACTTGCCCTGAAAGCCAGATCCGCCCATTGTTGGAGGAGATGGGGTGGAAAGAAAGTTTGGGACTTGGGCGCTGGAGCTCGGGAGATTGAAAGGCAGAGGAAGGAGAAAGCGTGAGGTGAATAGATGGGTCATTTGTCCTCTTATAGAGGCAATGAATATCAAGCACCCCCTCATAAGCCTTAAATCTCGCCTATTCCCAAGGGGACGTGTGAACAGCACGGTTGGATTACCCAAAACCTCTATTGATGAGAATCCCATAATAAGGGGACATGATGTCAGTTTTGACAAGACGTGTCACTGGCCGTACCTCAAAATACGAAACGAGGTTGTAAAATGGTTCAGAATAATAATAAGGCCAGAACATAAAGTCTCGCCGAAAAAGTGATCCATGGACGTGACTTATTTTAAGTATTGTTGCCTTTTACAGTTTAGGGTTGTACGTGTTAAGCAAGGCCGAACACAACTCTTGTGTGCGGAAAACTATGTTGGAGTATTCGGAGAAGGGGAACCCTCCTTGCAATGCCTAAGACAGTTCGCCCACCGGATACATCATCATTGAAGCTTAGTTCAGGGGCTACTGAGGGAGTCCTGGACTAAGAGGTCCTCGGGCGTCCGAGCTATGATGTGGGCCGGACTGTTCAGCCATGAAGATACAAGATTGAAGAACCTTCCCCGTGTCTGGGTGGGACTCTCCTTTGCGTGGATGGCAAGCTTGGCATTCGGATCATGTACCTTCCCTTCCCTATAACCGACTTTGTATAACCCTAGATCCCTCCGGTGCCTATATAAACCGGAGGGCTTAATCCATAGGCATGATCATAATCATACAAGCTAGACATCTAGGGTTTAGCCATTACGATCTCGAGGTAGATCAACTCTTGTAACCCTTATACTCATCAAAGTCAATCAAGGAGGAACTAGGGTATTAGCTCCATTAAGAGGGCCCGAACCTGGGTAAACATCGTGTCCCCTACCTCCTTGTTACCTTCGATCCTTACACGCACAGTTCAGGACCCCCTACCCGAGATCTGCTGATTTTGACACTGACACCTATAAATACAGAAGCCCCTAGAAATAACCCTAGATCGAAACTTCCGCCACCACAAGCTTCTGTAGCCACGAAAAACCAATCTAGACCATATTCTGGCACCCTGCCGGAGGGGGAAGTCATCACCGGTGGCCAAATTCATCATCCCGACGGCCACCACGATGAAGAGGGAGTAGTCCACCCTTGGCGCCGAGGGTTTGTACCAGTAGCTATGTGTTTAATCTCTTTCTCTCTCTCTCTCTCGTGTTCTTGAGTTGGCACGAGTTTGATGTATTGCGAGCTTTGTTAATATAGTTGGATCATATGGTGTTTCTCCCTCTCTATCTTGTTGTGATGAATTGAGTTTTCCCTTTGATATTTCATTTATCGGATTGAATACTTTTATGGATTTGAGAGCACTTGATGTATGTCTTGCTATGAATACCCGTGGTGACAATGGGGTATCATATTGATTCACTTGATATGTGTTTTGGCACTCAACTCATGGATTCCCGAGATGACATTGGGGTAATCTATGCATAGGGGTTGATGCATGTTCTCGTCCTTGTTTCTCTGGTAGAAATCTTGGGGTGCTCTTTGAGGTTCTTTGTGTTGGATTGAGTATTATGAATCTGAAATTGTTTGATGCATATCGCATAATCAACTCACGAATACTCGCAGTGACATTGGAGTATCTAGGTGACATTAGAGTTGGTTGATGTGTATAATATGGTGTTATTTTAGTCCAAACTCTTAGATAGATTGATCGGAAAGGATAACTTGTGGTTATTTTAGTATGAACTCTTGGATAGATTGATTGGAAAGGATAACTTTGAGGTGGTTTCGTACCCTACAAACAATTTCGTCTAATGTTTTTCGCTAGATAGAAACTTTGCAGTGATTCTTCATCGCATGTTGAGGGATGGTTATATGATCCAATTATATTAGCACCGTTGAGAGATTGACTAGTGAAAGTAGGGACCCTAGGCCTCATTTTCAAGCATTACAATACCATTTGTGCTCCATTTTATCAATTGCTACCTTGCTGTTTTTTAATGTTCCTATTACAAAAATCAAAATATACTATCATTACTACACTAATATTACCATCTCTTCGCCGAACTAGTGCACCTATACAAATTACCATTGTATTTGGTGTGTTGGGGACACAAGAGACTTTTTGTTATTTGGTTGCAGGGTTGTTTGAGAGAGACCATCTTCATCCTACGCCTCCCACAGATTGATAAACCTTAGGTCATCCACTTGAGGGAAATTTTCTACTGTCCTACAAAACTCTGCGCTTGGAGGCCCAACACGAGTCTACAAGAACAAGTTGTGTGGTAGACATCAAGCTCTTTTCTTGCGCCGTTGTCGGGGAAGTGAGTGCTTGAAGGTATATCTTTAGATCTTGCAATTGAATATTTTAGTTTCTTGTTTTATTGCTAGTTTGGTTTATAAAAGAAAACTACTAAGAAATATGGAATTGAGGTGGCCTCATATTATTCATCTTTATAATGTCTTTCTTGAAAATGACGGAAAGGAAAATTGTGCTCGGTTGATAGAAGAAGAATTCAATAAAATGTTTAGCATAAATGATGATCATGATTGCAATGTTGTTAGTATGAATTCTATGAATATCCAAAATACTAATCATGATTGCAGTAATCGTGATAATTTTTTTCTTATAAGCATGCCAATTTTTGTGGAGTGCATAAAATTTGTGAAGACGTGCCTTATAGGGAAGATAGATTTTGTAAGAATCATAAACATGATAGAACCAATTTTTTTGCTCAAAGTGATAGATGAATTTGCTACAAAATTATGTTATCTTTGTCTTATTACTTGTGAACTTTGCAGTAAGGTTGGTCATCTTAATTTCCAATGCAAACTATTTCATGATCGAATCATGGCCAAATATTGTAATGATTTGATGACCCTTGAACTTTTAAAATGAGCTTTATCTACTTTTGGGGAGTGAGCAATTGACACATACAAATATTTGGTTTGAAGTATTCATTCTCACGGACGACATTGAAACTAATCTAAAAAATAGCCATATGTTTTGCATGGTAAATTGCAATGAGAATGCTTATATTCCCAACTATAAAAAGATGGCGAAACCAATAGACTATAAAAGGAATACTAATGAAAGGGTAAAGATTTCCACTTGCCCTCCTACTGTCTCTCATGATGAAATAGGTGACGAGGATGAGCTCTTTATTCAACTAATCTCGTCAATAAGAAGCTCGAAAAAATTAATTAAACCCACAGATGATGTGGTGAAGAAGAAGAAGAAGAAAAGAAGAAGAATAGAGGTAAAAAGGCATGTCTCCCAAATAATTTGGCTCCTATTATTGTTGTGCCTCATGAAAATGAATAAAAAATAATCGTGGAAGATGATGCACTTGATGATGATATTGCTTCTTTGTTTTATGGCACAATGTCTGAGAGCACTATTGATGATTTTGTTATGCCTATTGCTTGTTGTGATAATTATGATTCAGAATATAATGATACTTATTATAATATTGGAAATCTTGTTGGCACCAACTGGGGAAATTATGATGATAGCAATTGTTACACCATTGGTGCTACTCATACTATTAATGATGAGAGTGATTATGCTTATGATATGCCAAGACACAAGCTCGGGGATGTTATGTTTGATGAGAATGACTTGTTTGAGAATTTATTTGCTGCAATTTATGTTTGTCCCAATCTTATGGATGCTATGCTTAATGAATATGATCTTTTCAGTCCCCCTACTTTGAATGATCAAATTGGCTATGATGATTGCATGCCTCATATTTATGATGATTGCAATATTTATCAAAGTGTGTTTGGAAGAGTGTCAACTTTATATAATATTTATCCCACTATTTTGGAGGGTGTTGTATCTTATTATAATGATAAAAGTGGATTTGGAGAGGTCATGACTTTATTTAGTAACGATTCCACTATTTCAGAAGAGGTTTCAATTGACTATGATGAGAACAAAGTTGCTACTTATCATGATTATTGTGATGATACTTATGTTATAAAAAGTAGTGATAATTATTAATGTGGGAACAATTTATAGTCTTCGAGTTCCATATGATACTCTAACAATTATGAATGTGAATAAAATTGCTTGTGTGGAGAGTAATAAAAATACTATGATTGTGGATCATGAAAGGAATACTTTGTGTGATAGTTATATTGATGAATCCATTCATGATTCTACTGAAAATTAGTATGAGAGAGGAACATGTGATTCATGATGCTCTCTTTATGTTTCAACTTTGATCTTTGATGCGAGCATCATTAAATCTCATGCCTAGCTAAAAGGCATTAAAGAAAAGCGCTTGTTGGGAGACAACCCAACACTTTTACCTAATGTTTTTGTGTGTTTGCATGATTAAGAAACTACAGTAATCATGTTTTATAGCTTTTGTTTCAATAAAGTACCGAGTAAAGCCTTTGGGATAGTGTGGATGATAGTTGACTTGATTCTGTGCAAAAACATAAAATTTTGTGCCGAGTAACAGAATTGATCTGCTCTGTTGGAACGTGATAAATTCTTGAATTTTTTACATATGATTGTTATACAAATTACCTATGATGTCCTAATTTTTCAGAATTTTTGGAGTAGCAGAAGTATGGTCGTTGTCTAGATCACTACAGATTGTTCTGTTTTTGTCAGATTCTGTTTTCAATACATAGTTTGCTTGTTTCCTAGTTTTTATGGATTATATTGCTCAATATAAATTGTGGTAATGATAATGTACAGTAGGAATTGTGTGTGAACAATTATGAATCTTGTCTTTGATAGTACCGAAGCGAATGATTTGTCTTTATCATACTAACCTATATCACAAAGTTCCGTTAAGTTTTGTGTGATTGAAGTTTTCAAGTTTTGGGTGAGATGTTGATATGAGGAGAACAAGGAGTGACAAGACCCGAAGCTTGGGGATGCCGAAGGAACCCCAAGGCAATATTCAAGGAAGGCCCAAGCAACTAAGCTTGGGGATGCCCCGGAAGGCATCCCCTCTTTCGTCTTCAACATTATCGGTAACCTTACTTGGAGCTATGTTTTTATTCGTCACATGATGTGAGTTTTTCTTGGAGCATCATTTTATTTTATTTGTATTTGCTTGTTGCTATTTAGAATAATTTTTTGCATCTTTCATTTCAATAAAAATGTCAAGTATAGCCTTTACCATGCTTATTTTGCAAGTCTACATGTTGTTGTTTGAGAACAAAAAGTTTTCTATCATTGTCTGAATTCTTCTGAAAAGCCAGAACATGATAAAATCTTGAAATTTTTACACGATATGCTATGATAAATTTTCTAAAGTTTCATAAATTTTCAGAATTTTTGGAGTTAGAGAATTATGAATCTTCTTGCATTCTTTACAGACTATCCTGTTTAAACAGATTGTTGTTATGTTTGCATTATCTACATATGTTTGCTTGTTTAATGATTCTACTTGAGGATATGAGTATTAAATATGTAGAGAAATTTAGTATGCATTGTTAAATAATATTTTTTAGTGATTTGTTACAGTAGAGAATATGATAAGGTTTTGTATTGGTTTGTACTAACTTATCTTACGAGTTCATGTTGAGTTTTGTGTGGAAGAAGTTTTTAATATTTAGGGAAACTATGATATAAAATGAATTAAGGAGACAAAAAAGCTCAATATTGCGGATGCCCAAGCCATACCAAGATAATATTTCAAGAAGTCTCAAGCATCTAAGCTTGGGGATGCCCCCGTAGGCATCCCACCTTTCTTCATCAACAACGTCGGTTAGCCTCGGTTGAGCCTATGTTTTTGCTTCTCCACATGAGTTGTGCTATTCTTGGAATGTAATTTTTTTAATTTTGCTTGCTGTTTTAATAAAATACTTTGATCTGAAAGTTTTTAAATAAGAGTGAGTAGTCAATTAGCTACCCCTTTACTTAAGTACTCGCTTGATCTCCACTTATATCTTTTTGGAGTAGTTTGTCATTTACTCTTGTGCTTCACATATATCCTATGAGTAAATTGTTGACTAGATTGAATATCATGAAGTTGAAATTATATGTTCATATCATACCTAGTAGTAGCTTCACATTGGGTTTAGAAAGTGAAATCTTTTGAAGCTTGACAATCACAATATTGGTCATACAAGCAATTCATGAACGATTAGTATAAGGAAGAGATCTTTCACATACAAATATATTATCTTGGGCATCTTCTATGATTTTGAATACCCATTAATTATTTTCAAACTTGAGAAAATTAGTTGAAGTTGGACAAGGAAGACAACATAACGAGTTATTGTTGTGTATATTTGCATAGAAGTTACATTGTATGGATCCTCCAACATGTGGTGTTTGCTTAGGATCTTTTGCTAGCCAAAAATTTGTACTAAGTGGAGATACTACTTGAGCATCCAAAAACCCTAAAACCCAGTTTCTTTCAATGAGTGTCCACCATACCTACATATGGATTGAATAAGATCCTTCAAGTAAGTTGTCGTCGGTGCAAAAAGGCTATAAAAATTGCTTCTAAATGTGTTTGATCATTTAGTGTAAGAGAAAATTGAGCGTTGTACAAACCTATGATGGCAAAGTAATAAAAGTTACGGACTGCATAATAAAGTTTGCTATCATAAGGGGCTATATAACGTGACGTTCTTTGCATTAAGGGATTGTGCATACAAAACCAAAAAGCGCATGGCAACCTCTGCTTCCCTTTGCAAAGGGCCTATCTTTTACTTTTTGGTATTTACCTTTATGCAAAGAGTCAATAGTATCAATTATCATTTCAACCTCAACTATTCTCTAGTTGGAAAGCATCATGTGGTGGGGAAAGATTTAGGCACATATGACCAGTCAAATATATTTGATCATGATTTATTATTGTTGACAATTATCTCTATGATAAATGAGTTGGGAGGCGAAATATTAAGCCATGTCTTTCTCTATGTTCGACGAATGCCATTTGTTCTAAAAATATTGTTTGAGTACTAGCAATCATAGAAGACTATATGATGATTGAGTATGTGGAGCTCTTACTTAGACTTTGTTGAATAAGTTGAATTGCAATTGCTTGGTGACTGAGAACATAGGTTGTTAAGTTTCAAGAGAAGGCATTGTTTGAACCATAACATGTGAATTGATTGCTACTTTATCATGATAAGATTTATGAGAAAGAGTTGTTGTTATGATGCTAGGAAAAGTGATTGAAATTATCATTGATCAAACTTATGCACTATGCTAGCATTCACACTTCATAAATTATTTCTTTTATCATTCACCTACTCGAGGACGAGTAGGAATTAAGCTTGGGCATGCTGATACGTCTCCAATGTATCTATAATTTATGAAGTATTCATGCCATGTTTACAACAATTTTATATGGTTTTAGTATGATTTGAATGGAACTAACCTGGACTGATACTATTTTCAGCAGAACTACCGTGGTGTTGTTTTTTGTGTAGAAATGGAAGTCCTCCAAATGCAACAAAACTTTTTTACGATTTTCTGGAACAAAAGAGGCACTAGAAGCTTCCTGGGAGGGCCAGAAGAGCCACGAGGTGGGCACAACCCACCAGGGCGCACCAGGCCCCCCAGGGGCGCTCTGGTGTATTGTGCTCACCTCGAGGGCCATCTTTGCGTGAAACCGACGCCAAAAATCCTATAAATATAGAAACCTCCACAAATAACCCTAGATCAGAACTTCCGCTGCCGCAAGCTTCTGTAGCCACAAAAAACCAATCTAGACCCAGTTATGGCACCCTGCCGGAGGGGGAAATCATCACTGTCGGTGTCAAAACCGGCTGATCTCGGGTAGGGGGTCCCGATCTGTGCGTCTTAGGCTGATGGTAACAGGAAGCAAGGGACACAATGTTTACCCAGGTTTGGGCCCTCTCGATGGAGGTAAAACCCTACTTCCTACTTGATTAATATTGAAGATATGTGGAATACAAGAGTAGATCTACCACGAGATCGTAGAGGCTAAACCCTAAGAGCTAGCCTATGATGGTATGATTGTAATTGTGATCGGCCTTCTAAGGACCATGCTCTCCGGTTTATATAGACACCGGAGAGCTAGGTTTTACATGGAGTCGGTTACAAGGAAGGAAACATAATATTCGGATCGCCAAGCTTGTTTCTTCCACACGAAGGAGAGTCCCATCCGGACACGAGCCGAAGTCTTGAGTCTTGTATCTTGACGCTTCTATAGTCCGGACGATGTATATAGTCCGGCTGTCCGGATACCCCCTTATCCAGGACTCCCTCAGTAGCCCCTGAACCAGGCTTCAATGACAATGAGTCCAGCGCAGTCTTGTCTTCGGCATTGCAAGGCGGGTTCCTCCTTCCGAATACTCCAAGGATACCATCGAACACGTAGACCGTGTCTGGATCTGCAAAATGATCTTCACATACCACCGTAGAGAGAATGATACTCCAGCTGACAACTTTTAGACGACGTGATATGCCATTAGGGCCAGGTCATTACTCGAACCATTTTTTCACAACCAGCCACAGCGCGTATTGCGAGGCGGTTTCCTTGACGCGTCCTGTCAAAGCAGAGATCATGTCCCCTTATCGCGGGATTCTCATCAATACGGGTATGGGTAATCCCCCCGTGCCATCAATCGTGGCGCTTGGAAAGTAAGTGATTCTCAACATGCTAGTGGGGAGGCTCACCGCTTTCGTCGCCTCTATAAAGGGATAAGAGTTCCTCATTTTTACCCATGCATTCTTCCTCCCCTCGCATACTCTTGCCCCCTCGAGCTCCAGCGCCCTAGTCCAGGTCTTCTCCGCATAGTTAGTCATGTCCGGAGCAGGAGGAAAGTGGGTGGCTTCCACCGCGACGGAGAAGAAGATCGCGAATCTCCAGGCGGGCGGATAATTGGCCGCAGACATAGCGCACCGGTTACCAGATGAGGGGCAGGTCATTCCAACTCCAGGACCCCACGAGAGGGTTGTGTTCCTTGCCCACTTCGTCCGCGGACTGGGGTTTCCACTCCACCCCTTCGTCCGCGGGCTTATGTTCTACTACGGGCTAGACTTTCATGATCTAGCTCCGAACTTTGTCCTCAACATCTCGGGGTTCATCATCGTGTGCGAGGCTTTCCTCCGCATCAAGCCTCATTTAGGCTTGTGGTTCCAAACCTTCTGCGTGAAGCCGAAGATTGTGAGCGGCCAGCAAGCGGAGTGCGAAGGAGCCATGGTGGGCAAAATGCCTAATGTCTCCTGGCCTGACGGCTCCTTTGCGGAAACCGTGAAGGTGTGGCAATCGGGGTGGTTCTACATCACCGAGCCACGTGAGGCCAACTGGGCGCCGACCCCCAAGTTTCGATCTAGAACCCCTATGCGGCTCACCTCTTGGGAACAGAAGGGCATGTTATGGGGTGAATCTGCAGAGCTGACCAGACTCATCAACTGCATCAAGGGCATGAAGGACAAGAACATCAAGCTTGTCAACATGATCCAGGTCATGCTCATTCGCCTGATTCTGCCATGCCAAAGGCGGACATACAATTTGTGGGAATTCATCCCGGCCGAACACCGGACGCTCCAGAGGCTCTACGGCATGAAGCATAAGAACGCATGGAACGCGTTGTTCAAGGCCACCGAGGTACCTCCTCTCATAACCAAGGACCGTGGGCTCCATGCCGCACGGCAACCTACCTAGGTGAGTTCTCAGGCCACCACCGGGTCTGGTTCTTCCCAATGTACTCATGGGGGAATTCCTAAGTTTGTGTATGCTTGTCTTAGGAGTATGTGGAGACAGCGGAGCGGATCGACAGTCCGGCTCCGTTGCCGGAAAGCCCAGCCAATGATCTTCTGACGAAGATGCTGGTCCCGTTGCCCTATAAGGGGCCGGAGAAGAAGGCCGACAACAAGGCCCCGGGGACCCTAAAGGGTCTCCGAAGTAAGGTTGCGCAAGTCTCGTCCTAAGATGACGAGGCGCACTCCTCCCCCGAAGGGAAAGAAGAAGAAGAAGAAGAGGTCGCCCCGTCCGGAAAGGATGGGGGCCTGAGACGGTGAATCAGGGGGCCAGGAGAGGCCCCCGGCGTAAGGCCGTCATACCCTTGTCGTCTGATGACGACGAGGCGGATTCCTCCTGCGAAGGCGAGGAGGAACAAGGAGAAACACCACCTCCCCGTGTCCGGGGAGGGAAGAAGAGGAAGGCCGCCCCGGTGGGGGAGACTGGGACGTCCAAGAAGGGAAAAGCATCCCTTCCGGACTACTCCGCCACCGCCGCCGATAGCGAGGAAGGGTGGCTGCCTAGGAAGAAGCCCCTTGTGCGGTCGTAAGTATCTGTATTCAGTCGTAATTTTCACTTCATAATTTTGTTTATGATGCCGAACTTGTATACAGTCTGGCCAGGGCCCATCCGGGAGTGACGTCTTCGGACGGGTCCTTGAGTGAGTCAGCAATGAACTCACTCCCGACGGCCACGTCTCCTCGCCCTGCGGAAGACACGGAGGTGTTGTCCCGAAGGCTCCTAACAATGGCGGAGGTGGCCCTGGAGACGCCTCAGGGCGGCGTCCCAGGCGTCGGACTCGCGGGGTTCAAGGTCCCCGCGGGTCGTGTCGATGAGAGCCACGGCAAGCCGGGCTCTCAGCCGAACACTATTCCGGAGCCTTCAGTGCTTCCGGACTTAGGCGGGCAGCCCCTCGTTATGGAGGGAGGGCCGTCTATATCAAGGACTTCGGTTGCGCCCCAGGCGCCGGATTGTCTGCTAGAAGTGCTTCGAGGCGCTTCCCTAGATGAAGAGCACCGTACTCTCATGAGTGCGATGATTCAGAAGGTTTCGTCCGCCAAGAGCGGACTAACCGAAGCCTGCACCATCCTCCTAACAGGCTGTGAGGTAAGTAGTAAAAATGTGTAAAATCACCACCCGATAGGTAGTAGCCCCTGATACTCTATTTGGTGTTCGGAAAGAGAAACCAAACGGAGGGTCAATTATAATCCGCAGGAGTCTAACAATAAGTGTGAATGTAAATAAACAGGTTGTGCTGCTGGCCGCTGCTGCTCGCACGGCCGAAATCGCCGGCCTGACGTAGGATTTAGAGCAGGCACAGGGAGAGCTCGGCCTCGCGAGGAGGTAGCTCGAAGAGAACAAAGGTGAATGATTCCCCTCTCTCATATAATAAATAGTAAATAAAATTTGATTATGCTAACAACGAGACGTCGTGATGTGGTAACAGAGGCCGCCACCGAAGTGGCGTCTCTCAAGAAGGCGTTGTCCGAGGCCGAACACAAAGCGGCCTTGGAACTCAAGGAGCGCAAAAAGCAAGAGGCCCGAGTGGGCGAGGTACAAGAAGAGCTCCAGGAGCTCGGCAAGAAGCTCGAGTCTGCGGAGCGGGAGCTTAAAGCAAAGGAGGCCGAGCTTGCGAAGGCCCTTACAAATACAAAAGACGCCAAGGCCGAAGCCGAGAGGGCTCAGCAAGAGATCCAGGAGGCCAAGAAAATAGCTGCGGGTAAGAAATTTTTTATGCAAAGCAAACATGTGGAGGAGGCGTTTATTTTACTTACTCGAATCCGGAGCTCTCTAGGGGCATTCGCAGACCTGCCATGCAGCGTATCAGATGCTGCGGAGTTCTACCGTGCCCTGGAGGGGAGCTCAACAGAGAAGTTGTTATGGTCCCAGTATGCTGGGGCCGAGCATGCAACGCCTCTAAGCGACCAACTGAAGCAGTTGGTCGAACTCCACAAGGCAACCGAAGTGGCTATGAAAGATCTCATAGTCCGGATATGGCCTGGCGAGCTTCTGCCCACCAGCTACTTCGGCTTGATCAAGCGGATGGTGGATTCCTGTCCGAGACTGGAAGTCATCAGGCGATCCGTTTGCATCGAGGGTGCCCGCCGGGCCCTTGCCCGCGCCAAGGTGCATTGGGGCAAGCTTGATGCGGAGAAGCTGGTGAAGCACGGGTCGCCGGAGGGCAAGCCACATCGCGTCCCCGAGAAGTATTATGATGGCGTTATGAAGGGTGCTTGCCTCGTGGCCGATGAATGTGGCAAAGACATAATTTTTGAATGAATTCACTTATGTCATGTTTGTAATTTAAAGACGAAGTTACTTGCACTATGTAGCGATTTTGTAATTTAAAATATTACCTTCTGTGCGGCTGTTTATCAAATTCTGAAAGTAGGCCAGTCGTCGGCTTCCGCCCCCGTGTAACTAGTACTGGGGTGTTCGTGGAAAACCCGGACACTCTTTATACAAAGTTTGGTCCCTTAAGGAGGTGTCCAGCGCAGCGAACCAGGTAATCGGACTATACGGCTTTATAACCTTCACTTAGCCATAGAAGTATATGATTTTAAATTTTGGTGAAGCCCCTAGAATCCGGAAGGCCGAATTGGGGCGCTATACACGCCTATATCGGACAAAGCCGAATTAACGCCTAAAGCGGAAAACACTTTAAGGATTTTAAGACCTCTCAAACAGCGACCAGTCTCTCGCCACATCATGTCGGACAGTTTTGTGCTTTCTCTACTAAGGTGCTCGTCCGGCAGAACCAGGGCACAATCACAGTAGTTCTCCCTACGGTACCTTAGTCGAATTAACGGAATGTAAGGCACCAAAGCAAGGGAGCTGGGCTATCCCAACCGTAACCCAAGACATGATTCGGAGCTGATGCATATAATGCTATAAGTTCGGGTGCCGCATTGTTGAAAGTGTTCGGACTTGACTTGCCGTATTATGGGGTACCATAAGAAGTCCCTGGCAAACTACACGTACCAAAGTGTACGGATGCAAAATGAAATAGACATTTATAAAAAATGCTCAAATAAAAATAAGTAAGCTGACGCTATATGTGGTCTCCCATTGATAAATAGTATGTTTAATCGTATGTTGACAATGTATGCATTAAGCGGAGACAAAATAGGATGATTTGACATATCCTATCCAGGGGCAGGTTGCGTACAGATAGATAAAGCAGGAACAATGATCGTAAATAGATTCCACCTGGGTGTTTCCTGCTGTGCCCAAAGCCTGTTGCCTCCTGGGTTTCCTCTCCTATGTAAGTCTGACAATCCAGCTATTCTGGAGAATCTGCACTAAAGCAATGTCCTTAAAGGTGAATGGAAAGGTTATGAAGTGATACTATACTGTTGACTGAGCCCCTGATACGTCTCCGCCTGTGCCCATGGTATTTTGAGTGCATAATTGTGTACGCGTGGCACGAATTCTCCTTTGATGGGATTTGAGCGGAGGCCGGACTGCTAGTCCTACTCTTGTCGTGCCTACTGATCTTGCTGCGGGGTGTTCCGCCCTCGCTTGACGGAGCTTGAAAATGTCGTCGCCGGATTGGTGGTTTGTCGGAGGAGGCTGCATTGTACTTCTGCCGCAAGGGTCGTAGTATGTTCTTCTGTACGGAGAGAGCGGTCCATATTCCCGTTGACTGTTATGACCCCGCGCGGGCCTAGCATCTTGAGATTGAGGTATGCATAGTGTGGTACCGCATTGGATCTAGCAAATGTGGTTTGTCCGAGCAGGGCATGATAACCACTACGAAAAGGGGCGATATCGAAGATTAGCTTTTCGCTTCGGAAATTATCCGGAGATCCTAAGACCACTTCCAATGTTATAGAGCCCGTGCAACGGGCCTCTACTCCAGGAATAACACCTTTAAAGGTGGTTTTGGTGGGCTTGATCCTTGAAGGATCGATGCCCATCTTCCGCACTGTGTCCTGATAAAGCAGGTTCAGGTTGCTGCCTCCATCCATAAGGACTCTTGTGAGTTGAAATCCGTCTATAATTGGGTCTAAAACCAATGCGGCTGAGCCGCCATGACGGATGCTAGTAGGATGATCCCTACGATCAAAGGTGATCGGACAAGCTGACCATGGGTTGAATTTGGGGGCGACTTGCTCCATCGCGTATACGTCCCGCAGTGCTCGCTTCCGTTCCTGCTTGGGGATGTGGGTGGCGTAGATCATGTTG
This sequence comes from Triticum dicoccoides, assembly GCF_002162155.2. Taxonomy (NCBI): domain Eukaryota; kingdom Viridiplantae; phylum Streptophyta; class Magnoliopsida; order Poales; family Poaceae; genus Triticum; species Triticum dicoccoides. The sequence continues at coordinate 465,703,674 of NC_041383.1, read as the reverse complement.
ACCGTTTTCACCTTGGGGGGGGGGATTTCTTCTGGCCCCCCATGTTCAGACGTCGGGGCTCATCATCATTGTCGCTGTGCAGCCCCTTGTCCTTGTTTTCGGCGTTTATTTTGCCGGCCTGTTTAAAGACCCAGCAGTCTCTGTTGGTGTGATTGACTGGCTTGTTCGGGGTGCCATGAATTTGGCACGGGCGCTCCAGTATACGGTCCAGACTGGACGGTCCTTGATTGTTGCGCTTGAATGGCTTCTTCCGCTGACCGGATTTTGATCCGCTGAATCCGGCATTGACTGCCGTATCCTCGGTGATGTCGCCACTGTTCCGTCGCTTGTGTCGGTTGCACCGTGGCTTGCCATTATTGTCCCGGACATCTGAAGTTCCAGAATGTGGCGTAGTGCTACTGCGAGCCAACCAGCTATCCTCGCTCGCGCAAAAGCGGGTCATTAGTGTCGTAAGAGCTGCCATGGACTTGGGTTTCTCCTGGCCGAGGTGTCTGGCGAGCCACTCGTCACGGATATTATGCTTGAAAGCCGCCAGGGCTTTGGCGTCCGGACAGTCGACTATTTGGTTCTTTTTAGTTAGGAACCGAGTCCAGAATTTCCTGGCCGATTCTCCGGGCTGTTGAGTTATGTGGCTCAAGTCATCGGCATATGGAGGTCGCACATATGTGCCCTGGAAGTTGTCAAGGAATGCGTCTTCCAGGTTTCCCAACTGCCAATGGAATTTACGGGCAGGTTGTTTAGCCAGTGCCGGGTAGGTCCTTTGAGCTTAAGGGGGAGATACTTGATGGCATGTAGATCATCTCCGCGGGCCATGTGAATGTGGAGAAGGAAATCCTCGATCCATACCGCAGGGTCTGTGGTGCCATCGTATGATTCGATGTTTATGGGTTTAAACCCTTCTGGGAATTCGTGATCCATCACTTCATCAGTGAAGCATAGGGGGTGTGCGGCGCCTCTATGTCGGGCTATGTCACAGCGCAGACCGGCTGCGTCTGACTTATTGTATTCAGTCCGGCCTAATTTGATGTTAGTGTATCCGGTATGACGGTCATCGTCATGTGCTTCGGCGTGCCCCCGTGATCCGTAGATCGATCTTGGTTGTCCTGCGGCATTATCCAGTTTATCGCGCAGGTCCTGAGTATTGCCCCTGGCCGTAGTAAACCGACGCGGGGGTATGGGCTGGTATTTTGGCTGATATGTCGTTTTGTCCCGACCTCGAGGCGGTCGGTCAGCCGTGGGGCGCTCGAGTCCATATTCCTCGGCTGCCAGGACTTCTGTCCATCTGTCTGTGAGCAGATCTTGATCAGCTTGGAGCTGCTGGTGCTTCTTCTTCAGGCTTCTCGCAGTAGCAATAAGCCGGCGCTTGAAGCGCTCCTGCTCTGTGGGGTCTTCGGGTACGCCAAACTCGTCGTCGCCGAGGCTAATCTTGTCTTCGGAGAGGGGCATGTAATTGTCCTCCTCCAGATACCCGTCCGTCGTGTGTTCATCTAGGCTGTTATGCCTGTCTTCTTGTCCGGCCTGCTCGAAGGCAGGTTGTTTGGGGTTGTATTCATCGTCGGCACCGTCCGGATTATTATCATCTCCGGCGCCAGTATTGCCTTGGCGGGGCTTGGAGCAGCGCTGGAGACGCCCATGCTTTGCTTTCTTCTTGGAGGGGTTATCCTCCACTGCCTCGTCGCCATTCGTTTCTTTCGGAGTGTCCACCATATATATATCGTATGATGAGGTGGCTGCCCACCGCCCTGTGAGTGGTGGCTCCTGTATGTCTCCTACATCGTCGTCCATACCATCGATGTCTTCGAAGTCAAAGTCGAGCACGTCGGTTAAATCATTGATCGTGGCGACAAAGTGGGTGGTGGGTGGGCAGTGAATTCCTTTGTCGCCTGCTTCCCACTCCAGCCGGACATAGTTCAGCCAGAGTCTCTTGACAAAGAGAGAGACTTCAATGAGTTCAACATGTCGCCAAAGGGTGAGTGCTGAAAGATGTCCGCAGCGGAAAACTCCATTACCGGAGCCCAACCTGGCTCGGATGGCTCGAGAGTGAGCGGACCAGGACCAACAGCCGGATATGAGTCCGGGGGTCCGGGATTACAGGCCTCCGGAGAGGTGAGACCCGTGTTCGGCTCCACCGCCGATAAGTGTGTGGTCTGCGGGGCAGGGTCCAGCCCTCTGTCTGTAGGCAACGCAACCTGCCCTGGATTTAGATTTGGGGCTGCCTTGGGGATGATGTTCCGGGCACTGTCCAACAGCAGGTCTAGGTCGTGCTCGTCGTGCCTGTCCGGCGCTCCTGGCGCAGGCTCGAATCCGTCGAAGATGAAGTCTCAGCGGATATCTGCCGTGTAGTTTAAGTTTCCGAACCTGATCTGGTGGCCAGGGGCGAAGCTGTCGATCTGCTCCAACCGGCCAAGCGAATTGGCCCGCAGTGCGAAGCTGCCGAACACAAAGATCTATCCGGGGAGAAAAGTCTCACCCTGGACCGTGTTGTTGATGATTGAAGACGCCATCAAGCCTTGAAGCGACGACACAGAGGATCTCTCAATGAAAGCACCAATGTCGGTGTCAAAACCGGCGGATCTCGGGTAGGGAGTCCCGATCTGTGCGTCTTAGGCTGATGGTAATAGGAAGCAAGGGACACAATGTTTACCCAGGTTCGGTCCCTCTCGACGTAGGTAAAACCCTACTTCCTGCTTGATTAATATTGAAGATATGTGGAATACGAGAGTAGATCTACCACGAGATCGTAGAGGCTAAACCATGAGAGCTAGCCTATGATGGTATGATTGTAATTGTGATCGGCCTTCTAAGGACCATGCTCTCCGGTTTATATAGAAACCAGAGAGCTAGGGTTTACATGGAGTCGGTTACAAGGAAGGAAACATAATATCCGGATCGCCAAGCTTGTCTTCCAAGCAAAGGAGAGTCCCATCCGCACACGAGTCGAAGTCTTGAGTCTTGTATCTTGACGCTTCTATAGTCCGGATGATGTATATAGTCCGGCTGTCCGGATACCCCATTATCCAGGACTCCCTCAATCACCGCTAGACATCTTCATCATCCCAGCGGCCACCATGATGAAGAGGGAGTAGTCCACCCTCGGGGCTGAGGGTTTGTCAGTAGATATGTGTTTAATCTCTCTCTCTCTCTCATGTTCTTGAGTTGGCACGATCTTGATGTATCATGAGCTTTGTTAATATTGTTGGATCGTATGGTGTTTCTCCCTCTCTATCTTGTTGTGATGAATTGAGTTTTCCCTTTGAGATTTCGTTTTATCGGATTGAATACTTTTATGGATTTGAGAGCACTTGATGTATGTCTTTCTATGAATACTCGTGGTCACAATGGGATATCATATTGAGTCACTTGATATGTGCTTCCGCACTCAACTCGCAGATTCTGGAGGTGACATTGGGTAATCTATGCATAGGGGTTGATGCACGTTCTTGTCCTTGTTTCTTCGGTAGAAAACTTGGGGCGCTCTTTGAGATTCTTTGTGTTGGATTGAGTATTATGAATCTGAAATTGTTTGATGCATATCGTGTAATCAACTCACGGATACTCGCGGTGACATTGGAGTATCTATGTGACATTAGAGTGGGTTAATGTGTATCATATGGTGTTATTTTAGTCCAAACTCTTAGATAGATTGATCGGAAAGGATAACTTGTGGTTATTTTAGTACTAACTCTTTGATAGATTGATCCGAAAGGATAACTTTGAGGTGGTTTCGTACCCTGCAAACAATTGCGTCTTATGTTCTCCGCAAGATAGGAACTTTGGAGTGATTCTTCATCGCATGTTGAGGGATGGTTATATGATCCAATTATATTAGCACTATTGAGAGATTGCACTAGCGAAAGTAGGGACCCTAGGCCTCATTTTCAAGCATTGCAATACTGTTTGTGCTCCATTTTATCAATTGCTACCTTGCTGTTTTTTACTGTTCCTATTACAAAAATCAATATCTACTATCATTACTATGCTTTTATTACCATCTCTTTGCCGAACTAGTGCACCTATACAAATTACCATTGTATTTGGTGTGTTGGGGACACAACAGACTTTTTGCTATTTGGTTGGAGGGTTGTTTGAGAGAGACCATCTTCATCCTATGCCTACCACGGATTGATAAACCTTAGGTCATCCACTTGAGGGAAATTTTCTACTGTCCTACATGTCCCTCATAGTATCATCGCAGATAATTGATCCAATTTCACGGCCCAGGAAGTCAAGGACTGGTGCACTACTATGGGCATCAAGCTCGATTGCGCTTTGGTGTACTACCTGCAGACCAACGGACAAGTTCGGCGGGCCAATGGACTAATCATGAGCGGCATAAAGCCTCGCCTGGTCCGTTCCTTGAAACAATCTGACTATCACTGGGTGGAGAAACTTGACTCCGTACAATGGGGACTGCACACTACCCCCCAACCCATCAATGGGACACACAGCCTTCTTCATGGTGTACGGTGGAGAAGCAGTCCTCCCTTGTGATATTATTCATGATGCACCTCGAGTATGCATGTATGAGGAAAAGGAAGCTGAGTTGGATCGACAGGATGACCTGGATGCCTTGGAAGAAGAATGGGGCGTAGCCCGAGCTCGTTCTACGTTTTACCAGCAGCAGGCTCGACGCTACCAGAGCAAGGAAGTTCGAGCAAAGGCACACAATGTTGGAGAACTCGTCATCTGCCTCCTAGAGAAGCAAAATAACAAACTCTCGCCTAAGTGGGAGGGCCCTTCCATAATTGATGAAGTGTTAGTAGGGGAGCGTAACGTATTCGCGACCCGGCTGATGACCGCCTTGAACCAAATCCCTAGAACGCAACCCAGCTCTAGTGCATCTACGACTAAGTGCGGCCACGTCAGTCCACTATCCCTTTACTGATTGTAATTTTTATTCATTTATAAGGAATTGTGATCTCCTGGGCGCTGTTCGGATAAACCGAATCCAGTTTAGGCCCTTTCTATTTTACATTTTCAAATGTAATACCCCGATTTAACTTGGGGGCACCTTTCAAGCAGCCAATTAATATATTTTCCATGCACGTAATCGTCTTTGTCGTGTTTGCACTCTGCCAAATACCTCTTCAGCCATCATATGCACCGAGTTGACTTAAATTTTCTCCTAGTTGGTTTGCCTAGTTCCTGTGCTTACCCCTTATGTTCCTGATTGTTTGGCTAGGGGGTAAAGGGAGGACCTCTGCGATTGTTACGACCGGGTCAGCCGTGTACGTACCTCAGATGGGTGAAGCCGAAAGCTAGCATTCTTAATAACACAATGGGTCGGCAATGAGGGAAACTATAGTAATCTTGGTGTTTGTCACCAACCCTTGGGGATTCGGCCGCCACATCAATTATTCACATACTTTGGGTATCCGAACACAAATGTCTATACTTGGCATGATGAACCTGAAGAAAGGAACCCATGGAGGAACTATTTTCTTCAGAAGATGTTTCTTACACTAAAAAGTAATATAACATAACTCTCCGCACGCATTTCTGTCTGTTCGTACCAAAAGGTCGGATTGCCTGGTTACCGAAAGTGATTTCTTGCTTACATCAGGTCACATAGTACGGAACACTCCCCAATCACTGGTCGGGGAGGTACAAGCGGATGGTTGGTTAAGACAATGTTTTACAGTTCAGATCGAGACCGTTCGATGTAAAGTACATAGATACATAGAATCAAACATGTCACTCTTTGTCCACATTGTCTATTGTGCTATCTAAAGCACAATCCTGCTGGGAGAATCGAGCTGCGGGCATCAATTGGTCATAGACCAAATGAAGAGTTATTTCCTGCACATCCGGGCCTACTAGTCCAACACGAGCCATATGCTCTGGCTCGAGTTTCCTGAACCAGGTTTTCACCATGGCCCATGCTCCTCGCCCCCCCCTAACAGGACAATATTTTCCATAATTCAAAGCACCACCAAGCTCCCTTAAAGTGATTTGCCAGTTTGGCCATATCGTTCGGCGCCCCTTCGGTTGGCCATAACGCATTGACCATGTTCTTTGTAGCTTATCGAGCTTTCTCATGAACCACATACAGTTCTTTTAAAAGATCCCCGCCAAAGGAATTGACCTCTTCTCTAGGCCGGCCAGCCAGGAGACACTTACTGAACATGCAATTGCGAGCGGCTATGTACATCCAATGCTTAAATGACACTTACTGAACATGCTGCTTTTTAATCTTTGGTTATCACCTAGAGCCTGTGCCAATTGAGCTTTCAAACTCTCCAGTTCCTTGGCATGTTGTTGGTTCTCTGCTCTTAGTTTGTTGGTTTCCTCATGGCTTCACCCTAAAACTCATAGACCGACTTGATGCTATGACTTAGCATACGTTGGGACTCTTTGGCGACATCCAGGTCCTTTTGTAGTTGATATGGATTCGGCTGCTACAAAGAAAGCAGGTGTCAGACAGGGCACATTGGCACAATTCATGCATGTTAAAAGCTTTCCCTCACCATGGGCCTCGCTGGTGAACTTTTTCACCCCTCTAATTCGGCCTTCACATTAGCCAACTATGTTCGGCTTGACTCAATGTCCTCGGACAACTATTTATTCTGGTCCTTTGAAGCCTGCCGAAAACCATAAATAACTATATTCACAAACCCTTAACTCGGTCGTCCCGCCTGAATCAAGGCTTGGGGGCTACTGGGTTAGCATTTATATTCGGTTATCAGAACCCATCTCTTACCTGCATATTGGTCGACAGAAGATTAGAAATTCCCTCAAGGCCTGTTCGGACTGCTCTGAGGTATGCGTCAATCGAATTAAAGGCAATAAACTCTTGGTCGGAAAAGACGGCATGACGTAGGGATTCCTTTCATCGTCGATGATTCATCACACTTTCAACTTCAAAATTGGTGACTGAGACGTCCTCAGGATCTTCTAAGGGCCGACCTGTAGTACTACCCCCCCCCCCCGCATTATCCTCTGCTCGTGCTGAGGATCCTTGGCCGCGCCCTGACACTCCCTCGATGTCTTCGGACGGTCGAGGTGGTACCTTTTCCCTACAAGCACAGATTAAAACATCAATAGAGCCCCACGGCGGCAAGGCCAACAGTGAACTGATGGCAATTTTAAAGCACACTACCTTTTTTCGAAGATATGGTTGGCGTACCTCTCGTGGATGCTTTTTGTTTGGAGGCTCCTTTGTTGGCTGGAATTGACGTCGCCTCCATCGGTGTTCGGCATGAGGTATGGCGACCCTTGGGAGTAGAAGTTAGTGTAGCCGGAGTAGCGCAAGGCGAACGCCCTGTTTGAGAGGAGGCCTTCTTGCTACTTACGGCGGATGAGGGGCGAAGCCCATGGTGAACGGCTATGATAGACCTTCGAACCGTTAAGGCTTTTCTGAAAGAAAACCCCATCCTCAAAGTCAATTGATATCTCTGGGTCCTCGTGAAAGCCCGGGTCATCGTCGCGGGAATGATCTTCCAGTTGAGGAGCGGGGCAACTGATGTCGTCAACTTGGCGTCTCTAGCTCTGTTTGGAAAAATGGTTGAACTGATTCGATGTCCAAACTATGTACACAAGTTTAAACTTACCCATTCGATGGGGTTGTAGCCCGACTAGCCTTTCTAGTTTATTGGGCAGGCAAACTCTTCTTCTTCGCATTTGAATAGATCCGCTAACATGGCGGCCATTGTGGCTTGATTGTCCGGCCCTTGCCATTTATAGTAGGATGTGTCGCTTGTCCCATTATAGCACCACAGGAGGTGCGTCCTTTGCTGAAGGGGTTGCACGCATCAGTCGATCGTTGCGGTCATTACATCAACCATGGTTAATTTGCCATGGGCCAGCACCCTTACCTTTCCGGCTAAGCACTGCACCTTGGTGGACTCCCCTTGGGAGGGGCTTTTAGGCCGCCAGTTAAGTCGCTTCTTCAGCGGAGTGTCCGAATACTCAGGCAGACCTCTCCAAACTGGTTCTAACAGGGGGGCGTCTTCAATATAAAACCACTCTGAAGTCCATTCTTTGGAATCTTTCTTGGTAGTTGCTACTTCTTGAGCTTGCCTTGATTTTTTTCCTTGAAGAGGAAAGGGTGATGCAGCAAAGTAGAGATAAGTATTTCCCTCAGTTAAGAACCAAGGTATCAATCCAGTAGGAGGCACAAGCAAGTCCCCAATACATGCACCTGCACAAACTAACAAACACTTGCACACAACGCAAAAAGGGGTTGTCAATCCCTTCACGGTCACTTGCAAGAGTGAGATCTCATAGAGATAGATATAAAGGATAATTAAAAGGCAAAATAAATTAAATATAAATAAATTGCAGAAAGGTATTTTTGGGTTTTTGGTTTTATAGATATGAAAATATATGATGGAAAATAGACCCCGCGGCCATAGGTTTCACTAGAGGCTTCTCTCTCTCAAAGAAAGCATACGGTGGGTAAACAAATTATTGTTGAGCAACTGATAGAAAACACAAAGTTATGACGATATCTAAGGAAATGATCATGAATATAGGCATCACGTCCGTGACAAGTAGACTGAAATGATTCTGCATCTACTACCATTACTCCACACATGGACCTACTCCTGCCTGCATCTAGAGTATTATGTTCATAAGAATAGAGTAATGCCTTAAGCAAGATGACATGATGTAGAGGGATAAACTCAAGCAATATGATATAAACCCCATCTTTTTATCCTTAATGGCAACAATACAATACGTGCCTCGCTACCCCTACTGTCACTGGGTGAGGACACCGCAAGATTGAACCTATCACAAAACACCTCCCCCATTGCAAGAAAAAACGATCTAGTTAGCCAAACCAAATTGATAGCTCGGAGATAAATACAAAGGTATCTCAATCATGCATAAAAGATTTCAGATAAGACTCAAATAATATTCATAGATAATCTGATCATAAATCCACAATTCATCGGATCTCAACAAACGCACCGCAAAAGAAGATTACATCGAATAGATCTCCAAGAACATTGAGGAGAACATTGTATTGAAGATCAAAGAGAGATAAGAAGCCATCTAGCTACTAGCTATGGACCCGTAGGTCTGTGGTAAACTACTCACACATCATCTGAAGGGCAGCAAGGTTGGTGTAGAGGCCCTTCGTGATCGAATCCCCCTCCGGTGGAGTGCCAAAAAATGCCCCAAGATGGGATCTCACCAGAACAGAAGCTTGCAGCGGCAAAAAAGTATTTTTGGTGTGCCCTCTGACATAGGGGGGATATTTGGGAATTTATAGTGCTCGAGTTAGGGTTAGAAGAGCCACGAGGGGCCCACAAGCCTAGGGGCGAGCCCCCTAGGGCCCGCCCCTAGGGCTTGTGTCCTCTTCGTGGGTCTTCTGGCCTCCTCCCGAAGCTTCCTAGGTGTATTGTCATCCAAGAAAAATCATCGTAAAGTTTTGTTCCATTTGGACCTCGTTTGGTATTGTTTTCCTGTAAAAGCCAAAAACAAGGAAAAAACAGCAACTGGCACTAGGCACTAGGTTAATAGGTTAGTCCCAAAAATAATATAAAATAGCATATAAAACATCCAAGATAGATAATATAATAGCATGGAAAAATAAAAAATTATAGATATGTTGGAGACGTATCAAGAGTCCCGACGGGATATCCTGTGCCGGCTATGCGACACACTTCGGCTCCGCCTACTTAAAAAATTGACCCCCCATGGGTACGAGGGGCAAGTCATAAGAACTTTCTCCATAACTCAAAATAGGTCTCACATCCCAGAAACATCTCGCAAAGGGTGATGAAGCCAAAGATATGCAGAATTGATCCAGGGGTGAGGTGGTGGAGTTGGGTCCCGTATAACTCTAGTAGGACCCTTAAGAAAGGGTGAATGCGAAATCCCAGGACTCTTAGAAGGAAGGGTACGAAACATACCCTCTCATCTTTGCTTGGAGTGGGAAAGTTCTCTGCAAGGGTTTCGCCATTCACCGAGGACAGTCCAGCCCAGACGGGGACGAGATCCGCGGCTAGAAGGTATCCTTGCCACCATTTGCCTAGGAGTTGGCCGCGAGGGCATGCGGATGAGCCAGGGGCACCGGCCATGTGCCATGAGTTTTCTCTGGGCGGGAATTTGCTTGCTTGGGGATGAATGAATCACCCGATGCATCCTTGGCTTATTTTATAGGCATGTTTTTTGGTCCTAGGAGGATGTTCTTGTAAAAAGCGCCAGCCTGTTCACCTTATGGCAGATGCACGGAAATCGAGGGTCAACCTTGACAAAGTTAATGGTGGGGGACCGCTACTATGTGATAGATTAAGAAGTCATCAGTAGCCGAATTGTTGGAATCAATTGAACAGGTTGAAGATGGGAAACTCGCCTCACAAGCCAAAGACTTTGGGAATTCTGGGGCGATTGTCAGTTTTGAGCTCCAGTATTAAAGGCTAGTTCGGGGGCTACTGAGCGAGTCCTGGACTGGGGGGTCCTCGGGTTTCCGGCCTATCTCTCATGGGACGGACTGTTGGGCCGCATTGTATCCGGGCTGGAGACCTTTTGTGCCTTGGTGTGTGCTCCAAGGCAAGATGGAAGATCCGACGTTCCCTTGATGTAACCGACTATATGTAAACCCTTGGTGTCTATATAAACCAGAGGGTTTGGTCCATAGAGACTAAGACAACAATCACCATCCTACTAGTCTAGGGTTTAGTTCGTCTGATCTCGTGGTAGATCAACTCTGTAATCCCCATATACACAAGTAATATAATCAAGCAGGACATAGGGTATTACCTGTTAGAGAGGACCCGAACCTGGGTAAATATCGTGTCACGCGTCCCTTGTTCCACATCGATCCAAGATCAACAGTTCGGGAACCCCTACCCGAGATCAGCCAATTTTGACAGCGACACCCGTCGTCGAGATCGTCGGGGTCTTCATCCTTGGGTACTCCAGCTGGGCTATTCGGCTATCCTGTGGAGGCTTGAATGTCCTTGCCTTGGTCTTTGGCTTCATTGGTTGTGATGCAGTTATCCGTAGCACCTGTGTTATGCCCGTTGGGGCCACCGCTAGTACCTCTAGGACGTCGGTGATGGCGCCTTGAGGGATTCTTGGGTGTATCGACCATGTAGATGTCATAAGTGGACATGGTGGCCCATCTGCCTGTATGAGTTGAAGGCGTGGCCCCTCCAGGTGTGGTGCCGACATCTTCATCCATGTCGGCGGCCTCCTCGGAGGCATAGTCCAGCACGTCGGTTAAATCCTCGATAGTGGCGACTAGGTGGGTTGTGGGTGGGACATAAATTTCCCTGTCATTGGCTCTAAGTCCGATCTTGTCATAGACCAAGGTTTGGTTGTTCCAGATTGATAGTTTATGAATACGATCCAACCTCTCATTAAATGAGACAGTTCCCCGTGGTCCATGGCATGGCCGTAGGCCGGGCTGATCTGAACTGTAAGTTGTGGGTCGCTTGACGCAACCTCAATGTGTTGCTTGTCCATGGCTTATTCATGGCCATCAATAAGGGGGATTAGATCTGAGGTTGCCAGAGCCAAGCTCTAGCTTGAGCCGAGGTCAAGGCCCAAGTGGGGGGGTGGCATGCTCCACACCCGAGTCCGAGCCCGGCATGATGACAGCCAACTCCGTGCCCAAGGTTGGACTCACTTTGGGATCCGATCTATAGTTCGGGTCAAAGGTCGGGTCAGGGGTCAAGCCCGAGGCGGCCGATGGACTATCGATCCGGCCTGGCATCCAACCAAAGATGATAAGATCGCCACGTGAATCCGCGGTGTATTCCAAACTCCCAAACGTAATGACCCGGTCCAGAGCGAAATTCAGAGAATAATGCTACTGAATGCAAAGAGTTGGCCGGGGACGAAGATGACGCCGCAACTGGTGTTGCAGTTGCTCTGCAGATGAGCCATTGATCCTTTGCGATCGCACAAGCGGTACTCTTAGTGAAAGCACCAATGTCGGTGCTAAAACCGGCAAACCTTAGGGTAGGGGGTCCCGAGTTGTGGATCTCGGATCTATGGGTAACAGGGAACGAAGGAGACAGTATTTACCCAGGTTCGGGCCCTCTCGAAGAGGTAATACCCTACCTCCTACTTTGATTGTACTGATGATTGTATATTGAGTACAGGTTTGATCTACCTCGAGATCATAAGTTGTACTCTAACCACAAGGCTAGATGGTTATAATTGTGACCGCCCCCTGTGGACTAATCCCCTCAGCTTATATAGACGCTGGGGGTTATCTAGGGTTACACATGGTCGGTTGCCAATCTAGGGATAAACATGTTGGTGGTGAATGATGTCCTTGGAGTACACACCAAGTCTTCGGCATAGTCCATCTTGATCACACCGGAGTGCGAGGCACCCGGAGTCCTTCCTTATGCGAACGGTGGGACAACTAGTCTAGAACACCATGACTTAATGACTCAAAATAGTAAGTAAAGGTATGAAATGATAGAACCCGTTGCTCGGAGAAGACAAGTGATTTGTTTGACCAGTTCCAGCTGTTGTTACAACTATATGTCTGGTTAGGGACGCTGAGATTGAACTCAGAAGACCTAGTCTTCACTTTATTCCCCTTGACCTAAGGTCACAATAGACCTCACCCAGTCACTTAGGTAAGTCTTCAAGGTGGACTTCCAAACCTTCATAGACTCCGTTCACTAGCAATCCACAAACTCTTGGATGCTCGGAACGCGACGCCTAATTGGATGGAAGATCACAGTCTTCAAGTGTAACAACTCTTCGGTTCACTTAGAACAGAATGTCTTCAGTGTTGCTCAATCACTTTGGGATCTTGGTGTTTGGGTTTTTCCTCGCAGGAAATTTCTCTCAAAGGCTTCGGAGGTGGGTTGCTCTCAAATGATACAAGTCGTGCAATATCTTGGATAGCCATCAACTTATGGTGGAGGGGGTGGCTATTTATAGCCAGGAGGCAACCCGACATGATATCACCGAACTGACCTTGGGTCAGTGGCCAACCGACATGTGTCCTAACAGTTGGACTTCAGAAACACACGGCAACTTCGCTTGACCTACAAGCAAAGCTGACTCAACTAACTCTCGAAGAGGTTTTCTCTCAATGTCGTCACTCGAATACATAGGATTTTAGGTTGAGCATCACGTCAGTTTCTGACTTTGTTTACCTCGACCCCACTTAACAGTGCGGTAGTTTCTATGACTCAAGAAATAAGAAAATAAAACTACCAAAATACTATGTTTGTAAGGGCATATTTATCCCTTGGTAGTTTTGGTGATTGATGACAATACATTTGCAGACTAATCATGTGCATTAAGCTTTTCAGATTATCTATAAGAGCACTATGTAATTGTTACCCCTCGAGGACTTCACTTTAGACGGATTATTCTCTTTCGTTTCTTTTCGGTGGAATTGAGTCGTAGGGATAACCGTACTATCAATAGGGGATCCGTTTCGGAAGAGTATGGTTGGAATCATCACGTTCACATTCTCCTTGCACCCACGCTTTCTTCCCGCTTCGTTGGAGTTTCCGCATTGTGCAAAACAAGGGGTGCCTTGTGCTAAGCGGTAGTACCGCGGCCAGGGTGGTAGTACCGCCTATTGGCGGTAGTACCGCTTGTTAGTGCCGCTGGTACTACAGCCCCTGCTGTGGTATTGACTTTTTGTGTCGGGTTTTCGTAAAGGACCACGCAGGGGGCGGTAGTAGGGACGTCAGTAGGGTGTGGTAGTACCTCTCCTACTTCCGCTCCACTACCGCTCAGCTCGCTGCCCTCCCCTGTTTTCCAACGGCTGTAGGAAGCGGTAGTACCGCCTATCGGCGATAGTACCGCCCTCAGGGCGGTAGTACCTCCCTAGTGCGTGTACTTCCTCTCCCTCAGTCCAGGTTGCCCTTTTGCCTGCTTGCCACAGCGGTAGTACCGTTGTGGTAGCGGTACTACCGCTCCAGCAACGGTAGTACCACCCAGATACGGGCTGCGGGCTGCATAACGGTTAGATGTGTTCCCCCATTATAAAAAGGGGTATTCTTCTCCAAGAAGACCCATCTCTTCCATCCCCAAACTCCATTGTTGCTCCAAGCTCCATTTTTGCCCGATCTCTCTCCCTAACCAATCAAACTTGTTGATTTTCTAAGGATTGGTTGAGAAGGCCCAGATGTGCACTTCCACCAAGAGAAATTTTATTCCCCCCACTAATCCCTTGCGGATCTTGTTACTCTTGGGTGTTTGAACACCCTAGACGATTGAGGTCACCGCGGAGCCATAGTCCATTGTGGTGAAGCTTCATGGTGTCGTTGGGAGCCTCCAATTAAGTTGTGGAGATTGCCCCAACCTTTTTTGTAAAGGTTCGGTCGCCGCCTGCAAGGGCGCCAATAGTGGAATCACGGCATCTCGCACTGTGTGAGGGCGTGAGGATAATACGGTGGCCCTAGTGGCTTCTTGGGGAGCATTTTGCCTCCACACCGCTCTAACGGAGACGTACTTCCCCTCAAAAGGAAGGAACATCGGTAACACATCCTCGTCTCCATCGGTTCCCCTTTTGTTTATCCCTCACCTTTACTTGTGCAAGATTATATTGTGTTGCATCTCTTGCTTGCTTGTGTGCTTGTTGTTATCGCATCATATAGATTGCTCACCTAGTTGCACATCTAGACAACCTACTTTGATGCAAAGTTGAAATTGGTAAAGAAAAGCTAAAAATTGTTAGTTGCCTATTCACCCCCCCCTCTAGTCAACTATATCGATCCTTTCAATTGGTATCAGAGCCTCATCTCTTTATTAAGGACTTTGTCATCCGAAGAGTATGGTTGACACCGTAGACGGTGGGGAGGAGCACTCCGGTGTGAATCTGGTCTGTCTACGGCCGATGGGGGAACCGTGGTCTCTCGTGAGGAATGCAACGCGGCTTTGGACATATTGAAAACCTTCATGACAACCGAGGTTGAAAGCATGTTTAATAAATTCTTAGAAAGGCTTAAACTATCCACCGCGCCGATGAAAGTGGGTGATCCCACTAACAAGGTGACGGATGCTAACTCCTACAAGGGGGAAGCTACTAGTGAAAAGGCTCCTTCTACTAGTGGTAAAACTGGCAACGATATCTTTTCCCATGTGGAACCTCCACTTACTTATGGTGGACCGATTCCTTCCAATCATTTGAATCATGCCGGTCATTCCCCTAAGATTGTAAAAAATGAGGACTTTGATTCTTGGGTTTATCGTTTTAAGCGTCATTTGAACCATGTTAATACTAACCTTTGGAGAATCATTGAAGAAGGTTTTTATCCGCATGACTGAAGCAACTTCACTCCTCGAGAAGCCGCGGATAATCAATTCAATGAGAGTGCTCTCTTCATCATCCAAGATGAAATTCCACCCGAAGATCTTGCTCATCTCTGACCCTTCACCGTGGCCAAGGATGCATGGCGGCATGTTGTTTCTCTGTACAGGGGAAGCACAAGCATACAACGCTCCAACTATGAAGTTGTGCAAGATGAAGCCGATGAGTTTGCAATGAAAGAAGATGAAGAACCTCGTGAGCTCTATCAGAGATTAACTACTCTCGCGGTCTCACTCCGAGATCATGGGAGAAAGGATACGGATGACAATTGGATCAAGCGCAAATTTCTCAAGGCCATGATGCCTTACCACAAGGCCATGTCCTTCGTCATTCGTCAAAGGCCGTACTTTCACACGTTGTCCTCAAGTGAAGTGTTGGATGAGTTTGTGGCTATGAGCATCTTGGACAAGACCGTCGATAATGTGGTGTTACGTTCTCAAAGAGCAAAGAAGCCCAACCTTGCCTTGAAGGCCGAGGTTAGTGTGGAAGAAGAGGATGATGAGGAAGAAGATGAGAGCAACCCTGAAGATACTAAGTATGATTATCATGAACACATGGCTCTTGCGTCAAGGCAACTTTGGAGCAAGAAGAACACAAGGCCAAGCTTCAACAAGAATAACTCAAGTAGCTTCAAGGGCAAGCAACGTGTGAGAACATGTTACAATTGTGGCAATGTGAGCCATTTTGTTGCGGAGTGCCCTTACGAGAAGAGGGAAGACAATGGTGGCAAGCTCATCCGAAAAGACAAAGCCAAGTCTTTCCCCAACAAGAACAACTTTACCAAGAAGACTCCAACTAGAAGGTTGGTGGTTCAAGAAGAATACCATGAGTATGATGATGATGAAGATAGTGAAGCCATGGCGAAGGCCTCCGTTTCCATTGCCACAACTCCACGGGTGTCCCTCTTTGACTCACCCAACGAGAACATCACCGCCAAGTGCCTCATGGCTAAAACCACCAACAAGGTAACCCCCAACATCAAAACTACCATCATTACTAATCCCTCCTTGACGGATTGCATTGATGAAAGTGAGGGGTCTAATGAGGAAGTAAATGAATTTGAGTCTTTTATGAGTAAGCTCAAGGGAAAATCCAATAAGCACTTTGTTGCTCTCTTGGAACAACTTGGTGAAGCTAATGACATGATCGAGGCTCATGACGAAACCATCTCTAAGATAGAAGGTCATAGTCGTGACTATGCCGATGAGATGTAGGATCTCTCTAATGCTCTTGAGGAAGAGCATGTTTATCGTTTGGCTCTTGAGGAGTCACACAACGATGACCATGTCAAATGAAAGAAAGATCTTGATCATGCTCTTGTTGTAACTCGTGTGCTAAATTCCGAGAAGGCTAAACTTGGGGTTGACCATGCTAGACTCAAGGAGGAGTTTGATATACTCGACAAGGCCCACAAGGTCTTGAAGGGTGCTCATGCTGGCCTCAAGTAGTCTCATGATCAACTCCAAGTGAAGCTAACCAAGGAGAAAGCCACCTTTCCTCGTATGGCATTAATTGATAATGCAAATGCTACTAACCCATGTTATGAGCATGTGCATCTTGTGGAGGAGAATGCCAAGTTGAAAGAACAGCTTGAGAGAGGCCTTGTGACGTGCATACAAGGTGAGAAGAACCTCAATGACCTTTTGAGCAATCAAAAGGAAGTTATGGCCAAAGAGGGAGTTGGGTTTGCACCCAATTCCAAGAACAAGAAGAAGAATGACAAGACCAAATGACCTCCCCCTCTCAAGCAAACATTTGTGAAGGAGGGAGAGGGTGCTCCAAATGAGAAGAAGAATAATGTGAAGGGTGGTAATGTCAAAAAGGGCAATGCCACCCCTTCCAACAAAGACAGCGACTTTAACCCTTCTTACGTGTTGTGTCGTGCTAGTGATGGGCATGTTTATGCTAAATTTGTTGGTTCTCCTTATGAGTACATTGAATGGTCTATTTGGGTTCCTAAGACCCTTGTTACTAACACCAAAGGACCCATTACAAAATGGGTACCTAAAACCAAGCATTGATATCTTGTATGTGTTTGCTTCCGGTGGGGGATCATGGTTGCCCGATAGTGGAGCCACAAATCATATGACCAGAAGCAAGGACTTGGTGGTGGACGTGCACAAGATCCCTTCTATGCCCACCAACGTCGAGTGGGGTGATGCCTCGTCCTCTAAGGTATTGGGTCTTGGCAAGGTTGTCTTTTCTCATGATCTCACGATCGAGAAAGTCATGCTTGTTGAGTCCCTTACATACAATCTACTTTCCGTTCGTCAACTCGCACTCATGGGCTTTGCCACATTCTTTGATATTGATACCGTGGCCCTCTTGTGGAGCAAGACTCTTAAAGTAGCCTTTGTTGGGCATGTCGAGAATGGTCTTTATGTGATTAACTTTTCAGAGCGACCCACTAAGACTGCGACATGCCTAATGGCTAAAGTTGATGTGGGATGGCTTTGGAATCACCGTTTAGCCCACGTTAATATGAGATCTTTGCAAAGTCTTCTCAAGGGGGACCATGTCCGTGGACTAAGAAATGTTAGTTTTGCCAAAGATCATGCTTGCAGTGCTTGTACCAAAGGAAAGCTACATGAGAAGGCTCACCCTCCCATGATTATCATCTACTCGAAGAGACCCTTGGAGCTCCTTCACATGGATCTCTTTGGGCCTCCATCCTTTGATAGTCTTGGGGGTAGAAAGTATTGCTTGGTGATTGTGGATGATTATTCAAGATACACTTGGGTTTATTTCTTCAAGAAGAAGAGTGAGACTCAACAAACCGTCATTGACTTTGCAAATGAAGCTCAACATCAACATGATGCAAAGATCTTGACAATAAAGAATGACAACGGCACCGAGTTCAAGAACTACACCTTGGATGAGTTTCTTAGTGATGAGGGGATCAAGCATCAATATTCTGCACCATACACCCCTCAACAAAGTGGTGTCGCAGAGAGGAAGAACCGGACGTTGATGGATGCGGCAAGGACCATGATGGCGGAGATCAAGTCTCCTTACAACTTTTGGGCCGAAGCCATCAACACAGCATGTCATGCTTCCAATTGGCTCTATCTCCGCAAAGGCTTGAACAAGACTCCTTATGAAATTCTTACCGGTAACAAGCCCAACCTCAAGTAATTCCGGGTGTTCAGGTGTAAGTGTTTCATTCTCAAGAAAGGTGTTTGTTTGTCTAAATTTGAGGCTAGAGCTCATGAGGGCATATTTGTTGGTTATGCTACAAACTCTCATGCTTACCGCGTCCTCAACAAGTCCACCGGACTCATTGAGGAGACGTGTAACGTAGAGTTTGACGAGAATAATGGCTCCCAAGTGGAGAAAAGTGGTACTTGTGATGTAGGTGATGAAATTCCTCCCCAAGGTATAAGAAGAATGGGTGTTGGTTTTATCCTACCCATTGAGGAACCCCTTGTGACCGAAGGAGAAGGACAATGCTCCACTCAAGTGGAGCCATCACCAACCCAAGACCCACCCGCTTCCGAAGAACAAAGTGAAGGCCCTCAACCTCGTGAACAAGATCAAGGGCAAGATCAACCTCAAGATGGTGATGAACCACCAAGTGATGCCCAAGGTCAAGTTCTCCCTTTCGAGCAAGTTCAAGATCAAGAGCAAGCTCAAGATCAAGAACTAGCTCAAGACGACGCTCAAGATGATCAAGTTACCCCTCCTCCTTTCACATCCGAGGTGGAATTAGAGCGTCGTGCCGCCAAGATCGCTTCCAAGCTCACTACCAATGGTCATCTCATGGAGAATGTGGTTGGAAGCCTACGAAAGGGGGTAAGCACTCGTAGAAAATTAGCGAACTATTGTGAACATCACGCGTTTGTTTCTTGTGTCGAACCCCAAAAGGTTTATGAGGCGCTCGAGGATCCTAATTGGCTCAATGCCATGCATGAAGAACTCAACAACTTCGAGCACAACCAAGTGTGGAAATTAGTGCCAAGGCCAACCGGGAATCATAATGTCGTTGGAACCAAGTGGATATTCAAGAACAAGCAAGATGCTCATGGGATCATTGTTCGCAACAAGGCTCGTCTGGTAGCACAAGGCTACTCCCAAGTCGAGGGTATCGACTACGGTGAAACCATTGCTCCCATTGCTCGCCTTGAATCTATTTGTTTGTTGGTTGCTTATGCTTCTCATCATAATTTCAAGTTGCAGCAGATGGATGTGAAGAGTGCTTTTCTGAATGGTCCCATTAATGAGTTGGTTTATGTCAAACAACCCCCAGGGTTCGAGGATCCCTATTTCCCCGATCATGTGTACCAACTCAACAAGGCGCTCTATGGACTTAAACAAGCCCAACGTGCGTGGTATGAGCATCTTACTGAGTTGTTACAAGATCATGGGTTCGAAATTGGGAAAATCGACCCCACTCTTTTTACTAAGAAGGTCAATGGGGAGTTGTTTGTGTGCCAACTATATGTTGATGATATTATCTTTGGTTCCCCTAACAAAGCTTTCAATGAATAATTTGCCGCTCTCATGACTCAAAGTTCAAGATGTCTATGATGGGAGAGTTGAAGTTCTTTCTCGGGTTTGAAATCAAGCAAAGAAGAGAAGGAACCTTCATCAACCAAGTCAAATACACTCAAGACATGCTCAAGAGATTCAAGCTCAAGCCGGCCTCCACTCCAATGCCTGTCAAATGCCAACTTGACATTGATCCCAATGGTAAAGCGGTGGATCAAAAGGTATATCGCTTCATGATTGGATCCTTGCTTTACCTTTGTGCATCTAGACCGGATATCATGTTGAGTGTGGGAATCTATGCATAGTTTCAATCCGCACCTAAGGAAAGCCACTTTGTGGCGGTCAAGCGAATCTTTTGATATTTGGCTCATACCCCAAACTTTGGCTAGTACCCAAGAGGAGCCAACTTTGATCTTTTGGAGTATACAGACTCAGATTAGGCGGAAGACAAAGTGGATAGGAAGTCCACCTCCGGAGGGTGCCAATTGCTTGGTTACTCCTTAGTGAGTTGGTCTTCTAAGAAGCAAAGTTGTGTGTCTCTCTCGTCCACCGAGGTGGAGTATGTGGCTGCCGATAGTTGTTGTGCTCAACTTCTATGAATGAGGCAAACTTTGAAGGATTACGGTGTCACTTGTGACGAAGTGTCCTGGATTAGGGGGTGTCCGGATGGCCGGACTATGACCTTTGGCCGGACTCCCGGACTATGAAGATACAAGATTGAAGACTTCGTCCCGTGTCCGGATGGGACTTTCCTTGGCGTGGAAGGCAAGCTTGGCGATACGATATGAAGATCTCCTCCCATTTTAACCGACTCTGTGTAACCCTAGCCCTCTCCGGTGTCTATATAAACCGGAGAGTTTTAGTCCGTAGGACGAACAACAATCATACCATAGGCTAGCTTCTAGGGTTTAGCCTCTCTGATCTCGTGGTAGATCAACTCTTGTACTACACATATCATCAATATTAATCAAGCAGGAGTAGGGTTTTACCTCCATCGAGAGGGCCCGAACTTGGGTAAAAACATCGTGTCCCTTGTCTCCTGTTACCATCTGCCTAGACGCACAGTTCGGGACCCCCTACCCGAGATCCGCCGGTTTTGACACCGACATTGGTGCTTTCATTGAGAGTTCCTCTGTGTCGTCACCGATAGGAAGGATGCCGCACCCCGTCTTTAAAGACAGCGCTGTTGCTAAAGGAGCTTTGGCTGTCGGCCAAACTCTCCGGTTAGGCAGTTTTTTGATGACCGCCTGTTCGGCCGCCGCGCCGACGATGACCTCTCGGGCCATCGAAAGCAATCTCCATATCAGCTCGGAACTTGCCGAGCAGTTAGATCCAATGGAGCTCTTTTCCCTAAACGAGCTCCTGGATCGCATCGCCGCCCTGGGAGTCGCTACAGATTACGGCCAGATTGGGATTAAACCCGATCAGAGAGAGATTGACTCTCCCCAGGTCACCCACCACGTTGAAGTGGTGGAAGAACAACGCGGCGAATCTTCGCCCATCCTAAGGACCAGATGTGTCCGGATTCCCGACCCCTCCAAGCCGGACATCTGCGGAGGGGAGGATGTTGCCCAAGCCCTGAACCTAAAGTCAGGCAGCAGGCCTGATTCATTGAATAACGTCCAAGAAAACCAGCTTCCAAATTCAGAAATTTCTTGGCCTCGGAGTCTTATATCGGACGGGGTTCCGGATTTAAATCCACCCTCCCACCCAAATATAAGGGATCTATCCCAAATTCGGCAAGAGCCTGGGGAAACAGTTCACCACTACTGGGCCAGATTCCTCCTAGTTATGAACAGGATAAAGGACTGCTGTGAGAAAGACGCAATTTCATTCTTCTGTAACAACTGCACGGACATCGGAATCCTCAACGCAATAAGTCACCGCGAAATTACATGCTTCGCCGACTTGACATCCATAGTACGAAAGTACTATGCGACAGAAAACGTTCGGAAAACCAAAACTAAATTCTGGGACAATCCATCCCTGAATACAATCCCAGTCCGAACCAAAAGGGCGCATTATCGCCAGGCACCTGAGCCAAGCAGCAAAAAACAAAAACCCTCTACAGGGTATGGGACGGTACTAGAGGGATGGCTCAATGGACCCTGTAAAATTCATAGTTCAGGGGAAGTCACACCAACTCACAGCCTTGGAGCATGTTGGATACTCCGGCAGGTGGCCAGAAGTGGCAAGGAGCTTTTAACTCCAGAATCCGCAGAGCACCACCCCAGAAACGCCAGTACGGTGTCAACAGTCTTCGAGACTTTCGCATGAAACAATGCGAGGAAACGAACGCTCCGCAGCCTTACCGAAGTCTACCAAGTAGCAACAATAAACCCATGGAGTGACACGGCTATTACCTTGAATGCCAGTGATGAACCTAAATTCCGGACAGCCCGAGCACCAGCCGCATTGGTGCTCAGTCCGATAGTGGACGGCTTCCAACTTACAAAGGTACTCATGGACGGCGGCAGCGGACTGAACCTCATCTACGAGGAAACCCTGCGAAAAATGGAAATAGACTGGAGCCGCATTGAGCGAAGCAACACAACCTTTAGAGGAATAATACCAAGCCGGGAAGCGTGCTGTTTAGGGAAAATCACACTGGATGTGGTGTTTGGCACGCCGGATAATTACAGATCCAAGGAGGTCACATTTCAAGTGGCCCCGTTCAGCAGCGGATACTATGCTCTGTTAGGGCGAGAAGCATTCACAATTTTTCAAGCTATACCCCATTACGGGTACATGAAGCTCAAAATGCCCGGACCCAACGGAATCATCACTCTTGCTAGTGATCCGGACACAGCGCTCCGCGCCGAAAACAAGACAGCCACACTGGCCCTCGAGGCATTATCCGAAGCCCTAGCGGCCGAGGAACTAACTGCGTTGCGCTCCACGGTGGACAGGGATGATGTGATACTAGATAAGAGATCCAAGTCCACCTCTTTTAAAACAGTGGACGAAATAGTCAAATTCCAAGTCCATCCAACGGACCCTACAAAAACGGCCTCCATCGGAGCACAATTAAACCCCGATGTAGACGCCGCACTACGAGAATTTCTACGGGAGAATTGGGACATCTTTGCCTGGCACCCTTCAGACATGCCAGGAATCCCACGCAGGCTGGCCGAGCACAGCCTGAACATCCTAAAAGGATTCAAGCCCGTTAAGCAGACTCTTCGGTGTTTCTCCGAACCCAAGAGACAAGCCATGCGAGAGGAGCTAGCAAAACTACTGGAAGTCGGATTCATCAGAGATATAAAGCATCCGGACTGGCTAGCAAACCTGGTGATGGTACCAAAGAAGGACAAATCCTGGCGCCTATGCGTCGATTTTAAAGACCTAAATAAGGCCTGCCCAAAGGATCCCTTCCCCCTCCCCTGTATTGATCAAATCATCGACGCCACTGCAGGACACAATTCATTGTGTTTCCTCGATGCATACTCTGGCTACCACCAAATCAAGATGGCGGAGTCAGACCAAGCCGCGACGGCATTCATCACCCCATACGGCCCATTCTGCTTCAACATGATGCCCTTCGGGCTCAAAAACGCCGGCACAACATATCAGCGCATGATTCAGACATGTCTGGCCAACCAGATCGGCAAAATAGTTGAAGCGTATGTAGATGATGTGGTCGTCAAAACCAAACACGTCGAAACTCTAGTAGACGACTTGAGGCTCACATTCAACAATCTCCGAGCATATGACATTAAGCTCAACCCGGAAAAATGCATTTTCGGCGTACCAGCCGGAAAGCTCTTGGGCTTCATCGTATCCGGTAGAGGAATTGAAGCAAACCCAGCCAAGATCCGAGATCTGTCGCAATTGGATATCCCAAAAGACCTCAAGCAAATACAAAAATTGACTGGATGCGTGGCGGCTCTAAGCCGCTTTATCTCCCGCTTAGGAGAAAAGGCATTACCCCTTTATCGCCTACTGCGGCACACCGCACACTTTGAGTGGACGGATGCCGCCACGGCCGGACTCGAAGAAATCAAAGCCATATTGGCAACAAATCCGGTCCTGGCCGCGCCCAACACGGGCGAACCAATGTTATTATACATCGCGGCAACCCATCAAGTTGTAAGTGCGGTGCTCGTTGTCGAACAAGAAACCGACGGACACAAGTTCCGTCTCCAAAAACCAGTTTACTACGCGTCCACTATCCTAACTCCATGCAAGTCACGGTACCCGCATTATCAATAGATAGCATACGCGATGTTCATGGCATCCCGGAAGCTGCGACACTATTTCCAAGAGTGTTTGATAATAGTAGCCTCTGAAGTACCTCTTAATGACATTATAAACAACCGCGACGCAACGGGCCGGATTGCCAAATGGGACATTGAGCTCCTCCCGTTCGACATAACTTACAAGCCACGGCGAGCTATTAAGTCGCAGGTTTTGGCTAACTTCATCGCCGAATGGACTGAAGCCGAGCTCCCTAAAGAGTACGGCGTATATTCCAACTGGATCAGGCACTTCGACGGCTCTAAAATGTTGGCCGGCCTGGGGGCTGGCGTCATTCTGACGTCCCCAACCGGAGATACAGCCCAATATGTACTTCAGATAATGTACACGGACTCCAACAATGCAGCCAAATACGAGGCCCTTCTACATGGTCTCCGGATGGCAGTCTCTAGGGGCATTCAGCGCCTAGAGGTCCGCGGGGATTCAAACCTCGAGATATCCCAAATAAATGGAGACTTTGATGCCAAGGATCCGAAAATGGCAGCTTATCGCAACGCCGTATTAAAGATGTCAGCTCGGTTTGAGGGGCTCGAAATTCACCATATAGCCCGGGAGAACAACCAGGCAGCAGACGTGTTGGCACGCATTGGCGCAAAGCGCGATGCCGTCCCTCCCAACATCTTCCTAGAGAGGCTTTTCAAGCCATTCGTATCATGGGAGGGAGAGTTCGGAAACAACAGTCCGGACACAACCACACTACCCCTCACCGAACATTCTCACACAGTTGGTGGCCCCTCCAACGAAACAACACCGTCAGCCCACACAATAATGGCAGTCATTGCCCCGTGGACAGAACCATTCCTAGCCTACCTAACTAGGCAGGAACTTCCCGAGGACCAAAACGAGGCCCGCTACATAGTGCGGCGATCTAAAGCCTATAAAGTCCACGAGGGAGAGCTTTATAAGAAAAGCACAACCGGAGTCCTTCAAAGGTGTATCTCCGAAGAAGAAGGGCAAAATCTTCTGGCTGAAATTCATGCCGGACTCGGCGGGCACCACGCCGCAGCCCGGGCCCTCGTAAGCAAGGCCTTCCGTACCGGATTTTATTAGCCGACGGCCCGGGCAGACGCCCAGGACTTAGTGTAGCGATGCGTCGGTTGCCAATTATTTGCTAATCAAAGACACATGCCGCCTACCACCCTACAAACCATACTCATTACCTGGCCTTTTGCGGTCTGGGGGCTTGACATGGTTGGACCCCTTAAAGGAGGAACCCACAAGAAAAAATATCTCCTGGTCATGGTGGACAAATGTACCAAATGGATAGAGGCCAAGCTTATAAAGACGGCCGAATCCGGACCGGTGATAGACTTCATATCTGGGGTTGTACGCCGTTACGGCGTCCCCCACAGCATCATAACTGACAACGGCACAAACTTTACGATCGACGAAGTTAAAATCTGGTGCAAAAACATGGGCATTAAGCTCGACTACGCTTCAGTCTATCACCCACAAACTAATGGTCAAGTCGAACGAGCCAACGGTCTCATCATGAGTGGCATCAAACCCAGACTAGTACGATCCTTCAAGGAATCTAACACGCACTGGGTAGAGGAGCTCGACTCCGTACTCTGGGGGCTGCGGACCACGCCGAATCGCACTACAGAATTCACACCATTTTCTATGGTACACGGCGCAGAGGCAGTCCTGCCCTACGACATAATTCATGACTGACCTCGCGTGCGCATGTACGAAGAAAGAGAAGCCGAGCTCGATCAGCAGGATAGCTTGGACGCATTGGAGGAGGAGCGCGACGTAGCAAAAGCCCGTTCCGCATTCTATCAACAGCAGGCTCGAAGATATCAAAGCAGAGAAGTACGGGCCAAAACTTACAACGTTGGCGAACTAGTTCTGCGCCTGCTGGACAAGAAAAAGGACAAACTAAAGCCCAAATGGGAGGGTCCCTTCATAATTGACCAAGTCCTGACTGGTGGAGTGTATTGTCTGTGAAGCGCATCGGACAACCGACTCGATCCGAACCCATGGAACGCAACACGCCTACGAAGATTCTACGCCTAGCGCCAGACTCCGTGTTCGTCTCCTTCCTCTGTCCCTTTTTTATTTTATCTTTTTTTCAAATTAGTTGCCTGGTATTTCTTTCCTTCTCCCTACCTCTTTCTCCCAAGCCCTTAGGGGCTTGCCTACGCGTTGTTCGCACATACTTAACGCGCCACCCGCGCTCATTATACCTGGGGGCTTCTTTATTAGAAGTTTATATAAGCGGGCCTCATGCCCAAAACATGTGTGAAACTTCCGCATGAACCTTTTATACACCATTATATGCATCGATATGACTTAAGTTTTGGCCAAGCTGGGTTGCCTGGCTCCTGTGCTTACCCCTACGTTCCCGTTTGTTCGGCTAGGTGGTAAAGGGAGCACCTCTGCGATTGTTACTGCCGGGTCAGCCGGACGTGTACCTCAGACTGGGTGAAGCCGAAAGCTAGCGTTCTTAAGGGAATATTCGGTCGGTGAACTAAAAGATGATTTTTCTTGTTTATTATTTATCTGCCCCCAGATGCTTTTTCTGCCTTTTCTCGCAGTTCGGACATGCACTTTAGGGCATGCCTCCCGGGGAAAGGAACCCCTAACGGAACTATTCTCCCTGGAAGATGTTTCTTACTAACCATGTAATATAACATAACTAGTTGGGCACTTGTCTGCAAAAGCAATTATGACCCCTACACCTTGTCTCCATGCATGCCCCGGTTCTTACATAACCAAGAGGGTATTCGGACACACTCCGGACTATAGGGTCCAGAGGTCGAAGCGAAAAGGTCGGCAATGACAAACGATCTACAATCCGGCTAGACGGCATTTTTCATGTCATTTTAAATTACAGAGTCAATTCGACTCGGTATATTCTTCTTCAATACCATCCAACAAGCGGTCTAATTTACAGTCCTGTTGAGAATACTTGGCAGCCAGCTCTACCTGGCCATATACTAAACTGACAGGGATCTCCTTTCCATCAGGCCCCATAGGGCCGACCTCGGCCATGTGGTTCGGGTCAGCCTTCGTGTACCGAGTCTTCACCATGGCCCAGGCCTCCCTAGCACCTTGACGGCAGGCCGATATCTTCCACAACCGGAAGCGCTGCCGCACTCCCTCCAGCTTCTTTGCAAGCTCCCCAAGGTCTTCGGGCATGGAGAGGGATGGCCACATAGCCTGGACGACGCCTTGCATCGCCTGCCGAACTCGTTCGTGCAGTTGCAACAGCTCGGGAAGAAGGTCCCCCGCTGAACCGGGCATTTCCTCCGTAGGACGACCTGTCAGCATACCTACAGACATAGCTCTGTCAATCGACTTCCTCGCTGAACTCTTTATTCGAAGATTCGTTCAAGCACTTACTAAAAATGCCGCGTCGAAGTCGCCAATTCTCCTTTATGAAATCAGACAGCTGAGCGTGAACATCCTTTAGTTCCTCGCCCGGCCAGGTATTGGCATCTTGAAGCTTGTTCTTCTCTTGCCTCACCCTCGTCAGCATGCTCTCACCAGCCTTTAACTGGCGTAGGAGTTGTTGCTTGTCCGGATTTACTCCGGCCCCATCTGCACTGTTATTGTCAGAATTGCACACATGCCGCACTTCCCAGCAGAATTATCTTTCAAAGCATACATTACCTGAGGGGGTACCCTTGGCATTCTCTGAAGCGGCCAGTGCGGCCTCGAGTTGGGCCTTGCACTCTTCCAGCTCCTGGGACAGTTGCGTGTTCTTCTTTGGAAGATCTTGTATAACATATGATCCTTAAATGAGTTATCTTAACTCTTTCAAGTCTTGGGGGCTACTGACATACATAACCATCAGATTTACTCGCACGTATGTCTTTCACATACTGCTTTGTGGCTCTGGATAGACCATTTTGAGCGGCACAGAGGTACGCATCCCCCGTATTAAAGGCGTCCAATGCCTCTGGGGAAAAACATGCGTCACAAAGAACAGTCCGGTGATGCCTGTGGTTCATGTCACTCTCCACCTCTGAATTGGTGGCAGAAAGCCCGTCTGCGTCCTCTGTCGGAGGAACGTCCGATGCGCGCCCCGTGTCCGCCTCCGCTTCCGGATCCAGCCTTAAAGCCTGGCCGGTGGATATAGTCCAGCGGGCTCTCTTCTTCCTAAGGAGAGCATGAGCGTTAGTATGACTTGAGGGCATAAACACTAGGCGTTAAATTTGCACGCCGTACCGTTGCGCCGGAATCTCGATCTAGTCCGCACTTCTTTTTTGCCCGCCTGGCTTCAGCAGCCCTTGTTGGCTGCCCACCGCGGGCTCGGCCCTCCGCCTCAAGGATTTCCCCTGCAAAACGAAACACTATTGGTTTACGGCATTCAAAATAAGGCATGGATGGATCTTCTTGAAAGTACTGGGACTTCGGTCTCGGTTACCTTTGAGGCTGGAAGTAGTCCGGGATAGTCGGCCGTAATGGCCACTAAGGTGTTGTCCTTACTCAATTGATGAAACACCCCATCAATTAACTCCACACATAAGTCTGGGTCCTCTTGGGATTCTGGATCGAGGGACCGTTCTGGGTCCTCGGGTTGCGGAGGGGGGCTGTTTATCTCCTTCACAGTCTGGCGCAGCTCCTGCGTTAACATCGCCAGACTAAGTACTCAATTATGGGAATTTCGAAAGAGGGTAGGCAAGTGATAGTGTTCGCTCACCCAGCTTGGAGGACTATACATAGAGAATCTGCCCCATGGGTTGACACAGAGGAATTCCTCTTCTTCTCCCTTGTACAAAGCGGATAAGATCTCCGTTAGAGTGGCAGCCGAATCCGGCCCCTTGCGACCGCACCGGGTGGCATCGTCCTCCCCGTTGAAATCCCACATGGGGTGGCCTTTGTACTGAAGCGGCTGCACCCCCCGCGTAATGCATGTGGCCATGACCTCGATCATGGTCAATCCGGAATGAGCCAACAATCTTATCCGGCTCATCAGGTAAAGAACGTCCCTGTCAGTTTCCCTTTGAGGGTTCCGTGGGCGCCAGCTCAGGCGTTTCTTTAACGGAGCGTTATTAAACTCAGGAAGGCCGATCCGTCCAGGGTCCGGCAGGGGGACGTCATCCATATAAATCCATTCCGAAGGCCAGTCCTCGGACACCTTCTTTGGGGTACCGGATAGATATCCGGTCCCGGTGATGCGCCATAGTTCGGCTCCGCCCACTTGATAAATTGACCCCTCCTGGGAGCGGGGCACAAGGCAGAACAACCTCTTCCATAGCGCGAAATGGGCCTCGACGCCCAAGAATAGCTTGCGGAGGGCCACAAAGCCCGCAACATGCAGTACGAAGGCAGGCGTGAGGTTGTGTAGCTGGAGGCCGTAGAACTCCAGTAGACCTTGGAGAAACGGATGAATTGGAAATCCGAGTCCCCTTATTAAATAAGGAACTAGGCACACCCACTCTCCTTGAGAGGGATTGGGGACGCTCTCCGCCTGCTCTCCGCCGCTATAGGTGGCAATCCCGGATTGAACTGGGACCATATATGCTGGGGGAGTAGCCCCTTGGATTGAAGCGCTACTAGCTTGCTATACGGGACGGAGCATCTCTCCCAATCCCCAGGCTTGGGGCTGGGAGCGCGAGAGGAGGAGCCGCGTCGACTGTCCATGATGGAATGGATTTTTTGTCAGAGGCGCTCCGGTGAAAGCTTGCAAAGGGGAGATGGTGTGATTTGGATCCAGATCCTCGTTTCTTTTTATATAGGCAGCTTATTTGAGCGGCTAGGGGGGAAATGTAAAAATACCCTGGCTTTTCGCATTCGTTCGACACATGGAAGATGGCCTTTATTGGGCGTGGAAGCCAAGGAGCGCAGCATTTATCAGAAGCCGGACACTATTCAACAAGTATATGGAGTTTGGAGAAGAACCCGCCTCGCAATGCCGAAGACAATCTACGCGTCGGACTCGTCGTCATTGAAGCCTGGTTCGGGGGTTATTGAGGGAGTCCTGGATTAGGGGGTGTCCGGATGGCCGGACTATGACCTTTGGCCGGACTCCCGGACTATGAAGATACAAGATTGAAGACTTCGTCCCATGTCCGGATGGGACTTTCCTTGGCGTGGAAGGCAAGCTTGGCTATGCGATATGAAGATCTCCTCCCATTGTAACCAACTCTGTGTAACCCTAGCCCTCTCCGGTGTCTATATAAACCGGAGAGTTTCAGTCCGTAGGACGAACAACAATCAAACCATAGGCTAGCTTCTAGGGTTTAGCCTCTCTGATCTCGTGGTAGACCAACTCTTGTACTACACATATCATCACTATTAATCAAGAAGGAGTAGGGTTTTACCTCCATCGAGAGGGCCCGAACCTGGGTAAAAACATCATGTCCCTTGTCTCCTGTTACCATCCGCCTAGATGCACAGTTCGGGACCCCCTACCCGAGATCCGCCGGTTTTGACACTGACAAAGTGCCTCTTTGGTATGACAAAGAAAGTGCCATCAAGATCTCTCTCAACCCAGTGCTACACTTCAAGATGAAGCATATTAGGCGAGGGGAGATCTAGCTCAAGTATGTCAACACCCATGATAACCTTGCAGATATTTTCATGAAGCCCTTGGATGAAGCAAGATTTCGCGAGTTAAGGCATGAGCTAAATATCATTGATTCGAGCAATGTGGTTTGAACCCTTGCACACCCCACCATACTCATCATGCTATCTTGTCTAGGTGTAAGCATGGATATAGGGGGAGTGTTGTTCTCTCAATGAACTTTCTCTCCCCCATTATGCATAAATTGATCAAACTCTTTCACATTAACCATTTTTTATGGTACTTGTGCTTCAAAGACGAGTTATGGTCATGGGCCCAAGGATAATTCTTCACGGCGCCATACCATTTTCTCAAACATAGGTGGCCTCTGCCACCTCCCTCTCTTCTCGAGAGTGTGTCTATGTGTTGTTTCTTGTTGCTTGCGCTTCTCTCTTTTGAGTAGTTGTGTTTTGGTGTGGTCGTGTTCGGTTCTTGGCGTGTCTTGTATCGTGTGGTCTTTCAGTTTTTCTCTAGTCGAGCGTAAGCCATCTTTTTCCCTTTGTCTCTGCTTTGGGGCACCTGAGCGGTACTACCGCTTATAAGCGGTACTACTGCCCGGGCGACACGGTACAACTGCGGAGTGGTTCACTGGGCGCTTTGTGCATCAGATCTGCACCATAGCGGTTACCGTGCCCTGCACGGTACTACCGCTTAGGGCTGGGCGTGTGTGGTATGTATCGAGCAGGGGGAGTTTCTACTCTCCCATACCCGTTCAGTTTGCCCCTCCCCTCATCCTCTCCTCTCTCAGGCGACTCCCCAAGCACCGGAGGTTCACCGCCGGGCCACCGGATTCAGGCCCGCTCCCTCAATTTCGTCCGGTGGGATCTTTCCCCACCCTCTCCTTGTGACATGGATGCCGGTATTGCCCCTGTTCTTCTCTCTGTTGGTTCTCTTTCTTGAATCTAGGTCTAGGGGCTATACTCGTTGCATCCCTCGATTTAGTTGTTGAATCGAGGCTTAGGAAGGACTTGGGAGACTGCTAGACTAGGTTGCTTGATGATTAGGTGTAGAAATATGTGCTTTTGCATCTCCGGTAGTACCGGATCTTGCTGCGGTAGGTATCATCCCGCTGATAGCCGCTCCAGTGGTACTACCGTTGTACCCTAGCAGTACTACCGCTCTAGTGCATGGTACTACCGCCCTGAGATGCCAACGCCCCTGTTTCTCTACCTAATTCTCATATTTGGTGTTTGTCTTTCCTTGGCTTATGCTCTCTTGCTTTTGTGGTCTTTGTGTGCGTGTGTTTTCAGGTGGTATTAGCTCTCGGCATCAGGCTCGCCGCAAGAATCCAGACCGTGCAACAAGTTCCTAGCGCTATTGCTCATCGGATGTTCCAGAGTCTGCTGCTGCTGGTGGTGAGGGTGGATCTTCTGAGCCGCCAAAGCGCAAGGCCAAGGTACCAACGTCGAAGACCTCCGCTGGGCACAAGCCTGCTAATCAGATGTCTGCCATGGAGTTTTGCACCACGAGGAAGCACAATCCCTATCATGTGGATCAAGAGCCTGCTCTTCAGAGGCGTCCATTCTGGAACAGGTTTCAACAATCCATCTACCATGATGTCTTGAAGCAAAAGAAGAACTTGTTTGTGAAGTTCAAGTGTATCGATCTCACACACATGGAGAAGGACCTGCCATACTTTGGGAATGCTCTGCAGAGGTGTGAGGAGTTGGACATCAAGAGGATCATTACCTTCAACAAAGACTTTGATGCCGAGCTCGTGACCCAGTTCTTTGCCACCGTTCACTTTGGGCATGATCAAGCCCGTACTTTGTCTTGGATGACCAATGGTCATCCTTTGTCCGCACCATGGAAGGACTTCATGGTCAGCTTGTCGTACAATGATGAGGGTGCCCAGACCCCACTTGAGTTTCGCCCTCATAAGGAGATTGCCGCTACTCACAAGGAAAAGCTTTGGCCCTATTCTACCATGAAGGTGTCTGAGACTGGAAAGGTTACTTATGAGCTATGGCCCTTTCTCGACATCATGCATCGGATCTTCCAAAACTCCCTGTTCCCTCGTATTGGCAACTTGGATTAGTTACACTCTTACCTTGTTGACATGCTTCTGTTCTGTCAAGAACATCAGGGCTCTCAGCAGGTGCTGGATGTTTCACATGTGATGTGGTCTGAGCTTCACTCTGCTGTCATGGAGTGCAAGAGCATCATCTATGGGCCCTATCTTATGCAGCTTATCGAGGACACTTGGGCAGCCAAGTTTCCAGATGAGGAGCTCCTCACAGACAACATGGTGTCTCATGACACTATCGACCTGCGTTAGCAGGAGAAGTGGAGTACGTCTACTCCGGCTCCTCCAGTGCAGGAGACTGTCCTATCTGATAATGAGGATGATGATGATGATGGGCCAGAGTATGTGCCCCCATCGGAGGATCCCTCTTCGGCAAAGAAACTCAAGGAGAAGATGAAGCATCTGTTTTGCTTTCAGGCCAAGGGCCAGTACAAGGCTCACAAGGAGGCCAAGATGGCTCGTCTTCATGACAAGGCCATTATGAGACACGTTGGCCTTGAGGTTGCAGATGGCTCTGAGGAACGGATCACTGATGAGGAGACGTGGATCGGCCTGCACTACCCGTGGTCTAACACTGAGGAGGACACCGGAGTTCACGCTTCTCCCTGTGCTGCAGAGGTCTTTGAGGAGGAGGAGGAGCATGTCGCGTGATGCCATGGAGATCTACTACCATCTTGCCGCCCCTTTCCCTTTGGTGTCTTGCTGCCAAAGGGGGAGAGTTAGGGATTGTCTTTGGGTCTTGTCTTTGCGTGTGCGTGTTCGTGTTCGTTTGTGTCTCGTGTCTGTTGTGTTCGTTCGGTTGCGTTCGCTTTTTTCGGTACCAGACCATATGGTGTAAGACATATGTGAACTACCCTATCCTATCTACTTTAGTGTCAAGTACTCTGTTATCTTGTGATATGCTTCATTTACAGCACTTATATTATTGCTCTAATGCTTGTCCTTGCTTAGATGTACTTGTAGTTTTTCTTATATGCAAGGATATTGCCTGTATACAAAATATAGGGGGAGTTTGATCCTAAAGATGTGCACATATCCTTTCATGCTAATTTCCTTGGTGCACACATCTATGGGGAGGCCGTCTATATTTTGTTGGGAGGGGGTTTTCTTACTTTCCAGTTAATATTTTGTGCAAATCCCGTGTTGTCATTAATCCTGCGACATAATTCATGACTGACCTTGCATGCGCATGTACGAAGAAAGATAAGCCGAGCTCGATCGGCAGGACAGCTTGGACGCATTGGAGGAGGAGCGCGACATAGCAAAAGCCCGTTCCGCGTTCTATCAACAGCAGGCTCGAAGATATCAAAGCAGAGAAGTACGGGCCAAAACTTACAATGTTGGCGAACTAGTTCTGCGCCTGCCGGACAAGAAAAAGGACAAACTAAAGCCCAAATGGGAGGGTCCCTTCATAATTGACCAAGTCCTGACTGGTGGAGCCTACCGTCTGCGAAGCGCATCGGACAACCGACTCGAGCCGAACCCATGGAACGCAGCACGCCTACGAAGATTCTACACCTAGCGCCGGACTCCGTGTTCGTCTCCTTCCTCTGTCCCTTTTTTATTTTATCTTTTTTTCAAATTAGCTGCCTGGTATTTCTCTCCTTCTCCCTACCTCTTTCTCCCAAGCCCTTAGGGGCTTGCTTGCGTGTTGTTCGCACATACTTGACGCGCCACCCGTGCTCATTATACCTGGGGGCTTCTTTATCAGAAGTTTATATAAGCGGGCCTCATGCCCAAAACATGTGTGACACTTCCGCATGAACCTTTTATACACCATTATATGCATCGATATGACTTAAGTTTTGGCCAAGCTGGGTGCCTGGCTCCTGTGCTTACCCCTACGTTCCCGTTTGTTCGGCTAGGTGGTAAAGGGAGCACCTCTGCGATTGTTACTGCCGGGTCAGCCGGACGTGTACCTCAGACAGGGTGAAGCCGAAAGCTAGCGTTCTTAAGGGAATATTCGGTCGGTGAACTAAAAGATGATTTTTCTTGTTTATTATTTATCTGCCCCCAGATGCTTTTTCTGCCTTTTCTCGCAGTTCGGACATGCACTTTAGGGCATGCCTCCCAGGGAAAGGAACCCCTAACGGAACTATTCTCCCTGGAAGATGTTTCTTACTAACCATGTAATATAACATAACTAGTTGGGCACTTGTCTGCTAAAGCAATTACGACCCCTACGCCTTGTCTCCATGCATGCCCCGGTTCTTACATAACCGATAGGGTATTCGGACACACTCCAGACTATAGGGTCCAGAGGTCGAAGCGAAAAGGTCCGCAATGACAAACGATCTACAATTCGGCTAGAAGGCATTTTTCATGTCATTTTAAATTACAAAGTCAATTCGACTCGGTATATTCTTCTTCAATACCATCCAACAGGCGGTCTAATTTACAGTCCTGTTGAGAATACTTGGCAGCCAGCTCTACCTGGCCATATACTAAACTGACAGGGATCTCCTTTCCGTCAGGCCCTATAGGGCCGACCTCAGCCATGTGGTTCGGGTCAGCCTTCGTGTACCGAGTCTTCACCATGGCCCAGGCCTCCCTGGCACCTTGACGGCAGGCTGATATCTTCCACAACCGGAAGCGCTGCCGCACTCCCTCCAGCTTCTTTGCAAGCTCCCCAAGGCCTTCGGGCATGGAGAGGGATGGCCACATAGCCTGGACGACGCCTTGCATCGCCTACCGAACTCGTTCGTGCAGTTGCAACAGCTCGGGAAGAAGGTCCCCCGCTGAACCGAGCATTTCCTCCGCAGGACGACCTGTCAGCATACCTAAAGACATAGCTCTGTCAATCGACTTCCTCGCCGAACTCTTTTTTCGAAGATTCGTTCAAGCACTTACTAAAAATGCCGCGTCGAAGTCGTCAATTGTCCTTTACGGAATCAGACAGCTGAGCACGAACATCCTTTAGTTCCTTGCCCAGCCGGGTATTGGCGTCTTGAAGCTTGTTCTTCTCTTGCCTCACCCTCGTCAGCATGCTCTCACCAGCCTTTAACTGGCGTAGGAGTTGCTGCTTGTCCGGATTTACTCCGGCCCCATCTGCACTGTTATTGTCAGAATTGCAGATATGCCGCACTTCCCAGCAGAATTATCTTTCGAAGCATACATTACCTGAGGGGGTACCCTTGGCATTCTCTGAAGCGGCCAGTGCGGCCTCGAGTTGGGCCTTGCACTCTTCCAGCTCCTGGGACAGTTGCGTGTTCTTCTTTGAAAGATCTTGTATAACATATGATCCTTAAATCAGTTATCTTAACTGTTTCAAGTCTCGGGGGCTACTGACATATATAACCATCAGATTTACTCGCCCGTATGTCTTTCACATACTGCTCTGTGGCTCTGAATAGACCATTTTGAGCGGCATGGAGGTACGCATCCCCCGTATTAAAGGCATCCAATGCCTCTGGGGAAAAACATGTGTCATGAAGAACAGTCCGGCGACGCCTGTGGTTCATGGCACTCTCCAACTCTGAATTGGTGGCTGAAAGCCCGTCTGCGTCCTTTGTCGGAGGAACGTCCGATGCGTGCCCCGTGTCCGCCTCCGCTTCCGGATCCGGCCTTAAAGCCTGGCCGGTGGATATAGTCTAGTGGGCTCCCTTCTTCCTAAGGAGAGCATGAGCGTTAGTATGACTTGAGGGCATAAACCCTAGGCGTTAAATTCGCACGCCGTACCATTGCACCGGAATCTCGATCTGGTCCGCACTTCTTTTTGGCCTGCCTGGCTTCAGCGGCCCTTGTTGGCTGCCCACCGCGGGCTCGGCCCTCCGCCTCAAGGATTTCCCCTGCAAAACGAAACACTATTGGTTTACGGCATTCAAAATAAGGCATGGATGGATCTTCTTGAAAGTACTGGGACTTCGGTCTCGGTTACCTTTGAGGCTGGAAGTAGTCCGGGATAGTCGGTCGTAATGGCCACTAAGGTGTTGTCCTTACTCAATTGATGAAACACCCCATCAATTAACTCCACACATAAGTCCGGGTCCTCTTGGGAGTCTGGATCGAGGGACCGTTCTGGGTCCTCGGGTTGCGGAGGGGGGCTGTTTATCTCCTTCACAGTCTGGCGCAGCTCCTGCGTTAACATTGCCAGACTAAGTACTCAAATATGGGAATTTCGAAAGAGGGTAGGCAAGTGATAGTGTTCGCTCACCCAGCTTGGAGGACTGTACATAGAGAATCCGCCCCGTGGGTTGACATGGAGGAATTCCTCTTCTTCTCCCTTGTACAAAGCGGATAAGATCTTCGTTAGAGTGGCAGCCGAATCCGGCCCCTTGCGACCGCACCGGGTGGCGTCGTCCTCCCCGTTGAAATCCCACATGGGGTGGCCTCTGTACTGAAGTGGCTGCACCCCCCGCGTAATGCATGTGGCCATGACCTCGATCATGGTCAATCCAGAATGAGCCAACAATCTTATCCAGCTCATCAGGTAAAGAACGTCCCTGTCAGTTTCCCTTTGAGGGTTCCGTGGGCGCCAGCTCAGGCGTTTCTTTAACGGAGCGTTATTAAACTCAGGGAGGCCGATCCGTACAGGGTCCGGCAGGGGGACATCATCCATATAAAACCATTCCGAAGGCCAGTCCTCGGACACCTTCTTTGGGGTACCGGATAGATATCCGGTCCCGGTGATGCGCCATAGTTCGGCTCCGCCCACTTGATAAATTGACCCCTCCTAGGAGCGGGGAACAAGGCAGAACAACCTCTTCCATAGCGCGAAATGGGCCTCGATGCCCAAGAATAGCTCGCAGAGGGCCACAAAGCCCGCAACATGCAGTATGGAGGCAGGCGTGAGGTTGTGTAGCTGGAGGCCGTAGAACTCCAGTAGACCTCGGAGAAATGGATGAATTGGAAATCCGAGTCCCCTTATTAAATAAGGAACTAGGCACACCCGCTCTCCTTGAGAGGGATTGGGGACGCTCTCCGCCTGCTCTCCGCCGCTATAGGTGGCAATCCCGGATCAAACTGGGACCATATATGCTGGGGGGAGTAGCCCCTTGGATTGAAGCGCTACTAGGCTGCGATACGGGATGGAGCATCTCTCCCAATCCCCAGGCTTGGGGCTGGGAGCGCGAGAGGAGGAGCCGCGGCGAATTTTCATGATGGAATGGATTTTTTGTCAGAGGCTCTCCGGTGAAAGCTTGCGAAGGGGAGATGGTGTGATTCGGATCCAGATCCTCGTCTCTTTTTATATAGGCAGCTTATTTGAGCGGCTAGGGGGGGAGTGTAAAAATACCCTGGCTTTTCGCATTCGTTCGACACGTGGAAGATGGCCTTTATTGGGCGTGGAAGCCAAGGAGCGCAACATTTATCAGAAGCCGGACACTATTCGACAAGTATATGGAGTTTGGAGAAGAACCCGCCTCGCAATGCCGAAGACAATCTACGCGCCGGACTCGTCGTCATTGAAGCCTGGTTCGGGGGCTACTGAGGGAGTCCTGGATTAGGGGGTGTCCGGATGGCCGGACTATGACCTTTGGCCGGACTCCCGGACTATGAACATACAAGATTGAAGACTTCGTCCCGTGTCCGGATGGGACTTTCCTTGGCGTGGAAGGCAAGCTTGGCGATACGATATGAAGATCTCCTCCCATTGTAACCAACTCTGTGTAACCCTAGCCCTCTCCGGTGTCTATATAAACCGGAGAGTTTTAGTTCGTAGGACGAACAACAATCATACCATAGGCTAGCTTCTAGGGTTTAGCCTCTCTGATCTCATGGTAGATCAACTGTTGTACTACACATATCATCAATATTAATTAAGCAGGAGTAGGGTTTGACCTCCATCGAGAGGGCCCAAACCTGGGTAAAAACATCGTGTCCCTTGTCTCCTGTTACCATCCGCCTAGACGCACAGTTCGGGACCCCCTACCCGAGATCCGCCGGTTTTGACACCGACAAAGTGCCTCTTTGGAGTGACAATGAAAGTGCCATCAAGATCTCTCTCAACCCGGTGCTACACTTCAAGATGAAACATATTGAGATTTGGTATCACTTCATCCGGGATCACATTAGGCGAGGGGAGATCAAGCTCAAGTATGTCAACACCCATGATAACCTTGTAGATATTTTCACGAAGCCCTTGGATGAAGCAAGATTTCGCGAGTTAAGGCATGAGCTAAATATCATTGATTCGAGCAATGTGGTTTGAACCCTTGCACACCCCACCATACTCATCATTCTATCTTGTCTAGGTGTAGGCATGGATATAGGGGGAGTGTTGTTCTCTCAATGAACTTTCCCTCCCCCATTATGCATAAATTGATCAAACTCTGTCACATTAACCATTTTTTATGGTACTTGTGCTTCAAAGACGAGTTATGGTCATGGGCCCAAGGATAATTCTTCACAGCGCCATACCATTTTCTCAAACATAGGTGGCCTCGGCCACCTCCCTCTCTTCTCGAGAGTGTGTCTATGTGTTGTTTCTTGTTGCTTGCGCTTCTCTCTTTTGAGTAGTTGTGTTTTGGTGTGGTCGTGTTCGGTTCTTGGCGTGTCTTGTATCGTGTGGTCTTTCTGTTTTTCTCTAGTCGAGCGTAAGCCATCTTTTTCCCTTTGTCTCTGCTTTGGGGCACCTGAGCGGTACTACCGCTTATAAGCGGTACTACCACCCGGCCGATACGGTACAACTGTGGAGTGGTTCACTGGGCGCTTTGTGCGTCAGATCTGCACTAGAGCGGTACTATCGTGCCCTGCACGGTACTACCGCTTAGGGCTGGGCGTGTGGGGTATGTATCGGGCAGGGGGAGTTTCTACTCCCCCATACCCGTTCAGTTTGCCCCTCCCCTCATCCTCTCCTCTCTTAGGCGACTCCCCAAGCACCGGAGGTTCACCGCCGGACCGCCAGATTCAGGCCGGCTCCCTCGATTTCGTCTGGTGGGATCTTTCCCCACCCTCTCCTCGTGACATGGATGCCGGTATTGCCCCCGTTCTTCTCTCCTTTGGTTCTCTTTCTTGAATCTAGGTCTTGGGGCTATACTCGTTGCATCCCTCGATTTAGTTGTTGAATCGAGGCTTAGGAAGGACTTGGGAGACTGCTAGACTAGGTTGCTTGATGATTAGGTGTAGAAATATGTGCTTTTGCATCTCCGGTAGTACCGGATCTTGCTGCGGTAGGTATCATCCCGCTGATAGCCGCTCCAGCGGTACTACCGTTGTACCCTAGCAGTACTACCGCTCTAGTGCATGGTACTACCGCCCTGAGATGCCAACGCCCCTGTTTCTCTACCTAATTCTCATATTTGGTGTTTGTCTTTCCTTGGCTTATGCTCTCTTGCTTTTGTGGTCTTTGTGTGCGTGTGTTTTCAGGTGGTAGTAGCTCTGGGCATCAGGCTCGCCGCAAGAATCCAGACCGTGCAACAAGTTCCAAGCGCTATCGCTCGTCGGATGTTCCAGAGTCTGCTGCTGCTGGTGGTGAGGGTGGCTGTTTTGAGCCACCAAAGCGCAAGGCCAAGGTACCAACGTCGAAGACCTCTGCTGGGCACAAGCCTGCTAATCAGATTTCTATCATGGAGTTTTGCACCACAAGGAAGCACAATCCCTATCATGTGGATCAAGAGCCTGCTCTTCAGAGGCGTCCATTCTGGAACAGGTTTCAACAGTCCATCTACCATGATGTCTTGAAGCAAAAGAAGAACTTGTTTGTGAAGTTCAAGTCTATCGATCTCAAACACATGGAGAAGGATCTGCCATACTTTGGGAATGCTCTGCAGAGGTGTGAGGAGTTGGACATCAAGAGTATCATTACCTTCAACAAATACTTTGATGCCGAGCTCGTGGCCCAGTTCTTTGCCACCGTTCACTTTGGGCATGATCAGGCCCGTACTTTGTCTTGGATGACCAATGGTCGTCATTTGTCCGCACCATGGAAGGACTTCATGGTCAGCTTGTCATACAATGATGAGGGTGCCCAGACCCCACTTGGGTTTTGCCCTCATAAGGAGATTGCCGCTACTCACAAGGAAAAGCTTTGGCCCTATTCTACCATGAAGGTGTCTGAGACTGGAAAGGTTACTTACGAGCTATGGCCCTTTCTAGACATCATGCATTGGATCTTCCGGAACTCCCTGTTCCCTCGGATTGGAAACTTGGATTAGTTGCACTCTTACCTTGTTGACATGCTTCTGTTCTGTCAAGAACATCAGGGCTCTCAGCAGGTGCTGGATGTGTCACATGTGATGTGGTCTGAGCTTCACTCTGCTGTCATGGAGTGCAAGAGCATCATCTATGGGCCCTATCTTATGCAGCTTATCGAGGACACTTGGGCAGCCAAGTTTCCAGATGAGGAGCTCGTCACAGTCAACATGGTGTCTCATGACACTATCGACCTGCGTTAGAAGGAGAAGTGGAGTACGTCTACTCCGGCTCCTCCAGTGCAGGAGACTGTCCTATCTGATGAGGATGAGGAGGAGGATGATGGGACAGAGTATGTGCCCCCATCGGAGGATCCCTCTTTGGCAAAGAAACTCAAGGAGAAGATGAAGCGTCTGTTTTGCTTTCAGGCCAAGGGCCAGTACAAGGCTCACAAGGAGGCCAAGATGGCTCGTCTTCGTGACAAGTCCATTATGATACATGTTGGCCTTGAGGTTGCAGATGGCTCTGAGGAATAGATCACTGATGAGGAGACTTGGATCGGCCTGCACTGCCCGTGGTCTGACACTGAGGAGGACACCGGAATTCACGCTTCTCCCTGTGCTGCAGAGGTCTCTGAGGAGGAGGAGGAGGTGGAGCATGTCGCGTGATGCCATGAAGATCTACTAACATCTTGTCGCCCCTTTCCCTTTGGTGTCTTGTTGCCAAAGGGGGAGAGTGAGGGATTTGCTTTGGGTCTTGTCTTTGCGTGTGCGTGTTCGTGTTCGGTCGTGTCTCGTGTCCGTTGTGTTCGTTCGGTTGCGTTCGCTTTTTTTCGGTGCCAGACCATATGGTGTAAGACATATGTGAACTACCCTATCCTATCTACTTTAGTGTCAAGTACTTTGTTATCTTGTGATATGCTTCATTTCCAGCACTTATATTATTGCTCTAATGCTTGTCCTTGCTTAGATGTACTTGTAGTTTTTCTTATATGCAAGGATGTTGCCTGTCTACAAAATATAGGGGGAGTTTGATCCTAAATATGTGCACATATCCTTTCATGCTAATTTCCTTGGTGCACACCTCTAGGGGGAGCCCGTCTATATTTTGTTGGGAGGGGGTTTGCTTACTTTCCAGTTAATATTTTGTGCAAATCCCGTGTTGTCATTAATCCACCAAAAAGGGGGAGATTGTAAGGGCATATTTATCCCTTAGTAGTTTTGGTGATTGATGACAATATGTTTGCGGACTAATCATGTGCATTAAGCTTTTCAGGTTATCTAATATAAGAGCACTATGTGATTGTTACCCCTCGAGGACTTCACTTTAGACGGATTATTCTCTTTCGTTTCTTTTCGGTGGAATTGAGTCGTAGGGATAACTGTACTATCAAGAGGGGATCCGTTTCGGAAGAGTATGGGTGGAATCATCACGTTCACATTCTCCTTGCACCCACGCTTTCTTCCCGCTTCGTTGGAGTTTCCACGTTGTGCAAAACAAGGGGTGCCTTGTGCTAAGCGGTAGTACTACAGACATGGCAATAGTACCGCCTACCGGCGGTAGTACCGCTTGTTAGTGCGGCTGGTACTACCGCCCCTGATGTGGTCTCGACTTTTCGTGTTGGGTTTTCATAAAGGACCAAGCAGGGGGCGTTAGTAGGGACGGCAGTAGGGCGCGCTAGTACCGCTTCTCGGCGGTAGTACCACTCCTACTTCCGCTCCACTGCCGCTCAGCTTGCTGCCTTCCCCTGTTTTCCAGCGGCTGTAGGAAGCGGCAGTACCACCCTAGTGTGTGTACTTCCTCTCCCTCAGTCCTGGTTGCCCTCTTGCTTGCTTGCCACAGCGGTAGTACCGCTGTGGCAGCGGTACTACCGCTCCAGCAACGGTAGTACCGCCCAGATACGGGTTGCGGGCTGCATAACGGTTGGATCTGTCCCCCCACTATAAAACGGGGTCTTCTTCTCCAAGAAGACCCATCTCTTCCATCCCCAAACTCCATTGTTGCTCCAAGCTCCATTTTCGCCTGATCTCTCTCCCTAGCCAATCAT
Organism: Triticum dicoccoides; assembly: GCF_002162155.2. Taxonomy (NCBI): domain Eukaryota; kingdom Viridiplantae; phylum Streptophyta; class Magnoliopsida; order Poales; family Poaceae; genus Triticum; species Triticum dicoccoides. The sequence continues at coordinate 465,661,022 of NC_041383.1, read as the reverse complement.
ACTTGTAGATTTTCTAAGGATTGGTTGAGAAGGCCCAAATTTACACTTCCACCAAGAGAAATTTGATTCCCCCCACTAATCCCTTGCGGATCTTGTTACTCTAGGGTGTTTGAGCACCCTAGACGGTTGAGGTCACCGCAGATCCATAGTCCATTGTGGTGAAGCTTCATGGTGTCGTTGGTGTTGGAAATATGCCCTAGAGGCAATAATAAAATGATTATTATTATATTTCCTTGTTCATGATAATTGTCTATTATTCATGCAATAATTGTATTAACCAGAAACAGTGATACATGTGTGAATACATAGACCACAACATGTCCCTAGTGAGCCTCTAGTTGACTAGCTCGTTGATCAACAAATGGTCATGGTTTCCTGACTATCGACATTGGATGTCATTGATAACTAGATCACATCATTAGGAGAATGATGTGGTGGACAAGACCCAATCCTAAGCATAGCACAAGATCGTGTAGTTCATTTGCTAAAGCTTTTCTAATGTCAAGTATCAGTTCCTTAGACCATGAGATTGTGTAACTCCCGGATACCGTAGGAGTGCTTTGGGTGTGCCAAACGTCACAACGTAACTGGGTGACTATAAAGGTGCACTACAAGTATCTCCGAAAGTGTTTGTTGGGTTGGCACGAATCGAGACTGGGATTTGTCACTCCGTATGACGTAGAGGTATCTCTGGGCCCACTCGGTAATGCATCATCATAATGAGCTCAATGTGACTAAGTGGTTAGTCATGGGATCATGCATTATATAACAAGTAAAGTGACTTGCCGGTAACGAGATTGAACGAGGTATTGGGATACCGAGGATCGAATCTCGGGCAAGTAACGTACCGATTGACAAAGGGAATTGTATACGAGATTACTTGAATCCTCGACATCATGGTTCATCTGATGAGATCATCATGGAACATGTGGGAGCCAACATGAGTATCCAGATCTTGTTGTTGGTTATTGGCCGGAGAGCTGTCTCGGTCATGTCTGCGTGATTCCTGAACCCATAGGGTCTACACACTTAAGGTTCGATGATGCTAGGGTTATTAGGAAGACTTGTATGTGATTACCAAATGTTTTTCGGAGTCCCGGATGAGATCCCGAACGTCATGAGGAGTTCCGGAATGGTCCGGAGGTGAAGATTTATATATGGGAAGTTTTCATACGGTCACCGGAAAAGTTCGGGGGCATACCGTTATTGTACCGGGGCCACCGGAGGGGTTCCGGGGGTCCACCGGGAGGGGCCACCTCTCTCGGAGGGCCTCATGGGCTGTAGTGGGAAGGGAACCAGCCCTGGGAGGGCTGGGTGCATCCCCCCTTGGGCCCATGCGCCTAGGGTTGGGGGGGACCTAAAGGGGGCGCCCCCCTTGCTTGGGGTGCAAGCCCCCTCCCCTTGGCCGCCCCCCTCTAGATCTCATCTAGAGGGGGCCGGCCCCCTTCCCCCTCCTCCTATAAATAGAGGGGCGAGGGGAGGGCTGTAGCACCACACCTAAGGCGCAGCCCCTCCCCTCCCCAACACCTCTCCTCCCCCGTAAGAGCTTGGCGAAGCCCTGCCGGAGTACTGCCTCTCCATCACCACCACGCCGTCGTGCTGCTGTTGGAGCCCTCTTCCTCAACCTCTCCCTCCTCCTTGCTGGATCAAGGTGCGGGAGACGTCACCGGGCTGCACGTGTGTTGAACGTGGAGGTGCCATTGTTCGGCGCTAAGATCGGAATTGTAGGACCTTGAGAAGATGTGTCTAGAGGGGGGTGATTAGACACTAAGTACCAAAGTTGCAGTTTTTAAGTTTCTTTAAAGTTTGAGTGGAGTTTAGGCACAAGTTTAACATTCACAACATATAGCAAGCAAGCATGAAAAGAGTATATGAGCAGTGGAAAGTAAAGCATGCAACTTGCAAGAATGTAAAGGGAAGGGTTTTGGAGGATTCAAACGCAATTGGAGACACGGATGTTTTTGGCGTGGTTCCGATAGGTGGTGCTATCGTACATCCATGTTGATGGAGACTTCAACTCACGAAGGGTACCGGTTGCGCGAGTCCATGGAGGGCTCCACCCACGAAGGGTCCATGAAGAAGCAACCTTGTCTATACCACCATGGTCGTCGCCCACGAAGGACTTGCCTCACTAGCGATAGATCTTCACGAAGTAGGCGATCTCCTTGCCCTTACAAACTCCTTGGTTCAACTCCACAATCTTGTCGGAGGCTCCCAAGTGACACCTAGCCAATCTAGGAGACACCACTCTCCAAGAAGTAACAAATGGTGCGTTGATGATGAACTCCTTGCTCTTGTGCTTCAAATGATAGTCTCCCCAACACTCAACTCTCTCTCATAGGATTTGGATCTGGTGGCAAGAGGGTTTGAGTGGAAAGCAACTTGGGGAAGGCTAGAGATCAAGATTCATATGGTAGGAATGGAATATCTTGGCCTCAACACATGAGTAGGTAGTTCTCTCTCAGAAATAGGATGCTGGAAGTGTAGGTTCAGTCTGACGGCTCTCTCCATGAATGAAGAGGAGGTGGAGGGGTATATATAGCCTCCACACAAAATCTAACCGTTACACACAATCTACCAAACTCGGTGGGACCGAATCGTTAAACTCGGTCAGACCGATTTTGCAAATAATGTGACTGTTAGGGTTTTCGGTGGGACCGAAATGCAACTCGGTAGGACCGATTCGGTTAGGGTTAGGGCATAACGTAATCTCGGTAAGACCAATTACACAAACTCGGTGGGACCGATTTTGGTAATAAGCTTTCCAGAGAGTTGGTCAGGCAAACTCGGTTTGACCGATTATCAAACTCGGTGGGACCGATTTTGATAATAAGTTAACCAGGAAGTTTGCATTGTAATCTCGGTAGTACCGATTGCTCAAACTCGGTGAGACCGATTTTGATAATGGACATACACAGAGAGATTACAATCCCATCTCGGTGAGACCGAGATCCCTATCGGTGAGACCGATTTGCCTAGGGTTTGTGGCAGTGGCTAAGACATCAAATGTAACGCCCCGGATACAACTTTCCATATTCGTAACTCGACTCTTGCCTTTTCCGGAGATGCTATATGATATTTCCTCCGTGGTTGGGTTTTGTCTGCTGTTTTGCATTTTGTTCTTGTTATGCATCTCATCTCATAGCATCGTGCGCATTGCATCGGCGTCGTTTTCATAAAACTTGCATCCGCTCGTAGTTGCCACGTCCCCCTTGCTTTTGTTGACCGTGCCGAGATCAGCCTCGTTCTTCGTTTTCCCTCTTGCCTAAACCGGAGTCTCTCTGTACAGTGCTCAAACCTCTCGTGTGTGCGTCCGAAAATTGTCCCGTACCCGACCCGAGCTGTCGTGACCGTTGGATCCGGATCATCTCCAAACGTCTATAAAACATCTCCGTTTCTTATTTAGACTTTCCTAACCTATCTTTTCTCAACCGCCCAATTATAATCGGAGGGACCGAGATAGCCCCTAACCTAATCTGTGAGGTATATATAGTCCACCCTTAGTCATTTTGGACAAACCCTAAAATCTAGGGACTTTGTCCCGTCGAACCGCCACCGCCTACCGTATCTTCCTCGGGATCCAGTTCCATCCCTTCCTCGTGTTCGCCACCACACCAACCCAAGCCACCTTCTCCTTCCTCGTTTTCCCCATCGGGTCAACCATCTCCTCTCCCTCGATCCACTCATTCCCGGCCTCATCCTCCCGCAGCACGCCCGTCCTCAAGCCTCGACGGCTCGTCCCCGCACAGCCCGCGAGGCATCGGCCTCCTCAGCACCACCAGGCCGCTGCTTCCCTACCCAAGGGCCCCCGGTCCGCCTCCTCCGGCCACCTCCCCGTCGTGTCGCCCACCGGATCTGCGCGGCCAGCCCCTCGCCGGAGCCGCGCCGCTGTTATCCCTTGCTTCACCCGCTACGTCCTCTGCTCCCAGCAAGCCGTGCCCGCTCGTTCCCCCTCGTTGACCCGATCTGGGGCTAGCATGGACGAGCGCCAGGCCCAACTCGACCCGTCGCCGCTCCCGCAAGGCCCCGCCATGGACAACGTGGCCGGCAACCACCCAGGTCATGTCGCGGTGCCCTGCCTCCTCTTCTCCGCGTTTTGCTTCTTCCCCTCTAATCTCTCTCTCTCTGTCCTGGCCTCGAACAGGAGCTCCAGCCGGCGCCACCATCATCGGAGAGGGGCCCTCGCCGCCCAGATCCGCGCCTGCCGGCCTCCGCGACCTCACCAGAGTGCTCATCCCAGTCCCGCGCCGCCAGAGCCCTGCATCGCGCCAAGTCCGCCGCTGCATCCTTCTTCCCCTGCGCCGCTGTTCGAGAGGAGCAGAGCGCAACGCTTCAGATGCGTTGACCGCGCCTGCCCGAGCCGGCCGGTTGCAGTCTTTGACCCAGGCGCTAAGGCCCAATGTGAGCAGTTCTCCCAGCCCGGTTTGCCTGTGATTCAGCCCACCATGTGTTTTTTTTCCTGCCTACGATTTTATCATTTATCCTGTCATTTACCAGATTTGCAGAAAAACCCCTCATGTTCATGCATGTAATATCTCATTAACCATGCATCGGATTAAAATAATTTATATATGTAAAATGCTCAGAAAATTGTGTAGATTAATAATATGCAACTTTCATGCATGTTTAAAATGTTTAAATTGCTGTTTGCATTATTTTTGCATAAATGCCATGTTAAAATGATTTATTTCATAACTAAATAACCGTAGCTCTGTTTTAAATAAACTTTATATGTAATTGGGGTGGAAAAATGCCTAGATTAACATGGTGCACTTTATTTTCCTGTTTAACAACAATAAAATTGTGTTTAGGGCAGAACAGTACCGAATCTAAAATATGCATATGGGGATTTTCCGGAATTGTTGTTTGTTATTTCCGGCCTCATTTAAACTTGCCTATATAGTTAGTTTTCTTATGCTTCACCTCTTGCCATGTTTAAAAACATTTAATATTGCTTGGTAGCCTAAACGAGTCAACTAAATAATTGCTTGTGGTGTTTCGTCAATATGCAACGAGTTGCATATTGATCTCCACTTAACTTGTAGTATTGTTTGTTGCACTTGCTATGCCATGCCTCTTTAAACTGGACATGCATCATACTTGTTTGTGCATCATGCCATGTTTATGCTTGTGCATTTACCATGTTGTTTGTTTCTTTCCGGTGTTGCTTCTTAGTTCCGGTAATGTTGCGATTGTGAGGATTCGTTCGACTACGTACGCTTGTCTTCTTCATGGACTCGTTCTCTTCCGTGCGGGATCTCAGGCAAGATGACCGCTACCCTGGATCTCACTACTATCATTGCTATGCTAGTTGCTTCGTTCTATCGCTATGCTGCGTTACCTATCTTTTGCTCATCAAGCCATCCCAAATTGCCATGAACCTCTAACCTTTGACACCATTCCTAGCAAACTGTTGCTTGGCTATGTTACCGCTTTGCTCAGCCCTCTTATAGCGTGCTAGTTGCAGGTGAAGTTGAAGATTGCTCCATGGTGGACAGGATTTTGGTTGGGATATCACAATATCTCTTATATTATTAATGCATCTATACACTTGGTAAAGGGTGGAAGACTCGGCCTTTTGCCTGGTATTTTGTTCCACTCTTGCCGCCCTAGTTTCCGTCATACCGGTGTTATGTTCCCGGATTTTGCGTTCCTTACGCGGTCGGGTGATTTATGGGACCCCCTTGACAGTTTGCTTTGAATAAAACTCCTCCAGCAAGGCCCAACATTGGTTTTACCATTTGCCTCACCTAGCCCTTT
>NC_041383.1:465647526-465655002 GCF_002162155.2 Triticum dicoccoides | reverse complement strand
ATCCGGTGTGCCCTGAGAACGAGATATGTGCAGCTCCTATCGGGATTTGTCGGCACAGCGGGAGGCTTTGCTGGTCTTGTTTTACCATTGTTGAAATGTCTTGTAAACCGGGATTCCGAGTCTGATCGGGTCTTCCTGGGAGAAGGTCTATTCCTTCGTTGATCGCGAGAGCTTGTCATGGGCTAAGTTGGGACACCCCTGCAGGGTATAATCTTTCGAAAGCCGTGCCTGCGGTTATAGGCAGATGGGAATTTGTTAATGTCTGGTTGTAGATAACTTGACACCAGATCCAAATTAAAACGCATCAACCGCGTGTGTAGCCGTGATGGTCTCTTCTCGGCGGAGTCCGGGAAGTGAACACAGTTTCTGGGTTATGTTTGACGTAAGTAGGAGTTCAGGATCACTTCTTGATCATTGCTAGCTTCACGACCGTTCTGCTTGCTCTCTTCTCGCTCTTATTTGCGTATGTTAGCCACCATATATGCTTAGTCGCTGCTGCAGCCTCACCACTTTACCCCTTCCCTTCCTATTAAGCTTTGCTAGTCTTGATACCCATGGTAATGGGATTGCTGAGTCCTCGTGGCTCACAGATTATTACAACAACAGTTGCAGGTACAGGTTTATGCAATGATCATGATGCGAGAGCGATGCTTGCTTGCGTTGAGTTCTTCTTCTGCTTCTTCTTCGATCAGGGGATAGGTTCCAGGTCGGCAGCCTGGGCTAGCAGGGTGGATGTTGTTTGAGTTTCTATTTGTGATTCATCCGTAGACGGATGATGCTATTATGTATTGTGATGTTGTATTCGTGTGGCATTGTATGCCTCTTGTATGTATCCCCATCTATTATGTAATGTTGATGTAATGATATCCACCTTGCAAAAGCGTTTCAATATGCGGGTCTATCCTTGGTGGGACCTTCGAGTTCCTTTTGGATAGGGTCGCATATTGGGCGTGACAAGTTGGTAATCAGAGCCTCGACCGACCATAGGAGCCCCCTTGATTGTTGGCCGTTGTTGAGTCTAGAAGAAAACTATTTTGAGTCTTAGGATTATATATATCGGAGAGTAGGATTCTTTTTACTCCTCAGTCCCTTCGTCGCTCTGGTGAGGACTCTTGACGTAGATGTTTTGTCTTTCCTCTCCTCAAATGTCACTCAATTTTTTTTTAGGATCACACGGGTATTTTGGAATCGTTCCGATGGTTTTGTGACGAGAACATTGTTCTTGGTGCCTCCTGTCTATTTATGTGGCTTTGACCCGGGGAGTCGAGCTCTGAGGTGTTGTCGTCACAATTTTATCGTTGCAGTTCTGGAATACCTGAGATTTGCCGACATCGAAAATCTCTTTTATGCAGTTGTTGGTGAGATAACCCCGATAACCCAGTACTGGGGCGAGCTCGGGAGTATTGCCATAACTCGTATAACGGATGCTTTTCGAAGGTTGAGGTACACGATTTCTGAAGGTTTCTTGGTTATGTGTTGACGGATGGATACAGCTGGATGTAGGGATTGTTAGTTTGGGTGAGATATATTGCTTCCCCTGTATCCCCAACACCAGATTGCATAACCAGAAAGTTTCGGGAGTTTTATAGGTGGGAATTCAAGTAGCTCCTAGAATATCTTTTCGACAGATGCATGATATGAGATTGGGGTTTGACGTCTAGTGGTCCGCCTTTCCACGGTCGTTTTTAAAGTGGTCTCGTTGTGTCTTAAAGAACCCTTGGCTATGCTGGTTCGGGGACACTTCGTATGTCATGTGCACTGCCTTGTACATGATGGTGCTGTACACTCGAGCCCGTGTGGGCCCCACCATGAAAACTTCGGATGAAATCTCTATCGTATGTTTGTTCCGGCTTATTTCTGCAAGCCAATCCTTTGTTTTGTTTTATTTGTGGTATTCGAGTTGCTTCAAAGTCAAATGTTGAATCCATACCTTCCCTAAACGGTGTTCTCATATTGCTATGTGAATACTAATCCTTCTTGATCATCGAGGTCGTCATGTTAATTCTTTTCCAACCGGCGTGCTTCTCTTCAAGTGGATCCAATCATTTCAATATTTGCGAGATCAATTATAAGTTTTCTCAATGGTGTTTGTTTCATCCGTCCCAAGTTGTCTTTGTTTTCCCGCCCTCCCACCCCTTTTTCTTCAAGGACCCAGATTTCTTAATCAAGTATCCATTTATTCATGTGAAGTCTCTTCACTCTTTTCAATCAATGTTTTGATCCGGTGATCCCTCGTGAAGATACTAACGGAGCTTCAAGTTCATTATTCTTCGTCTCTTTTTCTTCTCCGGTGGATTAACTCAAGCTTTTGGTGTCGATCATATACCTTTCCTCATTTCAAATGTTTTTCCATGTCGATGCACCTCTTAATCACTCACCTCTCTCTATTCTTATCCGGAGTGCTGAAGATATCTCACAAGACTTATGTTTCCATTCTCAATCCATTCAAGATATTTCGAGGTTGTTATCTCATTCAAGCCATTTATTTCAACCGGTGCAACCTCTCTTTAAAATTATTTCAACGGTGTTCCTTTTCAGTGGGCCCTAACCCACAGGTCTTTTCCCAGGATCTTACCTGACTCTTCTAATTCTCCCGGAGTTATTCTCAAATTATTTTCAAAGTGTGATGTAAGAATGGATTTCATCAGTCAGATGCTTTTCCAAGATCGATTTCAAATTCTTGTTCATTGTTGGCTCAACCTCTTTGTTTTTCATTGTCCCAGAGTATCTCAACAATTCATCGTGGTGTTTCTCGTCGTCATTCTCAGCATTTGAAGACCGAAGAAGAGTTTCTCGTAAATCTTGCTCCATTCTCTTGAAGATTCATGGTTCTAGCTTGATGCCATCCTCTCATAATTGTTTTCGATTGTGATTTTTTTTTTCATCCATCCGAAGCAATTCAAGAGACTTTTCAGATTGATTCTCCATAGCCCATCATCTCAGATTTATTCATTCAAGCTTTCAGCTCTCGTTCTCCAAATCTTACCGGTGCATCGTTCAAATACCTTCTAATCAGTTCATGATTTCTTTGTTCTCATGTATCTAAATCCCCTCAAGTATCTTCATTCATTTTCCAATTCTTCCCGGTGTTTCTTTATCTTTTCTTCGTTCATTTTCAATTCTTACGGTGGTTCGTTCAGGATTTCTGTTCCTTTGTTATGATATCAAATATTCGTTGTTTCCAAATCCCACCGGTGGTTCCATCAATACCTTCTCAAGTTTGCGCTATATCTCTCTTAATCGATCCTTTCTACGAGAATAAGTAGTATGCCAAATCCGTTGCTTGTCATCAATTTAAATTGGTGAAGGATAGGCATGACATAATTCTTATTCTTGTTTCATCCAAGTGATTAATTCCTTCTTCCAGAGATTGTTCATGATGAAGTAATTCTCGGTTCTAATATTCATCTTTTCTTTCCGGAGTTCCAAGTTTTCTCGGTTATATCGTCGCAAAGCTCCATCTAAATCATCACAAGGCTTCACCTTGTGTTTTCAACTTCTCTTTCTTTCTATCATCCTTTATTACCGGAGTTCTTCATGGAAGCTCTACATGGTGGTTCGTCAAGGATTCTTTCATTCTTCAATTGTTCCTCAAGTTTTCTCTCGAAGCTATGATCCGTCAAGCTATACTAAAAATTAAACATGGTGCTAAACACATGTTTTGTTTTGGGGAGTTCAAGTATTCTTCATCTTGCATTCCAAAGGGCTATTCTTTCTACCTTATCTTTTGAGGTGGTGTTATGTCATTCTTGATAATTTCGAGTTCGTGTTTCTTAATTCACATGTTCTCAAGAATGAGGTATTTTAAATCCATCAATCCCTCCATTGGAGTTATCTTGGTATAGATTTCACCTAAAGCCTTCCCTAAGGAATGTTGCTATTATGGTGCTTATCAATGATCCAAGTTTTCTCCTATCCTCTCGGTGAAAGCAGTTTTCATCTCTTCTTTGATCTCAACAAGCAATTGTCTTTCGTTAGTGGCAGAATTTCACCTCAAGTTTTGAGATGTTGCCATAAGCCCACAACAAACTTGTGCTTTTCGTTGTTGATTTTGCAACAACTCCGTTCAATTCTTCTTTGGAAGGATGCTTTCCAAGCTCATTTCTGACAGAAGTTGGCATTTTCTTCTCCATTCTTTTTTTTCAATGATCTATCTTCTATTCTTTCTTCCGGAGGCATGGTGATGTTGCTCTCTTCACTCATCATTTCGAATTGTGAGGATCATGTTCTTTTCGTGCTTATCCATTTAACCAGAGTGCTGTGTCATCTCTTCAAGTTCTTCCATCTTATCAAGGTTTGCCTCTCTTTTCAACCTAAGTGTTGTCTGAAATCTTTCTTACCCCTTGTGCCATTTTCTTCAATAGTTCCCGAGGCAGTGTGTTGTTGATTTCTTCAAGTATCATCCCTTATTCTCAAGTTCATGTTCTATTCCTTCCATGTTCAACCGGAGTGCTGCCCAAATTCTTCCTCTCTCATCTTGTTTTAACCGGAGTGGTTTCGAATTCTATCTTGTCCATTAAACTCTTGATTCATGTCTTTGCAACCTTCAAGTTCCCGTAATGTTCCTCGTTCCTCTTTTCTAACGGATTGTTTGCAATCCCGTTCATCTCTAATTGCTCAACCTCTCAAGGTTCGTGGTTTCACTCATTCGTCAAAGAAGCAACTTAGCTTTACCTCTTCTCTTCCTCTTCCGTTTTCCCTCTGGTGCCATCCTAGATCTCGGGACGAGATCCTCTCGTAGTGGTGGAGTGTTGTAACGCCCCGGATACAACTTTCCATATTCGTAACTCTGACTCTTGCCTTTTTCGGAGATGCTATATGATATTTCCTCCGTGGTTGGGTTTTGTCTGCTGTTTTGCATTTTGTTCTTGTTATGCATCTCATCTCATAGCATCATGCGCATTGCATCGGCATCGTTTTCATAAAACTTGCATCCGCTCGTAGTTGCCGCGTCCCCCTTGCTTTTGTTGACCGTGCCGAGACCAGCCTCGTTCTTCGTTTTCCCTCTTGCCTAAACCGGAGTCTCTCTGTACAGTGCTCAAACCTCTCGTGTGTGCGTCCGAAAATTGTCCCATACCCGACCCGAGCTGTCGTGACCGTTGGATCCGGATCATCTCCAAACGTCTATAAAACATCTCCGTTTCTTATTTAGACTTTCCTAACCTATCTTTTCTCGACCGCCCGATTATAATCGGAGGGACCGAGATAGCCCCTCACCTAATCTGTGAGGTATATATAGTCCACCCTTAGTCATTTTGGACAAACCCTAAAATCTAGGGACTTTGTCCCGTCGAACCGCCGCCGCCTACCGTATCTTCCTCGGGATCCAGATCCATCCCTTCCTCGTGTTCACCACCACACCAACCCAAGCCACCTTCTCCTTCCTCGTTTTCCCCATCGGGTCAACCATCTCCTCTCCCTCGATCCACTCATTCCCGGCCTCATCCTCCCGCAGCACGCCCGTCCTCAAACCTCGACAACTCGTCCCCGCACAGCCCGCGAGGCATCGGCCTCCTCAGCACCACCAGGCCGCTGCTTCCCTACCCAAGGGCCCCCGGTCCGCCTCCTCTGGCCACCTCCCCGTCGTGTCGCCAGCCGGATCCACGCGGCCAGCCCCTCGCCGGAGTCGCGCCGCTGTTGTCCCTTGCTTCACCCGCTACGTCCTCTGCTCCCAGCAAGCCGTGCCCGCTCGTTCCCCCTCGTTGACCCGATCTGGGGCTAGCATGGACGAGCGCCAGGCCCAACTCGACCCGTCGCCGCTCCCGCAAGGCCCCGCCATGGACAACGTGGCCGGCGACCACCCAGGTCATGTCGCGGTGCCCTGCCTCCTCTTCTCCGTGTTCCGCTTCTTCCCCTCTAATCTCTCTCTCTCTGTCCTGGCCTCGAACAGGAGCTCCAGCCGGCGCCACCATCATCGGAGAAGGGCCCCCGCCGCCCAGATCCGCGCCTGCCGGCCTCCGCGACCTCACCAGAGTGCTCATCCCAGTCCCGCGCCGCCAGAGCCCTGCATCGCGCCAAGTCCGCCGCTGCATCCTTCTTCCCCTGCGCTGCTGTTCGAGAGGAGCAGAGCGCAGCGCTTCAGATGCGTTGACCGCGCCTGCCCCAGCCGGCCGGTTGCAGTCTTTGACCCAGGCGCTAAGGCCCAATGTGAGTAGTTCTCCCAGCCCAGTTTGCCTGTGATTCAGCCCACCATGTGTTTTTTTTCCTGCCTACGATTTTATCATTTATCCTGTGATTTACCAGATTTGCAGAAAAACCCCTCATGTTCATGCATGTAATATCTCATTAACCGTGCATCGGATTAAAATAATTTATATATGTAAAATGCTCAGAAAATTGTGTAGATTAATAATATGCAACTTTCATGCATGTTTAAAATGTTTAAATTGCTGTTTGCATTATTTTTGCATAAATGCCACGTTAAAATGATTTATTTCATAACTAAATAACCGTAGCTCTGTTTTAAATAAACTTTATATGTAAATGGGGTGGAAAAATGCCTAGATTAACATGGTGCACTTTATTTTCCTGTTTAACAACAATAAAATTGTGTTTAGGACAGAACAGTACCGAATCTAAAATATGCATATGAGGATTTTCCGGAATTGTTGTTTGTTATTTCCGGCCTCATTTAAACTTGCCTATATAGTTAGTTTTCTTATGCTTCACCTCTTGCCATGTTTAAAAACATTTAATATTGCTTGGTAGCCTAGCGAGATCAACTAAATAATTGCTTGTGGTGTTTCGTCAATATGCAACGAGTTGCATATTGATCTCCACTTAACTTGTAGTATTGTTTGTTGCACTTGCTATGCCATGCCTCTTTAAACCGGACATGCATCATACTTGTTTGTGCATCATGCCATGTTTATGCTTGTGCATTTACCATGTTGTTTGTTTCTTTCCGGTGTTGCTTCTTAGTTCTGGTAATGTTGCGATTGTGAGGATTCGTTCGACTACGTCCGCTTGTCTTCTTCATGGACTCGTTCTTCTTCCGTGCGGGATCTCAGGCAAGATGACCGCTACCCTGGATCTCACTACTATCATTGCTATGCTAGTTGCTTCGTTCTATCGCTATGCTGCGTTACCTATCTTTTGCTCATCAAGCCATCCCAAATTGCCATGAACCTCTAACCTTTGACACCATTCCTAGCAAACCGTTGCTTGGCTATGTTACCGCTTTGCTCAGCCCTCTTATAGCGTGCTAGTTGCAGGTGAAGTTGAAGATTGCTCCATGGTGGACAGGATTTTGGTTGGGATATCACAATATCTCTTATATTATTAATGCATCTATACACTTGGTAAAGGGTGGAAGACTCGGCCTTTTGCCTGGTGTTTTGTTCCACTCTTGCCGCCCTAGTTTCCGTCATACCGGTGTTATGTTCCCGGATTTTGCGTTCCTTACGCGGTCGGGTGATTTATGGGACCCCCTTGACAGTTCGCTTTGAATAAAACTCCTCCAGCAAGGCCCAACAT
>NC_041383.1:465595603-465647363 GCF_002162155.2 Triticum dicoccoides | reverse complement strand
AACCAGGGTCTATGCCAACCCGACGTCTGGCTCATCCGGTGTGCCCTGAGAACGAGATATGTGCAGCTCCTATCGGGATTTGTCGGCACAGCGGGAGGCTTTGCTGGTCTTGTTTTACCATTGTCGAAATGTCTTGTAAACCGGGATTCCGAGTCTGATCGGGTCTTCCTGGGAGAAGGTCTATTCCTTCGTTGATCGCGAGAGCTTGTCATGGGCTAAGTTGGGACACCCCTGCAGGGTATAATCTTTCGAAAGCCGTGCCTGCGGTTATAGGCAGATGGGAATTTGTTAATGTCCGGTTGTAGATAACTTGACACCAGATCCGAATTAAAATGCATCAACCGCGTGTGTAGCCGTGATGGTCTCTTCTCGGCGGAGTCCGGGAAGTGAACACGGTTTCTGGGTTATGTTTGACGTAAGTAGGAGTTCAGGATCACTTCTTGATCATTGCTAGCTCACGACCGTTCTGCTTGCTCTCTTCTCGCTCTTATTTGCGTATGTTAGCCACCATATATGCTTAGTCGCTGCTGCAGCCTCACCACTTTACCCCTTCCCTTCCTATTAAGCTTTGCTAGTCTTGATACCCATGGTAATGGGATTGCTGAGTCCTCGTGGCTCATAGATTACTACAACAACAGTTGCAGGTACAGGTTTATGCAATGATCATGACGCGAGAGCGATGCTTGCTTGTGTTGAATTCTTCTTCTGCTTCTTCTTCGATCAGGGGATAGGTTCCAGGTCGGCAGCCTGGGCTAGCAGGGTGGATGTCGTTTGAGTTTCTGTTTGTGATTCATCCGTACACGGATGATGCTATTATGTATTGTGATGTTGTATTCGTGTGGCATTGTATGCCTCTTGTATGTATCCCCATCTATTATGTAATGTTGATGTAATGATATCCACCTTGCAAAAGCGTTTCAATATGCGGGTCTATCCTTGGTGGGACCTTCGAGTTCCTTTTGGATAGGGTCCCATATTGGGCGTGACATCAAAACTTGGTGGCACCGGATAGAAAGAATTAGTGGGGCCGAGTTTGACTTTAGGTTTAGGACATATGTGTGGAAGTGGGAAAGTAGTTGAGGGTATTTGGAGCATATCACTAAGCACATGAAGCAAGAGGCTCATTAAGCAACACCTCATCCCTCCTTGATAATATTGGCTTTTCCTATAGACTCAATGTGATCTTGGATCACTAAAATGTAAAATGAAGAGTCTTGAGCTTGAAGCTTGAGCCAATCCTTTGTCCTTAGCATCTTTAAGGAGTTCCCACATCCTTTAGTCCATGCCACTCCATTGTTGAACTTATCTGAAACATACTAGATAAAAGTGTTAGTCCAGCAAGAGATATGTTGACATTAATTACCAAAACCACCTAGGGAGCACTTGTGCTTTCAATCTCCCCCTTTTTGGTAATTGATGACAACATACATCAAAGCTTTAGATAAAGATTTAAGAAATAGCAAGTAAAGCTTTGGGAAGACATGTAACAAGCATAGGCTCCCCCTACATGTATGCAATCATGTGAATATTGAAAATGTAAGCATGTGATAGCATAACCATGATAGAGCAGGCAATGTGTTACATGTATCTTGGCCATATGCATCAGAGCAAAAAAATATTAAAGAGAATACCTTCATGCCCATGAGTCCTTCTTGCAAACAGTATGTACATCAGCAAGGATTCCTCATACACATGATTGTGATGCATATACTTACCTTTTAGTCTTGAGTTGGCTTAGGATGGAATGAACCTGCGTAAACAGGGTTAGATAACACAGATGCACCTACTAGCCAGAGCAAACAAAAGACACCACAAGAATACCAAGACCGGGATGACATGTAGAGAGTGAGTACTAAGTACCACATTTGATTAGACATGTCCCCAAGAGTAAAGATATGCAATGAATTTAAATGATTTCTTTCCCTTAGATGTCTTGCTCCCCCTGAATCTAACATGGGATACTAGGAGTAGATAGGGAACAGAAAATCAGAGCCGAAGGAAATAAATAAACAGAGCTAATGCAAACTAATGCAAATAAGCACATATGAACATGTCTTTCCCCTTAAGAAGACATGTGGCATCTCTCCTCTTGAACACCAAGCATCTGGGATCCTTGAGAAATACTTTATACTAGTATTCTCTCCCCCTGGAGATCTCTCTCTCTCTCTCCCTGAAGGATCTCTCTCCCCCTATGAGATGTGATCTCTCTCTCTAAATGATAAGCTTTGATGTGATCTCTCTCCCCCCTTTGACATCAATTTCCAAGAAGGGCTTGATAAAGATGTAATCTCTCTCTCTCCCTATGGAATTTGTCGTGAATGGGTTTGATCCTTGAGTCACAACATAAAGCAATGATTAAAAATGTGATGCTTGTAGAGGACAAGATTCATTGAGTGGAGCTGGATCAGAAGAAACACAGAATATGTGGCAAAGAGTTTTTCCTGTTATGAAATCGGCGGCACCGAGTGGTATGCTTCGGTCGTACCGAAAATATTCGGTTGGACCAAAAATAAAAAATCGGTGTAACCGAGTTCATCACAGAGAAAACACTTGTCACCTCAGCTCACTAGACTAGTAAGATCTCACAAAGATCTGCAAGGAATTTACTAAAAGGTATGCAATGAATTGATGCAGAAAATGCAGAACAAAAAGAAAGAAATCTAGATGAAGTTTTTTTTTGAAAAAAGCATGAGACAAATGAAAAAACACAAAGACGAACACAAGAGAACTTCATCTAGAGATGGTCGGCGACAAAGTCACCTATGTTAGAGTATATTGACTTAGGAGTCAAGTGAGATCACTTGATCATAGGTCATACTCATCGTTTAAGCTCAAAATGGGGTTGCCATTTTTCGTTTAAGCATCTTGATGTATTCACATCTTGTCGAGTTGCTTTAGCTCATGTCTCGGAGTAAAGCTTCTCTAAGATGGAATAACATACCTTGGTTGGTGGTGTTGTCCATGTAGTTGAACTTGCGTGGGTTGCTCAAGTTTGATGTAGCTCATCAAGAATTTGGAGCACCACTTGGAATTTGAGTCCATTTACCTACATGGGTTAGTTCTTGCAAGGAAGAGCACTTGTATATCCAAAAATGACAATCATGAAACTCAACATAGAATTTGTCAAAGGATATGTTTGAATGGTTTCGTGCTTCCTTGTCTTCAACCACCTTTCTGTAGAGACTTGGTGATGTAGAGATTGCTCAAGATATGAGTTGATTACAACCTCATGGAATTTGATTCAACCAAGTACCTACATGGGTTAGATAACATGCAAGATACAAATATATCCAAGACATAAGATTTCCATCATAAGAGAAATATCAAGGATTAGTCATAAGCTCATGTCTTGCATGTATCCAATGGAGTTTCTACTCCAAGTTTGAAGCATCAATGATGTTCAATTCTCCTCTTAACCTGCAAAACACTTTCTCATCAAGAGGTTTAGTGAATATATCTGCTAATTGTTTTTCGGTGCGAACATGCTTAAGATCAATGTCACCCTTAGCAACATGATCTCGAATGAAATGATGACGAACTTCAATATGCTTAGTTCGAGAATGTTGCACAGGATTATGACCAATTTTGATAGCACTTTCATTGTCACAAAGTAATGGAACATGTCTCACATATATCCCATAATCTTTAAGAGTTTGGGTCATCAAAAGTAATTGAGCACAACATGAACCAGCGGCAATATATTCAGCTTCGGCGTTGGATAAGGATACCGAGTTTTGTTTCTTGGAGGACCAAGACACAAGAGATCTACAAAGAAATTGACAAGTATCCGAAGTGGACTTTCTATCAACCTTGTCTCCGGCATAGTCCGAGTCGGAGTAGCCAACAAGATCGAAAGAGGCCCTCTTAGGATACCAAATGCCAAAATTTGGTGTATGGATTAAGTATCTCACTATCCTTTTCACAGCCTTAAGATGAGATTCTTTAGGAGCAACTTGATATCGTGCACACATGCACACACTTAGCATAATATCAGGACTGAAGCACATAGATATAACAATGAACCAATCATAGAGCGATAAACCTTTTGATCAACCGGTTCACCATCTTTGGTCAAGTCAAGATGTCCACTAGTAGGCATGGGTGTAGTCATACCTTTGCATTCTTGCATATTGAACTTCTTGAATAAGTCCTTGGTGTACTTCGTTTGAGAGACAAAAGTACCTTCCTTAGTTTGCTTGATTTGCAAACCAAGAAAGAATTTGAGTTCACTCATCATAGACATCTCAAACTTCTCCGACATTAGCTTCCCAAACTTTTCACTAAAATGAGGGTTAGTTGAACCAAATATAATATCATCAACATAAATTTGGCACACAAAGAGTTCACCATTAACCCTTTTAGTAAAAAGAGTAGAATCAATTTTCCCAATTTCAAAACCTTTTTCAATAAGGAACTTGGTCGAGCATTTATACCATGCTCTAGGAGCTTGTTTAAGACCATAAAGAGCTTTGTGAAGTTTGCAAACATGATTGGGTTTCTTAGGATTGACAAAGCCGGGAGGTTGTTTAACATAAACTTCCTCCTCTATTTCACCATTTAGAAAAGCACTTTTAATGTCCATTTGGTACAATGTGATATCATGGTGATTAGCATAGGCAAGTAAGATGTGAAAAGATGTGAATAGAGTCAAGTCTAGCAACAGGAGCATAAGTCTCACCATAGTCCATACCTTCGACTTGTGTGTATCCTTGGGCGACGAGACGTGCTTTGTTGCGAACTACTTGTCCATCTTCATCTTGCTTGTTGCGAAACACCCATTTGGTACTGATGATGTTGTGGTTGTTGTCGGGCTTCTCAACCAATGTCCAAACTTGGTTCCTCTCAAAGTTGTGTAGCTCTTCATGCATAGAATTTATCCAATCCAGATCTTCCAATGCTTCTTCGACCTTCATAGGTTCAATGCTAGAGATGAAAGAATAGTTTTCACAAAAGTTAGCTAAACGAGTTTTAGAGAGAGTGATTCTCCCGGTTTGAATATCATTGTAGATTTGCTCGACGGGATGGTCTTTAGCAATTCTTGCTCGAACTCGTGAAAGCTTTTGCTTGGATCTTCATTGAACATCTTCTTCATCATGTTCTTCTTCTTGGCCTTCTTCATTGTTGGCGTTGTCGTTCTCTTGTCGTGGTGGCGAAGGAGGTTGTTGACGTTCATCTTGATGCACTTCCTCGTTTCCTTCATCTTGGTGTGTCCCACTTGTGGATGCTTCCGTATCAACTCTTGGTTCACCTTGCCGTGAAGTAGAAGCTTCCACTTGGACGGATGAGGTACTCTCCTTCACCTCCGTTGGACGGACCTTGCCAATAGACAAGTCTTGGATTGCTTCCGAAGGATCTTTGTCTCCTACATCAATTGGCAATTGCTCTACTTGCGAGCCATTAGATTCATCAAACTTCACATCTACCGTCTCTTCAACCTTTCGGGTGAAATTGTTGTAGACACGATATGTGTGAGAGTTTGAGCCATAACCTAGTAGGAAACCTTCATGAGACTTACAAGCAAATTTAGAACGACGATGCTTATCAAGAATGTAGCACTTTGAGCCGAATACTCGAAAGTATCCAACTTGGGGTTTGTTACCGGTGAGTAGCTCGTATGCCGTCTTGCCGAGTAGCTTGTGAAGATACAAGCGATTTGTTGCATGACAAGCTGTCTCAACCGCTTCTGCCCAAAAGTGCTTCGGCGTCTTGTATTCATCAAGCATCGTTCTCGCCATTTCTATGAGCGTCCGGTTCTTCCTCTCAACAACTCCATTTTGTTGAGGTGTGTACGTAGCCAAGAACTCGTGTGAAATCCCTTCTTCGTCAAGAAAGGTGTCCACATTTGCGTTCTTGAACTCCATTCTGTTGTCGCTGCGAACCTTCTTGATCTTCACTTCAAATTGGTTTTGGGCCTTCCTAGCGAAGTTTTTGAAGATCTTCTGGACCTGCGATTTATCATCGAGAAAGAACACCCACGTAAATCTGGAAAAATCATCAACTATAACTAGACCAAAAGAATTTCCACCGAGACTCTTGTAAGAGTTGGGACCAAAGAGATCCATGTGAAGTAGCTCGAGTGGCCTCTTTGTGGTCATGATGTTCTTCACGGGATGCCTTCCTCCAACCTGTTTACCTGCTTGACAAGCACTACAAAGTCTATCCTTATCAAATATGACATCATTAACTCCAAGGATATGATTCCCCTTAATAAGCTTGTCAAGGTTTCGCATACCAACATGACCTAATCGTCTATGCCATAACCAGCCTTTTGAGGATTTAGCAATGAAGCAAGTTTTAGGTTGAGCCTTTTTAGTGAAATCAACAATGTATAGATCACCTCTACGTATGCCGGTAAAGACCATTTTATGATTGTCTCGACGAAACACTTGGCAATCAATTTCAGTAAATAAGACATTGAAACCAAAGTCAGCAAGTCTAGATACTGAAAGTAAGTTGTATCCAAGAGATTCAATGAGCATGCCATTTGGTATGGAGCTATCATGTGAGATGGCCACCTTACTGAGGCCAACCACCCTACCCTTTGAGTTGTCACCGAAAGTGACATACTTTCGAGGACTATCATTATCAGCAAGCTCACGAAACATGTCTTTATCTCCGGTCATGTGATCGGTACATCCACTATCAAGAACCCATTCCTTTCCTCCTGACATGTATCCCTGAAGATTTGCCATAAGACCAAAATGTCTCATTGCATCATCAAGATCGAAGTCACTATCATCATCCTCATCATAGTATCCATGTTCAACATCGTCATGTGGTGGATCAAATCCTAGAGAGGGTGATTCATTAGAATGATTTTGACAATAATCTTGTCTATGAATTCTTATAGCTTCGGAAATAATGTCACTAATAATACCAACATTTCCTTTGGCACGCATAAGGTTTGTAAGCTCAAATAGACGATCACCAAACATAGGATCACTAGTATTCATTTTACTCAAAGCAATAGACTTATGGAGAATTTCATCAAGATTTTTCAAAGAATAATCAGGAAATCGTTCCTCAAGAAATTTCCATATAGTGTAGGCACACTCAAGAGTAGGCAGTTTTATAATCAAGTTTCTAGGCAATCCTCTAGTGATAAGATTAACAGTTCTAACATTCCTAATCATGTCAATAGACTCATCAAAGGTAGGATGCATAGGATCAACACAAGGTGCACAAGGGCTAGCAATGTACTTGTTCAAATGATATTGATTGAAAATAACAAGCATCTCATTTTTTCACTCATGAAAATACTCTCCATCAAGAATAGGCACTCTATGTCTAAGACTCCTCAAAGTAGACTCATCCATCTTCCTCCAATGGTGATTAAACCAAGGCAATGGAGACCAATGCTCTGATACAACTTGTAGGACCTTGAGAAGATGTGTCTAGCGGGGGGGGGGGGTGATTAGACACTAAGTACCAAAGTTGCAATTTTTAAGTTTCTTTAAAGTTTGAGTGGAGTTTAGGCACAAGTTTAACATTCACAACATATAGCAAGCAAGCATGGAAAGAGTATATGAGCAGCGGAAAGTAAAGCATGCAACTTGCAAGAATGTAAAGGGACGGGTTTTGGAGGATTCAAACACAATTGGAGACACGGATGTTTTTGGCGTGGTTCCGATAGGTGGTGCTATCATACATCCACGTTGATGGAGACTTCAACCCACGAAGAGTAACGGTTGCGCGAGTCCACGGAGGGCTCCACCCATGAAGGGTCCACGAAGAAGCAACCTTTTCTATCCCACCATGGCCGTCGCCCACGAAGGACTTGCCTCACTAGCGGTAGATCTTCACGAAGTAGGCGATCTCCTTGCCCTTACAAACTCCTTGGTTCAACTCCACAATCTTGACGGAGGCTCCCAAGTGACACCTAGCCAATCAAGGAGACACCACTCTCCAAGAAGTAACAAATGGTGCATTGATGATGAACTCCTTGCTCTTCTGCTTCAAATGATAGTCTCCCCAACACTCAACTCTCTCTCATAGGATTTGGATCTGGTGGAAAGAGGGTTTGAGTGGAAAGCAACTTGGGGAAGGCTAGAGATCAAGATTCATATGGTAGGAATGGAATATCATAGCCTCAACACATGAGTAGGTAGTTCTCTCTCAGAAATAGGATGCTGGAAGTGTAGGTTCAGTCTGATGGCTCTCTCCACGAATGAAGAGGAGGTGGAGGGGTATATATAGCCTCCACACAAAATCTAACCGTTACACACAATCTACCAAACTCGGTGGGACCGAATCATTAAACTCGGTCAGACCGATTTAGCAAATAATGTGACCGTTAGGGTTTTCGGTGGGACCGAAATGCAACTCGGTAGGACCAATTCGGTTAGGGTTAGGGCATAACGTAATCTCGGTAAGACCGATTACACAAACTTGGTGGGACCGATTTTGGTAATAAGCTTTCCAGAGAGTTGGTCAGGCAAACTCAGTTTGACCGATTATCAAACTCGGTAGGACCAATTTTGATAATAAGTTAACCAGGAAGTTTGCATTGTAATCTCGATAGTACCGATTGCTCAAACTCGGTGAGACCGATTTTGATAATGGACATACACAGAGAGATTACAATCCCATCTCGGTGAGACCGAGATCCCTATCGGTGAGACCGATTTGCCTAGGGTTTGTGGCAGTGGCTAAGACATCAAAACTCGGTGGCGCCGGATAGAAAGAATCAGTGGGGCCGAGTTTGACTTTAGGACATATGTGTGGAAGTGGGAAAGTATTTGAGGGTATTTGGAGCATATCACTAAGCACATGAAGCAAGAGGCTCATTAAGCAACACCTCATCCCTTCTTGATAGTATTGGCTTTTCCTATAGACTCAATGTGATCTTGGATCACTAAAATGTAAAATGAAGAGTCTTGAGCTTGAAGCTTGAGACAATCCTTTGTTCTTAGCATCTTGAAGGAGTTCCTACATCCTTTAGTCCATGCCACTCCATTGTTGAACTTATCTGAAACATACTAGATAAAAGTGTTAGCCCAACAAGAGATATGTTGACATTAATTACCAAAACCACCTAGGGAGCACTTGTGCTTTCAGGAATCCACCGCGATCTGAATCGCTTCGAGTACGACTCCCTCATCCGCGTTCTTGTAACGCTTCCGTCTCGCGGTCTTCAAGGGTATGAAGATGCACTCCTCTCTCTCTCGTTGCTAGTTGCTCCATAGATTGATCTTGGTGATGCATAGAAATTTTTTATTTTCTGCAACGATCCCCAACAGTTGGGAGCCTCCAATTAAGTTGTGGAGATTGCCCCAACCTTGTTTGTAAAGGTTCGGTCGTCGCCTCCAAGGGCACCAATAGTGGAATCACGGCATCTCGCATTGTGTGAGGGCGTGAGGAGAATACGATGGCCCTAGTGGCTTCTTGGGGAGCATTGTGCCTCCACACCGCTCTAACGAAGACGTACTTCCCCTCAACAGGAAGGAACTTCGGTAACACATCCTCGTCTCCATCGGTTCCCTTTTGGTTATCTCTCACCTTTACTTGTGCAAGCTTATATTGTGTTGCATCTCTTGCTTGCTTGTGTGCTTGTTGTTATCGCATCATATAGGTTGCTCACCTAGTTGCACTTCTTGACAACCTACTTTGATGCAAAGTTGAAATTGGTCAAGAAAAGCTAAAAATTGTTAGTTGCCTATTCACCCCTCCCCCTCTAGTCAACTATATCGATCCTTTCAATGTCTTCACGCTCCATTGTCTTCAAGCGAAAGTCTTGACATACCACCATTGTCTTCAATGTCTTCATACATTTTTAGGGCTCATCTTTGATGGTAAACCCAATCTCTAGGGACTTCTATTTGTGTTCACCTGTGAATCTCATAAACACATTAGTCCATTAACCTAATTTGTCATCAATACTCCAAAACAAACAAGGGGTAGCACTAGATGCACTTACTTATGGACACTGATATGGGAGTCGCCATCCAAAGCTCTCCCTAAATGTCCGCCCAAGTTTGGTAAAATTTTCATTCAAATGCACCCGGCCAACTCGTGTGCCCTATCACATAGCACTCAGTCACACCCAAAAGGAGGCAATTATTCATAGTTTAACATGCCCGATCACAAAAAAATATCATTCTCGTAGTCCATGCAAAAATGGGCCTTGTCGGACAGGCAATACAATCCTTGACCGCTAACTCTGCATTGTCGGTGCCTCAGTCGTCTCCTTCTCCAACTCCGCATCCAGCTGATTGTTCTGCCCCTTCGACATCCCGAAATGAATGGATTGCACGAGCATCATTGCATCGTCATCCAACTCAACCACCTGCAAGGTCAACATCTTCGCCTCCACCAAAGTGGCTGCAATATGAACCTTGTTCTCTTCTAGCATGGCCTTCTTCTCTTCAAGCTTGAGCTT
This sequence comes from Triticum dicoccoides, assembly GCF_002162155.2. Lineage (NCBI taxonomy): Eukaryota > Viridiplantae > Streptophyta > Magnoliopsida > Poales > Poaceae > Triticum > Triticum dicoccoides. The sequence continues at coordinate 465,636,985 of NC_041383.1, read as the reverse complement.
TTTCTTGGTCACCGCCATCAACATGTTAAACCACTCGGCCTTAGGTGCCTCCTTCATGTGGGAGTACTTGACATATGCCTCCTCCTTCTTCACCAAGATGTCCTCGAACCTCTCCGTCATCTTGGCCAACCTGATCGCTCCACCTTCTCCTCCTCCCACTTATTTCCCCGAAACCCTATCCCAACCCTCTTCAGCGGTTCTTTTGTTGGGTTGGTTGGATCTCTCATTTCTTCCTCACTATCGAAGTCAGCGATCTTGGCGGAGTTGGCAATGAATACACTCCACTTGTGTTTGTGTTGTCCATTCAACTTCAACCAACAATGCATGAGGACGAAGTTCTTCTTGTCCAACTTCAAGAACAAATTGCACGCACGGGAAGGCTACCAAATATAAAACATTGTCAACAATTTGCAGATCCGATCTGGCCAAATTAGTAAAACATAGAGCATATCTGGCCATCAAGTTGCATATCAGGCCCAATGACCAACACACTTACTTGCTTGGATATTTGGGCACCACTTGGCCACCATGTGATGAGTTGCTTCAAGTGGTCGCAATACTTGGACACAAACTCTTGAATGATGTACCATCGATGATTGAGAGACTTCATCAAACAATTGCAGATAAGTTCGTCAGTGTCGGGCTCGAAATGCTTGTGCTCATGGAACCAAACGTGAATGTTGGCCCAAAATGTTTAGCATTTTTGCTTCATGCCATGGACCGGACTGATGCCAGTGGCCAACCACACGTCGCACAACAACTCGTCCTCCCTCATGTTGAAGCTTTATCCTCTACCCCTGTTCATTGGATTGGTTGTAAATTCATCCTGATCAGGTTGGTCGTCATCGTCCACCTCCTGGTCCTATTGACTAGTGGCCCAATCCGGCGTGCCCGGTTATGCACCCGGTGCGTGCCTTGCTGGGTGTATGCGTCTGGTTGTGCACCCGGTTGCGCTCCCTTCTGGGTGTACGTGTCCGGCTAGGTGTACGTGTCGGACTGGTTGTACATGCCTGGCTGTGGGGACTCCGAGTCATCCACTTGCCCATCCTCGTAGCAGCCTCTGCCTCTGTCTCTGTCGTGGATCATCTCAAACAATTGCATGCCTGCATCGTCGTATGCCGGCTCGCCCGCTTGAGTCATACCGGCGAACAGCGTGCGAGCACCGAGTTGCTCCACGCCCGGCGTCCACGTTCGGACAAGCTGCGGCGATGTAGACTCCAAGAAAGCGGCGTCGCGTTGATGTCGATGCAAAAAGGCATGTGCTGCTAGGCAGCGTAGAAGGAGTGAGCCTTATATTGCTCTGGCCAGGGCGGTGTCTGCACGGACGGCTACGGCGGTGGCTCCCTGTGTCCCTGGCCCCACCATGCACCCCAACTGCCATCGGTACCACGACCGCTCCTGCACTACCAACACCTTCGCCGGCCTTCTACTTCTCGAATGGCGCTGCCTTTGCCTTCTGCCTAAGCCAACGATCTTGTCATGTCGTCAAGCTGATCTTGCGGGCGACCGCCTTCGCCGGATCCTCCACCACCGACCCCGGCAACTTTTCGTAAGGGTCCTCCATGCGGCGGTTGCGGCGGCGAAAAAAGGCAGGCATTGCGGTGGAGAGCGGCGGATGGAAGAGAAGAGGGTTGAGAAAGAGTGGTTTTCCCGCGGAAACGATGCGACTAGCTCCAAATGCATGGGCTCCGCCTTAGTTTTGAATGGGTTGGGTGTGTCAGAGTCCTACATGGCTGGCACCTGGACTTACACAAAGCCCCCTTGTTTGGTTCTGGTTTGTGAGAAAATGGAAGTCTGAATGGGTCCACGGAAGGATGGGGGAGGTTTCACCCTCATCTCCACATTTTGCATGGAATATGAAACACATGGACACGGTTCCGAAGAACGGAACACGGACGATGGTGCCCACGAATTTCGTGACAGGCGCACCTGAGTATGAACATGCGCACCTAAAAGGCTGAGACGGTTGTCTTGTTGCTTCCACTATGCTCGCAGAAAAACAGGGAGCAATTGCTCTAACCTAGAAATCGAGATGCCAACTGTTCTCGTCTTTAACGATGGGGCCACCGGAAACACTGGACAGTTGAACCGGTGTCTCTATTGGTCGGCATACAAAATATTAATAATGTCAAAAACGTCACCTGCCTGTCTGTAAATGCCATTAGACGCACGCAAAATACGTAACAAAAACTCTCCATGTTTTTAGATAGATGCGAGGTGATTAACTAAGTTATCTCGGAACAAAGCAACAATTAGCTAATCCTAGCAGTCTAGGAAAATCTTGCTAGGGATGAACTAATAAGGTTGCTTTTGAGCAAACGCTTTGACCAGTTATGGAATGGAGAGATGCTGAGCTGAACCGTAGGGCTGGGCTTAGCTAGAGACAGATGATGCTGAGCTACAGGTAGTGTCACCAAAATACGGACACCGTCGCCAGAACCCAATAATTGATGCGCTATTTACTTACCGTGCTTACTCTCTTGCAGTTCATGCAAATTCACCATCGAACTAGCTTGCTACCGCTGGAATACGCTGCTACCAACTCGGCGCATTGGGTCTAAAAATATGCTTTGGGTCATGTAAAAACAGTGTGCTGATTTGGCAAGGGTTGGTGGAACCGATAGGAGCGATGCTCTGGCTGCGCCCAATCATGGGATTTTTCTTTCCTTCTTTGCAATAGTGTTACACTTTACCTGGTAGTAACAGGACCACGCTCTATTCTACATTTCTACTGTATGCATATGCAGGCCTGACATATCTCGCGGCCGCAACAGCCGACATTAGGTACTGTACATATTTTAGATCGATTGAGGGAATACAAGGCTGCAGCACGTTATAAGATTTCCAACTTTTAGCCGCAAATCTAGTGGTCGCGTGCTCACTGATAAGTGTGCGCTACGGAGTCTCGTGTGCAATGCAGTGCAGACATGGTTGGAAACGTTTTGACCCATCCCGGGTGTTGCACGCCCCATGTTCCTTAAATACACTAGAAGTGCCTCAACTTGTTCTTTGCGGACAGTTTAGTGCCTAAAGTTGCAAAATACGTGAAACTGGTGCTCGAACTTGTTCGGTCGTGTAAATACGGTGCCTCCATTCATATCCGGATGTACGTCCAGCCCGTGTTGGCGTACAAATGTGACGTGGCCCACCTGACAGTGGCTAAGAGGCGCTGGGTGGCCCACGCATGAGGATGTTTTTACAAAGAAAAACTCTTATTATTTAATCAATAGAAAAGCCATCAAATACACTGTGTGATAGCGAGAAATAACATGAAAAAGAAAACTCCATGGAGGGGTATCCAACCTAGCACATCATGTTTAACAATGGCACGATCTGGCCAACCGGCCGGACCATGCTTCGAATTGAACTCCTACCTAGAAAGCTATGTAATTTTTTCCTTTTTATTTTTTCCAAGTTCCTTTTAGTTTCATAACACATAAATTTTTCCATATGAAAAATATAATTATCAATATGCTATTATTTTATATTTTACATATTTTTTCCATTTTCATTCTTGTGTACTTCGAAGAGGTAGACATTAATTTATTTATGTGGATTTAAATATTTCAACCTATATTAGAAATTATTGTCTAAATTTAAGAATAAAAAATGTCAACCATGTTTGTATAGGTGTAAGGTTAATTTAACAATAACTTTTCACACACGTTGAACTCTTTTTAAACTACATGTTGTAAACTTTTTTAAGGCATGACAAACATTTTTCAAAAATGCGTTATAATTTTTTAAAACATGTGAAACATTTTCCAAAAACATTTTGAACATTTTTCAAATGCACTAACACTTTCTTAAAGTATATGGCAGTTCTATTTTGTACTTACATTTCTTTTTTGAAATGGTAAAAATAATATGAAAAATAAAAATAAAGAACTTGAAAAGTAATTGTGCGGACCCATAGGAGCACCATATATATAGCAACTGAGCACCTTTGAGAGGTACATAGCAACCAAAGTGGATATTTGGAGCATGATGGAGCACGTTTTTTCTTGAAAGTTTAGAAACTGGCACTTAAAAGTTTCATACAAGTTTTAAAAATTTCGAACAAAAACATATGCACGTGCTCTAAGTGACTTTCAAGTTTTGTTTGAAATTTTGTTATATTATACCCTGCAAAAAGGAAAATAATCAGGCCAAAATAATAAGCTGATTTTTGCATGTATTTTACTCTTTTTTTTTGTATCTCTCACAAACAGATACTGATTTGGATAAAAAAATCACACTGATATATTGCACTTCTATGTGTGCATGTACAAAAAATATGAGAAGTTTTTTAGCTGTAAAAATTCATTTATTTGACTTTCAAAAAAAGGCACAATGTGCCGGTGCTTCAAAATTCCATTTTGCATAGCAACATAATATAAAGTTTGACCTAATCTATATCTACTAACCACAATATGACCGGCCTGGTGGACAGCATGTGCGTGCAACACAATCTGTAAATTTGTGGAGCTATCATATGTGATTAAATAAAAATACGAGGGGGTTTTCTATAAAAATCACCACATGCGGGTAGGCCACCGGCATGTTGGCAATGCCACGCGGGCTGGACGTACGTCTGGATACGAATGGAGGCACCATATTTGTCTAACCGGACAAGTTCAAACACCAATTTCATGTATTTTGCAACTTTAGGCACTAAACTGACCGCGACAAGTTGAGGCACTTCCATCGTATTTAACTCTTCCTTTCCTTGGCAGTGGTGTAAGTTTTCCGCCGGGTAGAAGAGAATCTCACGTGCTTCTAGACAATTCCTGAGATGGTGTCCCTCTATAGCTCCAAGAAAAGGTTCTTCAATGTCATTGCTCGCAGCACCCGCCTTCACTTCACAGCATGGTCTCTCTCTCTGTCACTGCATGCATGCAGCATGGTTGATGGGAGCTTTGATGTATGGCCGCTACTGCCTACTGTAGGTGCGTGGCGTGGATGAGATGGTAGGCGAGAATCTCTTCCTTTGCAGAGGCCGTACGAGCGAGCGCCATGATTTCCTGAATGCTTTTCAGGAACCGCGCGTGGGGGGAGCGGGATGATAGTACGTGTTTCACCCGGTTTAAGTAGTGGCAATGATTCCAGCCTCGTGTTTTAGTCTCGAGATCGAGGCCGCAGGCCGGGGACGAGCTCTTTTCCTGCTGCATGAACGAGGAAAAGACAGGGCTTGTTCTTGGATTCAGTTATTAACATGCCTGCGTGTAGTTAAAATGCACTCCAAGGCTCTATGCTGCAAGTAAGCCGAGGGAAAATCAGCAAGATCAAGCATGCAAGGGTGCAGAGTTGTGTATAGTACAGTACTACACAGGATTGATGTGCACAGGCACACGGCCGAGTCAGACTGCATATAGGAGTATGACCTTGCAAGACCGGAGATGAGGACAAAACAACCAGGAGGATCGTCTTTTGGTGCGACTCATCTTGTTTGGCCGAACAACCAAAATGGAGACTGCTATTGATGTGGGTCTCGTCTCCGTGCGTCAACATGTTCTTCAGTTTTTCGCTTTTGTTTTCAGAAGAACAGGTGCAGCAATGTGTCATATTCCTTAATGGGCCCTGGTAGTTGTAAAGGACAAAAATAACATGACGCGAACAATAAGTGCACTAGCTATATCTCGCCTAACAAGTGATTAGCTTCCGTCTCGCCTGAAGGGTTACTGCACATGGGCCAGCCCACCGAGCGGTGACTTGCTTGCTCATTCTACGTGCTGCCTTCGACCGGTTTCCTAATATATATTTTCCTTTTCGTTTTATTTTATTTCTCTTTTGGTTTTCTTTTATTTCTTGATCGGCTTTCTTCTGTTTTCTGTTTTTTTTTCATTTTTTCCTTTGTTTCTTTCACAGTTTTTGTCGGGTTTTTTTCTTTCCTTTTGTTGAGTTTTTGCCTGGAGGGAGTATTGTCTACTTTTTTCCACATATATTGTACATTTTTGCATACATCAGATATATTTTTTCTATACACATTTAACATTTTTCAAATGCATGAATAAAATTATTGAAAATTATATTTTTTATTTATACTTTTTTCCACACACTTTTACCTTTTTGTATACATGGATTTTCAACACACATTTATCATTTTTTAAATTCATGACTAAAAAATTTCAAATTTTCTATAGAACGTGCTTTTTATAGTAGTATATTCTAATATCTCGAAATACAAGCAAAGGTAGAAAAAAATAAAGCAAAAAGATGCAAAAGTATGAAAAAAGAGAAGAAAAAAGGCGCTGAAAGCCTGTGTCCGCCTTGGGCCAACCCAATCGGGCGACTGCTTGTAACGAGTCATCCTACGGTCTCTCCACAATATGGCCGGATTCTAAAAAAAACAATATGGCCGTGGCGGACTAATACATTGTTGGGTCGTATATACAACCATTCTATCTGAGGGCTATTTCACGAGAGCTCCTCTTCGGCGCCGGCGAGAGTTATGTCTCACCTGTACCGATTCCTATTAAGAATCGCCTACAAGCGAGCTAATAGGGCGGGCACATTAGCGTTGCTGTTGTTCGGGTCGCTGTGTGGTCCACTCTGCTCCGTTTTTTTGGGTGGGGAGGTTTTTTTTTTCATTTCTTGTGTTTTTTCTTTGTTCTTTTGTTTTTTCACCGTCTTCCTTCGGGTGTTTTCCTCCTTATTACTTTGATTTCATGGTTTCTTTGTTTTTTCACGTGTTTCCTTTGGTTTTCATTTCTTCGTTATACTTTGATTTACTTAGTTTCTATCTTGGTTTTCTTTGCTTTTCTTTTTGCTTCTTTGTTGGTTTTTATCGGCTTTTTTAACACACATGTACTTTTTCTCAGTACACAAATGTATGTTCGTACTGCACATGTAAAACATATTACTGATTAACGTTCATCATTTTTCAAATACATAACATACATTTTTAAACACAAACTTTGTACACTTTCTTTAATACACGATAACATTTTAGAAATACATGTTGTACATTTTTTAATGCCAATAAACATTTTTTGAAAGTATACAAACATTTTGTTACATCGTATAAACATTTTTTAAATTTCCATGGACATTTTTGGGAAACATGTGGATATTTCTTTAAAATGCCACGTATATGCTTTTAATGGAAATAGACATTTTTTAACATATAGGAGCCTCTTTTTACATTGTATACATATTTTTCTTCAATGTGACGGTCATTTCTTTAATCACTGGAATTTTTCATTAAAATCTCACGTACATTTTTTTAATTGTATGAAATATATTTTATATTTTATATACTTTTTTAAATGCCATGAGCACAATTTTTAAACTCCTTATTTGTTTTAAACCTGTGACATTTTTTAAATGTCACAAACTTTCTTCGTGCACATGATTAACATTTTCTTCACACATGATTAATATTTTCTAATTTTCCATTGTACATTTTTCATATATTTTAGTAACATTTTTCTATACACGTTTCACATTATCAAATATATGATTAACATTTTTCAAAATTTTATGTACAATTTTTTAGTAATATACATTTAGAATATTTTGATATATATAAGCAGCAGTGAAAAATAATGACGTCAAGGTGACGAGTCCACATAGTTACAGGGCTGACCCAGTAACGGCTCCCTGCAGGCGACCCTGTGCTAGGTGCTGCTTTGGGCGAACACTATGGATTGTTTTTGGCCTTAGCTCATTTACTGCTCTCTTCACTCGTTCGCCTTTTCTCTTACTTGTACATCAAAATCATTAGTTAAGGAGTATTCCTTGTACAGGTCATTCCCACCTTCCCACGGATTGTTCTGGGCCTCAGTTTTCCCTTTTTTTCATAGATTTATTTTTTCGAAATGTTTTATCTCTTGAACCGTGCATCCAAATCATGTACCGTTCATCTTTGGAATCCTTGCGTCAAAATCTTCAAACTAGATTGCTTATTGATAGGTTTCAATTAACTTTATTTTTCATGAAAACCCGGTAGGAAAACCGTAGCTCGAAACTTTTTGTTCAATATACGCTGAAAAAGTTTTCTAAATACACACTGAACCTCTTTGTGTATACGGCTAATATTTAACAAGTACACAGTGAACGTTTTTTATTGTATGATGAACATTATTTTAGTAACATTGGATTTCTTAATATACTATGAACTTTTCAATTACGATGAACATTTTACTACACACTGAAGATTTTTTAATATATGATGAACTGTTTTATTATACACTAAACTTTTTATAATACACATACTGAACAATTTATTTTAAGAATATATTTCTATTTTTAATAAGTTTATAAAATACCTAGGTCCTAAAAACAAAAGCCAATATTTTTGGTTTAAAAAATAGACTAAAAGACAAAAGGGAAACTAAATAAATAACCGCCCGCGAGCAAAGCGCACCAACCCATTCGGCCTGGCTTCGATGAAGCCTCTTATATTTATTTGCCTCATGCGGGCGTCAAATAGGTGGGCTCTACACTTTTTTTTATACTTGGAAAACTAGACATGAAACTACTCATTGCTGCAGAAAGTTCTCCGGTTTCTAGAAGGAATAGTTTAAAAAATCTTGCAGTAATATATTGCACGTTCATGTGGCAATTGTTGGAGATATACATGAGTGGTGTTTTTCTTGAATTGTTTGGATTGTTTACCACATGTGTCACAAGATTTACATGAGTAGTGTTGAATTGTTGATGTTGGAGAGGAATAAATTTGGAATTCCTACAGCTACATCTAACAAAAAAAATCATTGTATTTGATTTAGTCATTTGAACTATACTAGTAAGGGTGCACGTGCACGCACGTGTCAGTAAACATGTGTATTTTCAAACAACCAACATGTATGAATTTAAATGGAATGCACACGAGTATTAAGTTGAGTCTGTGTGCGCCAAAAATATAACAATGCGCTTAACATGAGTAAAATATATATAGTTGCACTCAAATTCTAAAAACTTGCCATTTTAGAAATAACATGGTATAGTTCTCAGTTCTCACACAGAAAAAATATATAAAAGAACTTCAACCTTTCCATATTCTGTCTCAATATCTTTTTCGTTCAAATACTGCTCTAATAAACTACACTTCCATCTAAGATTAATTACTTAAGAAAGATAAATAGAAGATCATTACATGTATTATGTATGAATATTCCTAGCATGACAACCCAGTAATATTGCTCTCGGATTTTTCCGTATTCATGTGCTTATTTAATCCAAGTCATGACGGGATGTGCATATGCTTCAAGCAAGCTATGGTTGAAGAAAACCACCATGTTCCTCTCTTGTTTCTATCAATTGTGGTCCTCCCGTCATGCTTCGCAGGCCCTGAAGCCCTCTTCTTCATCCAAACAGTCTACCTAGAAGAGTTCACCGATTAGTGTCATAATAAAAAAAATGATGCAAACAGATGAATGTTTTTAGACAAAACAGAATAGCCATTCAATCTCTAGCGAATAAACAATATGATGAGGATTAGTGCTAGAGAATTAATTAAATTATAGCATTGGACATCAAATAAATTTGAATGAAGTGAGGAAAGAGGTACAACAAAAAGCAGGCCGGTTGAGTAATGATTAACCTATAAATATCATACATGAATGAGGGAGGAGGAATTTGAAATTTCAGTGCCAATCAGAATGATATGGTTTCGATTCTGAATTTCTACCGGGATGAAAGTGAAAACATGGTGGGGACATAGCATCACAAACCAGCGATTGCATTGCCTACTACTCTGCACATGGCTGCAATAAGCGTACCTACACGAATGCTCTAGAATTCTGGCAGGATGTCAAATACACACTAAATCTGCAGCTCGTCTGCTCCTCCGCTTGTGGGATTTTTTTTGGTTGCTTATCTACACACATGAATCATGTAAAAGTGTCACAACAACCCGTCGGGGCACCCATCAGATCTAATAAGAGACGACTTGATCAACAACAATGGATGAAGGAACAAACCATCGTCAGGTAGTGCATTCATAACGAAACAACGATCAATCTGATGGAGGTATTAGTCACCATCGTGCTAGCCGGGAAGATGCGGTCCTCGAGAAATCGTTATCTAAATACAGGCTATAGTTTGTGTGCAAGTCTGCACAATTTAGAAATCTAATATTCTGTTAGTATCTAAGGAACATGTTAACAACATAAATTCACAGAAGTAGCAAGAAGGCCTGCCTTTGTTAAAGGCTACGAATAAACTAAAAGTTTCCATAAAACAGACAAATGCTAGAATCATCTCGCTCTGACACTTTACTCTGAATCATCTACGAATCACTGGGCAAGAGAAGAGGATACAAAGAGATCAAGCAGTTGAAATTAAATTTGGTTGCCTAGATCTAGAAAAATTGTATACATTACAGGGACCACCATTTATGATTTCTATATCACTAGCGATAGGAAGGTTCTACATATTTTGTTGAGCACCTCCAGTGCACAACAAGCAAGCAAATCAACGGTCTACCCGCAGACCTGTACATCTTATGCTTCATGCTCAGATCACTGGGGGTTGCAAGAGAAGCAATCAGAGCTCAGTCGGATATCCTATTCCTCAAGAAGAATACTGATGATAAATTGAGATGGAAAAGTGTATGTGGACCTTATAGCACTATATGCAAATCACTTAAGGTAAATGACAGTGATAACAATAATTTATAATTTGGTTAAACTGAATGGGATCTTATATTTTTACAACTTCTCTGTGTAGGCACACAGGCAAAATCTATGTTCGCCATCTCAATCTAGGAAAATTGTGACGCCTGCTACATCTTAAGCTTGCGTTGGTTTTCCTTGAAGAGGAAAAGGTGATGCAGCAAAGTAGCGTAAGTATTTCCCTCAGTTTTTGAGAACCAAGGTATCAATCTAGTAGGAGGCTTCTCAAAAGTCCCACGCACCTACACAAACAAACAAGAACCTCGCAACCAACGCAATAAAGGGGTTGTCAATCCCTTGACGGCCACTTGCAAAAGTGAGATATGATAATATGATAAGATAAATATTTTTGGTATTTTTATGATATAGATTGGAAAAGTAAAGATGCAAATAAAAGTAGATTGAAAACTTATATGATAAAAGATAGACCCGGGGGCCATAGGTTTCACTGGTGCCTTCTCTCAAGATAGCATAAGTATTACGGTGGGTGAACAAATTACTGTCAAGCACTTGATAGAAAATCGAATAATTATGAGATTATCTAGGCATGATCATGTATATAGGCATCACGTCTGTGACAAGTAGACCGACTCCTGCCTGCATCTACTACTATTACTCCACACATCGACCGACTCCTGCCTGCATCTAGAGTATTAAGTTCATAAAGAACAGAGTAACGCATTCAGAAAGATGACATGATGTAGAGGGATAAACTCATGCAATATGATATAAACCCCATCTTTCTATCCTCGATGGCAACAATACAATACGTGCCTTGCTGCCCCTGCTGTCACTGGGAAAGGACACCGCAAGATTGAACCCAAAGCTAAGCACTTCTCCCATTGCAAGAAAGATCAATCTAGTAGGACAAACCAAACTGATAGTTCGAAGAGACTTGCAAAGATAACTTAATCGCACATAAAAAAATTCAGAGGAGATTCAAATATTTCTCATAGATAAACTTGATCATAAACCCACAATTCATCGGATCTCGACAAACACACCGCAAAAAGAGTTACATCGAATAGATCTCCAAGAATATCAAGGAGAACTTTGTATTGAGAATCAAAGAGAGAGAAGAAGCCATCTAGCTAATAACTATGGACCTGAAGGTCTGTGGTAAACTACTCACAACTCATCGGAAGGGCCTTGGAGATGATGTAGAGGCCCTCTGTGGTCGATTCCCCCTCCGACGGAGCGCCGGCGAAGGCACCAAGATGGGATCTCGCGGATACAGAAGGTTGCGACGGTGGAATTAGGTTTTCTTGGTCGCTTCTGATGGTTTGAGGGTACGGGTGTATATATAGGAGGAAGAAGTAGGTCGGTGGACGTTTGAGGGGTCCACGAGGGTGGGGGGCGCGCCCACCCCTAGGGGGCGCGTCGGGCACCCTTATGGCTGCCTCCTCTGTTGCTTGACGTCCACTCCAAGTCTCATGGTTGGCATTTGTTCCAAAAAGATCGCTCCCGAAGGTTTCATCCCGTTTGGACTCCGTTTTATATTCCTTTTCTTCGAAAAACTGAAATAGGCAAAAAAAAAGCAATTCGGGTTGGGCCTCCGGTTAGTAGGTTAGTCCCAAAATTGATATAAAAGTGTAAAGTAAAGCCCATAAACATCCAAAACGGGTAATATAATAGCATGGAACAATAAAAAATTATAGATACGTTGGAGACGTATCAAACATCCCCAAGCTTAATTCATGCTCGTCCTCGAGTAGGTAAATGATAAAAACAGAATTTTTGACGTGGAATGCTACCTAGCATAATTCTCAATGTAATTTTCTTTATTGTGGCATGAATGTTCAGATCCAAATGATTCAAAATAAAAGTTCATATTGACATAAGAAATAGTAATACTTCAAGCATACTAATCAAAGCAATCATGTCTTCTCAAAATAACATGGCTAAAGAAAGTTATCCCTACAAAATCATATAGTCTGGCTGTTGCTCTATCTTCATCACACAAAGTATTTAATCATGCACAACCCCGATGACAAGCCAAGCAATTGTTTCATACTTTAGTAATCTCAAACTTTTTCAACTTTCACGCAATACATGAGCGTGAGCCATGGACATAACACTATATGTGGAATAGAATGGTGGTTGTCGAGAAGACAAAAAGGAGAAGATAGTCTCACATCAACTAGGCGTATCAACGGGCTATGGAGATGCCCATTAATAGATATCAATGTGAGTGAGTAGGGATTACCATGCAACGAATGCACTAGAACTATAAATGTATGAAAGCTCAACAAAAGAAACTAAGTGGGTGTGCATCCAACTCGCTTGCTCACGAAGACCTAGGGTATTTTGAGGAAGTCCATCATTGGAATATACAAGCCAAGTTCTATAATGAAAAATTCTCACTAGTATATGGAAGTGACAACATAGGAGACTCTCTATCATGAAGATCATGGTGCTACTTTGAAGCACAAGTGTGGTAAAAAAGGATAGTACCATTGTCCCTTCTCTCCTTTTCTCTTATTATTTTTATTTGGCCTTTTTTTATTTTATTTGGCCTTTTTTATATATAAAGTCCGAAGTATCATCCCGACTTGTGGGGGAATCATAGTCTCCATCATCCTTTCCTCACTGGGACAATGCTCTAATAATGAAGATCATCACACTTTTATTTACTTACAACTCAAGATTACAACTCGATACTTAGAACAAGATATGACTCTATATGAATGCCTCCGGCGGTGTACCGGGATATGCAACGAATCAAGAGTGACATGTATGAAAATTATGAAGGTGTCCTTGCCACAAATATGATGTCAACTACATGAACATGCAAAGAGCAATATGACAATGATGATGCGTGTCATAATAAATGGAACGGTGGAAAGTTGCATGGCAATATATCTCAGAATGGCTATGGAAATGCCATAATAGGTAGGTATGGTGGCTGTTTTGAGGAAGGTATATGGTGGGCGTATGGTACCGGCGAAAGTTGCGCGGCACAAGAGAGGCTAGCAATGGTCGAAGGTGAGAGTGTGTATAATCCATGGACTCAACATTAGTCATAAAGAACTCATATACTTATTGCAAAAATCTACAAGACATTGAAAACAAAGTACTACGCGCATGCTCCTAGGGGAATAGATTGGTAGGAAAAAACCATCGCTCGTCCCCGACCGCCACTCATAAGGAAGACAATCAATAAATAAAATTGTGCTCCAACTTCATCACAAAGCGGTTCGCCATACCTGCATGTTACGGGAATCACAAACTTCAACACAAGTATTATTTAAATTCATAATCACCCAACTAGCATGACTCTAATATCACCACCTCTATATCTCAGAATAATTATCAAGCATCAAATTGATCATAGCATCCAATTCACTTTCTATGGTAGTTTTTATTATACCCAAACTTGGATGCCCATCATTCTAGGACCAATTTTATAACCATAGAAAATACCATGCTGTTCTAAGAGACTCTCAAAATAATATAAGTGAAGCATGAGAGATCAACAATTTCTACAAAATTAAGCCACCGCTGTGCTCTAAAAGATATAAGTGAAGCACTAGAGCAAAAATTATCTAGCTCAAAAGATATAAGTGAAGCACATAGAGTATTCTAATAAATTCTAATCAAGTGGGCTTCTCCCAAAAGGTGTATACAGCAAGGATGATTGTGGTAATCTAAAAATCAAAGACTAATATCATACAAGACGCTCCAAGTAAAACACATATCATGTGGCGAATAAAGATATAGCTCCAAGTAAAGTTACCGATAGACGAAGACGAAAAAGGGGATGCCTTTCGGGGCATCCCCAAAATTAGGCTTTTGGTTATCCTTGAATATCTTGGGGTGCCATGGGCATCCCCAAGATTATGCTCTTGCCACTCCTTATTCCATAGTCCATCAAATCTTTACCCAAGACTTGAAAACTTCACAACACAAAACTCAACAGGAAATCTCATAAGCTCCGTTAGTGCAAGAAAGAAAAACCACCACATAAGGTATTGTAATGAACTCATTATTTATTTATATTGGTGTTAAACCTACTGTATTCCAACTTATCTATGGTTCATACCCCTTGATACTAGCCATAGATGCATCAAAATAAGCAAACAACACACGAAAAACAGAATCTGTCACAAACAGAACAGTCTGTAGCAATCTGTAACTCTCAAATACTTATGGAACTCTAAAACTCCTACAAAAATAGGACGTCCTGGGAAATTTGTATATTGATTTACAGCAAAAAGAATCAACGCAAACGCACGTTTCTGTGAATTACTAAAATTATTTTCGTGCGCGCAAAGTTTCTGTTTTTCAGCAGAATCAAATTAACTACCACCATAGGTTATCCTATAGGTTCTACTTGGCACAAAGACTAATTAAAACATGAAAACACATCTAAATAGAAGCTAGATGAAATATTTATTACTAAACAGAAGCAAAAAGCAAGAAACTCAAATAAAATTGGGTTGTCTCCCAACAAGCGCTATTGTTTAACGCCCCAAGCTAGGCATAAAAACGAAGATAGATCTAAGTAGTGCCATAATAATAAGATAGATCACGAAAACTCATCTCATATTCTCTATGTTCAGCAGCAAGTTTTCTTTGAGGCAAGCAATAGTAATCAAAAGGGCTAAATTTAATGGGACAAAAGTCCCCAAGATCAATCTCAGGAGGTGTGGGTTCCTCCTTTGGCCCTTCATATTGCACAACCAATTCATCATTATAAATATTCTTTTGACAGAACCTCTTGAGTCTACATCAATAGAATATCCTAGCTCATTATTTCGAATAGCAAAATCATTATTGAGTTCAGAAATTTTATCAACTAGAACAGTGCAGGAACCTTTTTTTCTAAGGTTTTCATTAAAAGCAATATAGTCCAAAGATTGGAAGCGCATAATTTCCTCTTGATCGAAGAGGATCGCCTCTATGGGAGGACGGCTGGCGTCCACCCTATAGTGCGCAAAAATTTCTTTAGCTTCTTTTATTATAAATCTAAACTCATGTGCCAAAAAGATAGTAGCTGCGCGCTTAACAGAAGAATGCTCAATATTAGAAAATTCTAGGAAAATTCTTTGTATGCAAGGATGCATGTGCATAAACTGTCTTTCAAGTTCAATTATAAGCATGGCGATAGCATCCGCAAGACTACTAGTTCTATGCAAGATAGAACTACCCGTAGAAGGTAAAGCACCGGCACAAGTAAATAAATCTTGAATAACTCATTTTCCAATAATATTACCACTATCAATTCAAAACTTTTTAATATGCAAGATAGGGGGTTCTTCAGTAGGAGCATCAGAATTTTCCATGTTATCATTATTGTCCATATCGACGATAATCTCCCCAATTTCAGACATAACGGCAGACAAAAGCGAGGAGGAAGAAGAGGGCAAATGGAAAAAGAGACGAGATTGGGAAAGAGAGGGCGAATAAAACGGCAAGGGTGAAGTGGGGGAGAGGAAAACGAGAGGCAAATGGCAAATAATGTAATGCGAGGGAGATGAGTTTGTGATGGGTACTTGGTATGTCTTGACTTGAGTGAAGACCTCCCCGGCGACGGCACTAGAAATCCTTCTTGCTACGTCTTGAGCTTGCGTTGTTTTTCCTTGAAGAGGAAAGGGTGATGCAGCAAAGTACCGTAAGTATTTCCCTCAGTTTTTGAGAATCAATGTATCAATTCAGTAGGAGGCTCCTCAAAAGTCTCATGCACCTACACAAACAAACAAGAACCTCGCAACCAACGCAATAAAGGGGTTGTCAATCCCTTGACAGCCACTTGCGAAAGTGAGATCTGATAATATGATAAGATAAATATTTTTGATATTTTTATGATATAGATTGGAAAAGTAAAGATGCAAATAAAAGTAGATTGAAAGCTTATATGATAAAATATAGATCCGGGGGCCATAGGTTTCACTAGTGCCTTCTCTCAAGATAGCATAAGTATTACAGTGGGTGAACAAATTACTGTCAAGCAATTGATAGAAAAGCGAATAATTATGAGATTATCTAGGCATGATCATGTATATAGGCATCACGTCCGTGACAAGTAGACCGACTCCTGCCTGCATCTACTACTATTACTCCACACATCGACCGACTCCTGCCTGCATCTAGAGTATTAAGTTCATAAAGAACAGAGTAACGCATTAAGAAAGATGACATGATGTAGAGGGATAAACTCATGCAATATGATATAAACCCCATCTTTTTATCCTCAATGGCAACAATACAATACGTGCCTTGCTGCCCCTGCTGTCACTGGGAAAGGACACCGCAAGATTGAACCCAAAGCTAAGCACTTCTCCCATTGCAAGAAAGATCAATCTAGTAGGCCAAACCAAACTGATAGTTCGAAGAGACTTGCAAAGATAACTTAATCACACATAAAAGAATTCAGAGGAGATTCAAATATTTCTCATAGATAAACTTGATCATAAACCCGTAATTCATCAGATCTCGACAAACACACCACAAAAAGAGTTACATCGAATAGATCTCCAAGAAGATCAAGGAGAACTTTGTATTGAGAATCAAAGAGAGAGAAGAAGCCATCTAGCTAATAACTATGGACCTGAAGGTCTGTGGTAAACTACTCAGAACTCATCGGAAGGGCCTTGGAGATGATGTAGAGGCCCTCTGTGGTCGATTCCCCCTCTGGCGGAGCGCCGACGAAGGCTCCAAGATGGGATCTCACGGATACAGAAGGTTGCGGCGGTGGAATTAGGTTTTCGTGGTCGCTTCTGATGGTTCCAGGGTACGGGTGTATATATAGGAGGAAGAAGTAGGTCGGTGGACGCTTGAGGGGCCCACGAGGGTGGGGGGGGGCGCCGGGCACCCTTGTGGCTGCCTCCTCTGTTGCTTGACGTCCACTCCAAGTCTCCTGGTTGGCATTTGTTCCAAAAAGATCGCTCCCGAAGGTTTCATCCCGTTTGGACTCCGTTTGATATTCCTTTTCTTCGAAAAACTGAAATAGGCAAAAAAAAAGCAATTCGGGTTGGGCCTCCGGTTAGTAGGTTAGTCCCAAAAATGATTTAAAAGTGTAAATTAAAGCCTATAAACATCCAAAACGAGTAATATAATAGCATGGAACAATCAAAAATTATAGATACGTTGGAGACGTATCAACGCCCCCGATTCGACTATACACTAATCATACACACAAACGTGTACGATCAAGATCAAGGACTCATGGGAAGATATCACAACACAACTCTAAACACAAATAAAAGTCATACAAGCGTCATATTACGAGCCAGGGGCCTCGCAGGTCGAATACATAAGCTCGAGTACAAACGAGTCAGCGGAAGCAACAATATCTAAGTACAGACATGCGTTAAACAAGTTTGCCTTAAGGAGGCGAGCACAAAAGTAGCATCGGTCGAAAAGGCAAGGCCTCCTTCCTGGGACCTCCTAACTACCCCTGGTCGTCGACGGTTTCCACGTAGTAGTAAGCACCCTCGGGGTAGTAGTAGTAGTCGACGGGGGTAGCATCTGGCTCCTGGGATCCACCATCTGATCGTAGCAAACGAGTATAGGGGAAAAAAGAGGTAACAAACTAATCGTGAGTACTCATCCAAAGCACTCTCAAGACTTACATCAGAACTATACTAATTATGCATCGGTATCAAAAGAATGGGACGTATCTGTGGACTGAACTGCCGAATGCCAGAAGAGAGGGGAAAGTCTAGCTATCTAGGACTAGCATCTTCATGAAGGAAATATGACCTAGGGCAATAATAAAGTTGTTGTTTTATATTTCCTTATATCATGATAAATGTATATTATTCATGCTTCAATTGTATTAACCGGAAACTTGATACATGTGTGAATACATAGACAAAACACCGTGTCCCTAGTGTGCCTCTACTTGACTAGCTCGTTGATCAAAGATGGTTAAGTTTCCTAGCCATAGACATGTGTTGTCATTTGATGAACGAGATCACATCATTAGGAGAATTATGTGATGGAGAAGACCCATCCGTTAGCTTAGCTTAATGATCATTCAGTTTATTGCTACTTCTTTCTTGATCGTACAGTTTTATTTCTACTTTTATTTGTGTTAATGATCGTTCAGTTTTATTGCTATTGCTTTCTTCGTGTCAAATACATATTCCTCCGACAATGAGATTATGCAACTCCCGGACACCAGAGGAATGCCTTCTGTGCTATCAAACGTCACAACATAACTGGGTGATTATAAGGATGCTCTACAGGTATCTACGAAGGTGTTTGTTGGGTGGCATAGGTCAAGATTAGGATTTGTCACTCCAAGTATCAGAGAGGTATCTCTGGGCCCTCTCGGTAATGCACATCAAATGAAGCCTTGCAAGCAATGTGACTAATGAGTTAGTCGTGGGATTATGCATTATGAAACGAGTAAAGAGACTTGCAGGTAACGAGATTGAACTAGGTATGAAGATACTGACGATCGAATCTCAGGCAAGTAACATCCCGATGACAAAGGGAATAATGTATGTTGACATTGCAGTTCGACCGATAAAGATCTTCGTAGAATATGCGGGAACCAATATGAGCATCCAGGTTCCGCTATTGGTTATTGACCAGAGAGGTGTCTCGGTCATGTCTACATAGTTCTCGAACCCGTAGGGTCCGCACGCTTAACGTTCGATGATGATGAAGGAAATATGCCCTAGAGGCAATAATAAAGTTATTATTTATTTCCTTATTTCATGATAAATGTTTATTATTCATGCTAGAATTGTATTAACCGGAAACATGATACATGTGTGAATACATAGACAAACATATAGTTACTAGTATGCCTCTACTTGACTAGCTCATTAATCAAAGATGGTTATGTTTCCTAACCATAGACATGTGTTGTCATTTGATTAATGGGATCACATCATTAGGAGAATGATGTGATTGACATGACCCATTCCGTTAGCCTAGCACTTGATCGTTTAGTATGTTGCTATTTTTTTCTTCATGACTTATACATGTTCCTGTAACTATGAGATTATGCAACTCCCGTTTACTGGAGGAACACTTTGGGTGCTACCAAACGTCACAACGTAACTGGGTGATTATAAAGGAGTACTACAGGTGTCTCCAAAGGTACATGTTGGGTTGGCGTATTTCGAGATTAGGTTTTGTCACTCCGATTGTCGGAGAGGTATCTCTGGGCCCTCTCGGTAATGCACATCACTATATGCCTTGCAAGCAATGTGGCCAATGAGTTGGTTATGGAATGATGCATTACATAACGAGTAAAGAGACTTGTCGGTAACGAGATTGAACTAGGTATTGGATATCGACGATCAAATCTCGAGCAAGTAACATACCGATGACAAAGGGAACAACGTATGTTGTTATGCGGTTTGACCGATAAAGATCTTCGTAGAATATGTAGAAACCAATATGGGCATCCAGGTTCCGCTATTGGTTATTGACCGAGAATAGTTCTAGGTCATGTCTACATAGTTCTCGAACCCGTAGGGTCCGCACGCTTAAGGTTTAGATGACAGTTATATTATGAGTTTATGAGTTTTGATGTACCGAAGGAGTTCGGAGTCCCGGATGAGATCGGGGACATGACGAGGAGTCTCGAAATGGTCGAGACGTAAAGATCTATATATTGGACGACTATATTCGGAGTTCGGAAAGGTTCCGAGTGATTCAGGTATTTTTCGGAGTACCGAAGAGTTACGGGAATTCGCCGGGGAGTATATGGGCCTTATTGGGCCATACGGGAATAGAGGAGAGAGGCCGAAAGGAAGGAGGCGCGCAGCCCCCCTCTGGTCCCAATTGGACAAGGGGTGCGGCCCCCTTTTCCTTCCCCCTCTCCCCCTCTTTCCCCCTTCTCCTACTCCAACAAGGAAGGAGGGAGTCCTACTCCCGGTGGGAGTAGGACTCCCCTTGGCGCGCCCCTACTAGGCCGGCCGCCCCCTCCCCCCTTGCTCCTTTATATACGGGGGCAGGGGGGCACCTCTAGACACAACAACAATTGATCCCTTGGATCTCTTAGCCGTATGCGGTGCCCCCTCCACCATAATCCACCTCGATAATATCGTAGTGGTGCTTAGGCGAAGCCCTGCGTCGGTAGTACATCAAGATTGTCACCATGCCGTCGTGCTGACGGAACTCTCCCTCGACACTCGGCTGGATCGGAGTTCGAGGGACGTCATCGAGCTGAACGTGTGCTAGAACTCGGAGGTGCCGTAGTTTCGGTGCTTGATCGGTCGGGCCGTGAAGACGTACGACTACATCAACCGCGTTGTTCTAACGCTTCCGCTTACGGTCTACGAGGGTACGTGGACAACACTTTCCCCTCTCGTTGCTATGCCATCACCATGATCTTGCGTGTACGTAGGAAATTTTTTGAAATTACTACGTTCCCCAACAGTGGCATCCGAGCCTGGTTTTATGCGTTGATGTTATATGCACGAGTAGAACACAAGTGAGTTGTGGACGATACAAGTCATACTGCTTACCAGCATGTCATACTTTGGTTCGGCGGTATTGTGAGATGAAGCTGCTCGGACCGACATTACGCGTACGCTTACGCGAGACTGGTTTCACCGTTACGAGCACTTGTGCTTAAAGGTGGCTGGCGGGTGTCTGTCTCTCTCACTTTAGCTGAATCGAGTGTGGCTACGCCTGGTCCTTGCGAAGGTTAAAACAGCACTAAACTTGACGAACTATCGTTGTGGTTTTGATGCGTAGGTAAGAATGGTTCTTGCTAAGCCCGTAGCAGCCACGTAAAATTTGCAACAACAAAGTAGAGGACGTCTAACTTGTTTTTGCAGGGCATGTTGTGATGTGATATGGTCAAGACGTGATGCTATATTTTATTGTATGAGATGATCATGTTTTGTAACCGAAGTTATCGGCAACTGGCAGGAGCCATATGGTTGTCGCTTTATTATATGAAATGCAAACGCCCTGTAATTGCTTTACTTTATCACTAAGCGGTAGCGATAGTCGTAGAAGCAATAGATGGCGTAACGACAACAATGCTACGATGGAGATCAAGGTGTCGCACCGGTGATGATGGTGATCATGACGGTGCTTCGAAGATGGAGATCACAAGCACAAGATGATGATGGCCATATCATATCACTTATATTGATTGCATGTGATGTTTATCCTTTAAGCATCTTATCTTGCTTTGATTGATGGTAGCATTTTAAGATGATCTCTCACTAATTATCAAGAAGTGTTCTCCCTGAGTATGCACCGTTGCGAAAGTTCTTCGTGCTGAGACACCACGTGATGATCGGGTGTGATAGGCTCTACGTTCAAATACAACGGGTGCAAAACAGTTGCACACGCGGAATACTCGGGTTAAACTTGACGAGCCTAGCATATACAGATATGGCCTCGGAACACGGAGACCGAAAGGTCGAGCGTGAATCATATAGTAGATATGATCAACATAATGATGTTCACCATTGAAACTACTCCATCTCACGTGATGATCGGACATGGTTTAGTTGATTTGGTTCACGTGATCACTTAGATGACTAGAGAGATGTCTGTCTAAGTGGGAGTTCTTAAGTAATATGATTAATTGAACTTCAATTTATCATGAACTTAGTCATGGTAGTATTTTGCAAATTATGTTGTAGATCAATAGCTTGCGTTGTTGCTTTCATATGTTTATTTTGATATGTTCCTAGAGAAAATTGTGTTGAAAAATGTTAGTAGCAATGATGCGGATTGGATCCGTGATCTGAGGTTTATCCTCATTGCTGCACAGAAGAATTATGTCCTTAATGCACCGCTAGGTGACAGACCTATTGCAGGAGCAAATGCAGACGTTATGAACGTTGGGCTAGCTCAATATGATGACTACTTGATAGTTTAGTGCACCATACTTAACAGCTTAGAATCGGGACTTCAAAGATGTTTTGAACGTCATGGACCATATGAGATGTTCCAGGAATTGAAGTTAATATTTCAAGCAAATACCCGAGTTGAGAGATATGAAGTCTCCAACAAGTTCTATAGCTAAAAGATGGAGGAGAATCGCTCAACTAGTGAGCATGTGCTCAGATTGTCTGGGTACTTCAATCGTTTGAATCAAGTGGGAGTTAATCTTCCAGATAAGATAGTGATTGACAGAATTCTCTAGTCACCATCACTAAGTTACTAGAACTTCGTGATGAACTATAGTATGCAAGGGATGACGAAAACGATTCCCGAGCTCTTCGTGATGTTGAAATCGACGAAGGTAGAAATCAAGAAAGAGCATCAAGTGTTGATGATTGACAAGACCACTAGTTTCAAGAAAAGGGCAAAGGGAAAGAAAGGGAACTTCAAGTAGAATGACAAGCAAGTTGTCAGTCCCACGAAGAAGCCCAAAGCTGAACCAAAGCCTGAAACTGAGTGCTTACACTGCAAAGGAAATGGTCACTGGAAGCGGAAATGCCCTGAATATTTGGTGGATAAGAAGGATGGCAAAGTGAACAAGGGTATATTTGATATATAGGTTATTGATGTGTGCCTTACTAGTGTTTATAGTAGCCCTTGAGTATTTGATACTTGTTCAGTTGCTAAGATTAGTAACTCGAAACAGGAGTTACAGAATAAACAGAGACTAGTTGATGGGTGGAGTGATGATGAGTGTTGGAAGTAGTTCCAAGATTGATATGATCATCATCGCACACTCCCTATACTTTCGGGATTAGTATTAAACCTAAATAAATGTTATTTGGCGTTTGCGTTGAGCATGAATATGATTTGATCATGTTTATTGCGATACGGTTATTCATTTAAAGTTAGAGAATAAATTGTTATTCTGTTTACATGAATAAGACCTTCGAAGGTCATACACCCAATGAACATAGTTTGTTGGATCTCGATCGTAGTGATACACATAATCATAATATTAATGCCAAAAGATGAAAAGTTAATAATGATAGTGCAACTTATTTGTGGCACTACCGTTTCGGTCATATCGGTGTAAAGCGCATGAAGAAACTCCATAAAGATGGATTTTCGGAATCACTTGGTTATGAATCATTTGATGCTTGCGAACCGTGCCTTTTGGGCAAGATGACTAAAATCCGTTCTCCGGAACAATGGAACGAGCTAGTGACTTATTGGAAATAATACATACCGATGTATGCGGTCTAATGAGTGTTGATGCTCGTGGCGGGTATCGTTATTTTCTGATCTTCACAAAATGAATTGAGCAGATATGAGTATATCTACTTAATGAAGCACAAGTCTGAAACATTTGAAAAGTTCAAAGAATTTCAGAGTGAAGTGGAGAATCATCGTAACAAGAAAATTAAGTTTCTGCAATTTGATCGCGGAGACAAATATTTGAGATACGAGTTTGGTCTTCAATTAAAACAATGTGGAATAGTTTCACAAACTCATGCCACCTGGAACACCATAGCTTAATGGTGTGTCCGAACGTCATAACAAGTACTTTATTAAATATAGTGCAATCTATGATGTCTCTTACCAATTTACCACTATCGTTTTGGGGTTATGCATTAGAGATAACTGCATTCACGTTTAATAGGGCACCATCTAAATCCGTTGAGACGACACGGTATGAACTATGGTTTAGCAGTAAACCTAAGTTGTCGTTTCTTAAAGTTTGGAGTTGCGATGCTTATGTGAAAAAGTTTCAACCTGATAAGCTCGAACCCAAATCGGAGAAGTGCGTCTTCATAGAATACCCAAAGGAAACTGTTGGGTACACCTTCTATCACAGATCCGAAGGCAAATTATTCGTTGCTAAGATGGATCCTTTCTAGAGAAGAAGTTTCTCTCGAAAGAAGTGAGTGGGGGGAAAGTAGAACTTGATGAGGTAATTGTACCTTCTCCCTTATTCGAAATTAGTTCATCACAGAAATCAGTTCTAGTGATTCCTACACCAATTAGTGAGGAAGTTAATGATGATGATCATGAAACTTCAGATCAAGTTGCTACCAAACCTCGTAGGTCTTCCAGAGTAAGATCCGCACCAGAGTGGTACGGTAATCATGTTCTGGAAGTCATGTTACTAGACCATGACGAACCTATGAACTATGAGGAAGCGATGATAAGCCCAGATTCCGTAAAATTGCTTGAGGCCATGAGATCTGAGATAAGATCCATGTATGAAAACAAAGTATGGACTTTGATTGACTTGCCCAATGATCAGCGAGACATTGAGATTAAATGGATCTTCAAGAGGAAGACGGACGCTGATAGTGTTACTATCTACAAAGCTAGAATTGTCGCAAAAGGTTTTCGACAAGTTCAAGGTGTTGACTACGATGAGAGTTTTTCACTCGTATCTATGCTTAAGTCTATCTGAATCATGTTAGCAATTGCCGCAATTTATGAAATCTGGCAAATGGATAAACAAAACTGCATTTCTTAATGGTTTTCTTAAAGAAGAGTTGTATATAATGCAACCAGAAGGTTTTGTCAATCCTAAAGGTGCTAACAAATTGTGCAAGCTCCAGCGATCCATCTATGGACTGGTGCAAGCATCTCAGAGTTGGAATATATGCTTTGATGAGTTGATCAAAGCATATGATTTTATACAGACTTTTGAAGAAGCCTGTATTTACAAGAAAGTGAGCGGGAGCTTTGTAGCATTTCTAATATTATATGTGGATGACATATTGTTAATTGGAAATGATATGGAAATTCTGGATAGCATGAAAGGATACTTGAATAAGAGTTTTTCAAAGCAAGACCTCGGTGAAGCTGCTTACATATTGAGCATCAAGATCTATATAGATAGATCAAGACGCTTGATAAGATTTTTCATGAGTACATACCTTGATAAATTTTTGAAATAGTTCAAAATGGAACAGTCAAAGAAAGGAGTTCTTGCCTGTGTTACAAGGTGTGAAGTTGAGTAAAACTCAAGACCCGACCATTGCAGAAAATAGAAAGAGAATGAAAAGTCATTCCCTATGCCTCAGTCATAGGTTCTATAAAGTATGCTATGCTATGAATAGACCTATTGTATACCTTGCTCTGTGTTTGGCAAAGGAATACAATTTTGATCTAATAAGTAGATCACTGGACATGGGTCAAGAATATCCTTAGTGAGGACTAAGGAGATGTTTCTCGATTATGGAGGTGATAAAAGAGCCCGTCGTAAAAGTTACAACGATGCAAGCTTTTACACCAATCCAGATGACTCTAAGTCTCCATCTGGATACATATTAAAAGTGGGAGCAATTAGCTAGAGTAGCTCCATGCAGAGCATTGTGGACATAGAATATTTGCGAAATACATATGGCTCTGAATTTAACAGACCCGTTGACTAAGCTTCTCTCACGAGCAAAACATGATCATACCTTAGTACTCTTTTGGGTGTTAATCACATAGAGATGTGAACTAGATTATTGACTCTAGTAAACCCTTTGGGTGTTGATCACATGATGATGTGAACTATGGGTATTAATCACATGCAGATGTGAATATTGATGTTAAATCACATAGCGATGTGAACTAGATTATTGACTCTAGTGCAAGTGGAAGACTGAAGGAAATATGCCCTAGAGGCAATAATAAAGTTATTATTTATTTCCTTATTTCATGATAAATGTTTATTATTCATGCTAGAATTGTATTAACCGGAAACATGATACATGTGTGAATACATAGACAAACGTATAGTCACTAGTATGCCTCTACTTGACTAGCTCATTAATCAAAGATGGTTATGTTTCCTAACCATAGACATGTGTTGTCATTTGATTAATGGGATCGCATCATTAGGAGAATGATGTGATTGACATGACCCATTCCGTTAGCCTAGCACTTGATCGTTTAGTATGTTGCTATTGCTTTCTTCATGACTTATACATGTTCCTGTAACTATGAGATTATGCAACTCCCGTTTACCGGAGGAACACTTTGGGTGCTACCAAACGTCACAACGTAACTGGGTGATTATAAAGGAGTACTACAGGTGTCTCCAAAGGTACATGTTGGGTTGGCGTATTTCGAGATTAGGTTTTGTCACTCCAATTGTCGGAGAGGTATCTCTGGGCCCTCTCGGTAATGCACATCACTATAAGCCTTGCAAGCAATGTGGCCAATGAGTTGGTTATGGAATGATGCATTACATAACGAGTAAAGAGACTTTCCGGTAACGAGATTGAACTAGGTATTGGATACCGACGATCAAATCTCGGGCAAGTAACATACCGATGACAAAGGGAACAACGTATGTTGTTATGCGGTTTGACCGATAAAGATCTTCGTAGAATATGTAGAAACCAATATGGGCATCCAGGTTCCGCTATTGGTTATTGACCGAGAATAGTTCTAGGTCATGTCTACATAGTTCTCGAACCCGTAGGGTCCGCACGCTTAAGGTTTAGATGACAGTTATATTATGAGTTTATGAGTTTTGATGTACCGAAGGAGTTCGGAGTCCCGGATGAGATCGGGGACATGACGAGGAGTCTCGAAATGGTCGAGACGTAAAGATCGATATATTGGACGACTATATTCGGATTTCGGAAAGGTTCCGAGTGATTCGGGTATTTTTCGGAGTACCGGAGAGTTACGGGAATTCGCCGGGGAGTATATGGGCCTTATTGGGCCATACGGGAATAGAGGAGAGAGGTCGAAAGGAAGGAGGCGCGCAGCCCCCCTCTGGTCCGAATTGGACAAGGGGTGCGGGCCCCTTTTCCTTCCCCCTCTCCCCCTCTTTCCCCCTTCTCCTACTCCAACAAGGAAGGAGGGAGTCCTACTCCCGGTGGGAGTAGGACTCCCCTTGGCGCGCCCCTACTAGGCCGGCCGCCCCCTCCCCCCTTGCTCCTTTATATACGGGGGCAGGGGGGCACCTCTAGACACAACAACAATTGATCCCTTGGATCTCTTAGCCGTGTGCGGTGCCCCCCTCCACCATAATCCACCTCGATAATATCGTAGCGGTGCTTAGGCGAAGCCCTGCGTCGGTAGTACATCAATATTGTCACCACGCCATCGTGCTGACAGAACTCTCCCTCGACACTCGGCTGGATCGGAGTTCGAGGGACGTCATCGAGCTGAACGTGTGCTAGAACTTGGAGGTGTCGTAGTTTCGGTGCTTGATCGGTCGGGCCGTGAAGACGTACGACTACATCAACCGCGTTGTTCTAACGCTTCCGCTTACGGTCTACGAGGGTATGTGGACAACACTTTCCCCTCTCGTTGCTATGCCATCACCATGATCTTGCGTGTACGTAGGAATTTTTTTGAAATTACTACGTTCCCCAACAGATGATATGTATTATATGAGTTATGTGTTTTTGGTGACCGAAGGTTGTTCGGAGTCCCGGATGAGATCACGGACATGACGAGGAGTCTCGAAATGGCCGAGAGGTAAAGATTTATATATTAGAAGGTAGTATTCAAACACCAGAAGGGTTTCGGAGTGTATCGGGTACATACCAAAGTACCGGAGGGGTTACCAGAATCCCCTGGGAAAAGATATGGGCCATATGGGGAAGGTGGCGCCACCCCCCTTTCCTTCTCCTACTCACTCTCTTTCCCCCATTCCGCCTCCGGAAAAAGGAAAGGGGGGTCAAATCCTAATGGGAGCCCTAGTAGGACTCCCCCCCACTTGGGGCGCGCCTAGGCCGACCTCCTCCCCCTCACTCCTTTATATACGGGGGGAGGCACCCCTAGGAGACACACCAATTGCTCTTAGCCGTGTGCGGTGCCCCCTTCTCCACAGTTTACGCCTCCGGTCATATTCTCACGGTGCTTAGGTGAAGCCCTACACGGACCACATCACCATCAGCGTCACCACGTCATCGTGCTGATGGAACTCATCTACTTCTTCGACCCTCTGCTGGATCAAGAGCTCGAGGGACGTCATCGCGCTGAACGTGTGCAGAACTTGGAGGTGTCGTACGTTCGGTACTCGATTGGTCGGAACGAGAAGAGGTTCGACTACATCAACCGCGTTGAGCAAACGCTTCCACTTTCGGTCATACGTGGACACACTCTCCCCCTCTCGTTTCTATGCATCTCCTAGATAGATCTTGCGTGAGCGTAGGATTTTTTTAAATTGCGTGCTACGTTTCCTAACAATGGTATCAGAGCCAGGTTTATGCGTAGATGACATGCACGAGTAGAACACAAAGAGTTGTGGGTGGTGATCGTCATATTGCTTACCACCAATGTCTTATTTTGATTCGGCGGTATTGTTGTATGAAGCGGCCAGGACCAACCTTACATGACTGCGTTCATGAGACCGCGTCCACCGACAGACATGCAACTAGTTTTGCATAAAGGTGGCTGGCGTGTGTGTGTTTCTCCAACTTTAATTGAATCAAATTGTACTGTGGCTGGTCCTTGTGAAGGTTAAAATAGCAAACTTGATAAATCACCATTGTGGTTTTTGTGCCGTAGGTAAGTATGGTTCTTGCTAGAAGCTCGTAGCAGCCACGTAAAACTTGCAACAACAAAGTAGAGGACGTATAACTTGTTTTTGCAGGGCATGTTGTGATGTGATATGGTCAGACATAATGTGATATACGTTGTTGTATGAGATGATCATGTTTTGTAGAAGTTATCGGCAACTGGCAGGAGCCATATGGTTGTCGCTTTATTGTATGAAATGCAAATGCCATGTAATTTCTCTACTTTATCACTAAGCGGTAGCGATACTCGGAGAAGCAATAGTTGGCGAGATGACTACGACGCTACGATGGAGATCAAGGTGTCAAGCCGGTGATGATGGAGATCATGACGTTGCTTTGGTGATGGAGATCAAAAGCACAAGACGATGATGGCCATAGCATGTCACAAATTTTTATTGCATGTGATGTTTATCATTATGCATCTTACTTTGCTTAGTACGGCGGTAGCATTATAAGATGATCCCTTACTAAAATTTCAAGGTATAAGTGTTCTCCCCGAGTATGCACCGTTGCAAAAGTTCTTTGTGCTGAGACACCACGTGATGATCGGGTGTGATAAGCTCTATTTTCAAATACAACGGGTGCAAGCCAGTTTTGCACATGCGGAATACTCAGTTAAACTTGATGAGCCTAGCATGTACAGACATGGCCTCGAAACACTGGAGACTGAAAGGTCGAACGTGAATCATATAGTGGATATGATGAACATAGAGATGTTCACCATTGATGACTACTCCATCTCACGTGATGATCGGACATGGTTTAGTTGATTTGGATCACGTATCATTTAGATGACTTGAGGGATGTCGATATAAGTGGGAGTTCTTAAGTAATACGATTAATTGAACATAATTTATCATGAACTTAGTCCTGATAGTTTTTGCATATCTATGTTATAGATCAATAGCTCGTGTTGTAGCTCCCCTATGTTTTTGATTTGTTCCTAGAGAAAACTAAATTGAAAGATGATAGTGGCAATGATGCGGTCTGGGTCCATGATATGAGGATTACCCTCATTGCTGCACAGAAGACTTATGTCCTTGATGCACCGCTAGGTGACAAACATATTGCAGGAGCAGATGCAGACATTATGAACGTTGGGCAAGCTCAGTATGATGACTACTTGATAGTTTAGTGCACCATACTTTACGGCTTAGAACCGGCACTTCAGAAACGTTTTGAACGCCACAGAGCATATGAGATGTTCCAAGAGCTGAAATTGGTATTTCAGGCTCATGCTCATGTCGAGAGGTATGAGGCCTCTGACAAGTACTTCGACTACAAGATGGTGGAGAATAGCTCAACTAGTGAGCATGTGCTTAGAATCTCTGAGTACTACAATCGCTTGAATCAAGTGGGAGTTAATCTTCCAGATAAGATAGTGATTGATAGAGTTCTCTAGTCACTATCACCAAGTTACTGGAACTTTGTGATGAACTATAATATACAAGGGATGACAAAAACGATTCCCGAGCTCTTCGTGGTGTTGAAATCGACGAAGGTAGAAATCAAGAAAAAGCATCAAGTGTTGATGATTAAACAAGACCACTAGTTTCAAGAAAAGGGCAAAGGGAAAGAAAGGGAATTTCAAGAAGAATGGCAAGCAAGTTGTCACTCCCCTGAAGAAGCCCGAAGCTGGACCTAAGCCTAAAACTGAGTGCTTCTACTGCAAACAAAATGGTCACTGGAAGCGGAACTACCCCAAATATTTGGCAGATAAGATGGATGGCAAAGTGAACAAAGGTATATTTGATATACATGTTATTGATGTGTACCTTACTAGTGCTCATAGTAGCCCCTGGGTATTTGATACTTGTTTGGTTGCTAAGATTAGTAACTCGAAACAAGAGTTGCAGAATAAATAGAGACTAGTTGAGGGTGAAGTGACGATGTGTGTTGGAAGTGGTTCCAAGATTGATATGATCATCATTGCACACTCCCTATACTTTCGGGGTTAGTGTTGAACCTAAATAAATGTTATTAGGTGTTTGCGTTGAGCATCAATATGATTATATCATGTTTATTGCAATATGGTTATTCATTGAAGACAAAGAATAATTGTTATTCTGTTTACATGAATAAAACCTTCTATGGTCATACAGCCAATGTTAATGGTTTATTGAATCTTGATCGTAGTGATACACACATTCATAATATTGATGCCAAAAGATGCAAAGTTGATAATGATAGTGCAACGTATTTGTGGCTGTGTCGTTTGGGTCATATCGGTGTAAAGTGCATAAAGAAACTCCATGAAGATGGACTTTCGGAATCACTTGATTATGAATCATTTGATACTTGCGAACCGTGCCTTATGGGCAAGATGACTAAGACTCCGTTCTCCAGAACAATGGAACGAGATAATGACTTATTAGAAATAATACATGCTGATGTATGCAGTCTGATGAGTGTTGAGGCTCATGGCGAGTATCGTTATTTTTCTAACCTTCACAGATGATTTGAGCAGATATGGGTATATCTACTTAACGAAACACAAGTCTGAGACATTTGAAAAGTTCAAAGAATTTCATAGTGAAGTGGAGAATCATCGTAACAAGAAAATAATGTTTCTACGATTTGATCGTGGAGGTGAATATTTGAGTTATGAGTTTGGCCTTCATTTAAAACAATGTGGAATAGTTTCACAGCTCACGCCACTTGGAACACCACAACGTAATGGTGTGTCCGAACGTCATAACCGCACTTTATTAGATATGGTGTGATCTATGATGTCTCTTACCGATTTATCACTATAGTTTTGGGGTTATGCATTACAGACAGTTGCATTCACGTTAAACAGGGCACCGTCAAAGTCTGTTGAGACGACACCGTATGAACTGTGGTTTGGCAATAAACCTAAGCCATCATTTCTTAAAGTTAGGGGATGCGATGCTTATGTCAAAAGGCTTCAGCCTGATAAGCTCGAACCCAAATCGAAGAAGTGCGTCTTCACAGGATACCCTAAGGAAACAATTGGATACACCTTCTACCACAAGTCCAAAGGCAAGATTTTTGTTGCTAAGAACAGAACCTTTTTAGAGAAGGAGTTTCTCTCGAAAGTAGTTAGTGGGAGGAAAGTAGAACTTGATGAGGTAATTGTACCTACTCTCAATTTGGAAAGTAGCTCATCTTAGAAATTTGTTCCCGTGATGCCTACACCAGCTGGAGAGGAAGCTAATGATAAAGATCATGAAACTTCAGATCAAGTTGCTACAGAACCTCGTAGGTCAAACAGAGCATGATCCACACCAGAGTGGTACGGCAATCCTATTCTGGAGGTCATGTTACTTGACCATGACGAACCTACGAACTATGAATAAGCTATGATGAACCTATATTCTGATAAATGGCTTGAGGCCATGAAATCTGAGATAGGATCCATGTATGAGAACAAAGTGTGGACTTTGGTGGATATGCCCGATGATCAGCGACCCATAGAGAATAAATGGATCTTCAAGAAGAAGACTGACGTTGATGATAATGTTACTATCTACAAAGCTCAACTTGTCGCAAAAAGGTTTTCGACAAGTTCAAGGGGTTGACTACGACGAGACTTTGTCAACTGTAGCGATGCTTAAGTCCGTCCAAATTATATTAGCAATTGCCACATTTTATGAAATCTGGTAAATGGATGTCAAAATTGCATTTCTTAAATGGATATCTCTAAGAAGAGTTGTATATGATGCAACCATAAGGTTTTGTCGATCCTAAAGCTGCTAACAAAATGTGCAAGCTCCAGCGATCCATCTATGGACTGGTGCAAGCATCTAGAGTTGGAATATATGCTTTGATGAGTTGATCAAAGCATATAGTTTTATATAGACTTGCAGTGAAGCATGTATTTACCAGAAAGTGAGTGGGAGCACTATAGCCTTTTTGATAAGTATATGTCAATGACATATTGATGATCGGAAATGATGTAGAATTTTCTGGAAAGCATAAAGGAGAGTTTGAAAGGAGTTTTTTTTAAAGAAAGACCTTAGTGAAGCTGCTTACGTATTGAGCATCAAGATCTATAGAGATAGATCAAGACGCTCGAAGAATTTTCAATGAGTACATACCTTGACAAGATTTTGAAGTAGTTCAAAATGGAATAGCCAAAGAAGGAGTTCTTGGCTGGTCTAAAGCTGAGTAAGACTCAAAACCCGACCACAGCAGAAAATAAAAAGAGAATAAAAGTCATTCCCTATGCCTCAGCCATAGGTTCTATAAAGTATGGTATGCTGTGTACCAGACATATTGTGTACCTTATCATGAGTTTGGCAAGGGGGTACGATAGTAATCCAGGAGTGGATAGTTGTCCTTAGTTACCTAAGAGTACTAAGGAAATATTTCTTGATTATGGAGGTCATAAAGAGTTTGTCAGAAAGAGTTACGTCGATGCAAGTTTTTACACCGATCCAAATGACTCTAAGTCTCAATCTGAATACATATTGAAAATGGGAGCAATTAGCTAGAGTAGCTCCATGCAGAGCATTGTAGACATAATTTTTTGCAAAATACATATGACTCTGAATGTGCATGTCGGATATCGGGTTCTGGCAAAACCCTTGAGGTTCGAACACTGGGGTGCGCACGAAGATTTCCCCCTACCAAATCTCGCTCTCAGCCTCGCCGCAATCCCTAAGTTTAGCTCGATGATCTCACAACACAAGAGTCACAAGACTTATACAGGTTCGAGCCACCATTGTGGTGTAATACCCTACTCCTATGTGGTGGTGGTGGATTGCCTCTTGGGCTGATGATGAATAGTACAAGGGAAGAACAGCCTCGCGAGGAGAGGTGTTCTTGTGCTTGGCGGGTTGCTCGGGGAGGAATTGATCCGTCCCTTCTACTGTGGTGGCTAGCCCTATTTATAGAGGCCCTGGTCCTCTTCCCAAATATTGAGCGGGAAGGGATCCAACAACGGCCAACTCGAAAGGGGACAACTATTACAAGCTATCCTGACTGAAGGTGGTCTTCGCCTGTCAAAGGCGCTAGTGGTGATGCCGTCTTGGGCTTCACGGTGACCTTCGTCCTGCTGGTCTTGGTCTTGTTGCACCGATATGGAAACCTTTGCCTGATGCCTCGGTACTCCGTGCTATGCTTTCCCCCTTAGCACCAAAGGGGAAACGAGGACACTGCACGCGCTGGCACCCGCCTAGCCTCGGTCGTCATGGCTTGTGTCACGGGAACCTCGCGAGGTACCCCTTGCCTTGATCTCTCCGCCTCCTCGTGAGCCTGCCTGGTGAGGCCGCTTCTGAGGAGGCCTTGTGTCGTCCGCCCCGCGAGGCTTGGCCCCTCGCGAGGGTCTTGAGTGTTGGTTGATGAAGACGGGTCGTACTGGGCCACTGGTGGAGCCACGCCGTGGGCCGCAGGCAGGCAAGTCTAGGGACCCCCATTCCCAGAATGTGGATGCTCTTGTCAGGGCCTTTTCATCCGACGATGACGGGGTGGTAGTCGCGGTGGACGAAGGCGACGTGGTCGATGATTGTGACGGTGGCGCCGGTGATGGTGATGGCAATGCCAGTGATAGCGACAGCGATGCCAGCGACACACCTAGAGATGACCCGGGGGACGCGGTGAGCAATATGTCTGACTGATCTCGTGTGTCTCTGTTGTTTATCCTGCATACAGAAGCCCCAGCGCAGCCCCAAAGGTTGTAAGAGCATTTTGGGAGGGGATGCCCCTCATGTAAAAAGATTGCCGTTTTTATGCCTTCAGGGCCAAAGCTAAATATATACTTCTATGAGCCTACGGGTTCTGCAGCGAGCTTGACATTGTAGTTTACCTTTAGCCAAGACAGGTCCAGAACCAGCTCGTGAGGTCGCGAGCTTCTGAGGATCCCCTGAGGGACATGCCGACCCGGTCGAGAGGGCCTCGCGAGAGCAAGTGCCGGCCGTAGTACGGCATCCGCGTAGTGCGCGTGTGCTTCGCCTAGCCCTGCCCGCGAGGGGCCCACGAGGGGGAGGTAGCCGGTGCAAACTCCAAATTAAGGCAAGAACCATAACGCAAGAAATCACACGAACGAGAAAAGTCACCCTCCCCGCACACACAAATGAAAATTCAACTCCAACTTAAATCCGAAGCAAGGAAGCACGACTACAGAAAGGGAGTCAAAAAGCAAATGGTCACGTCCGTCGCCTAGTCTAGTCTTCGACGTCTTCTCACTGGCGCGGAGCTAAGTGCTGCCACTGGGCATGGGAGGGAGCCCCTTAGGCCCAAGGGCGGCACTTCGGAGACTTCGTGGCATGTACAGCCCCACTCATTATTACGTGAGAGTGTCACGGGCGGCGAGCTTCACAGGCACTGGGCCTTCTTCACAAGCACCGGGCCTTGCTTCATATCGCCAGACGAGGGCCCCGCCTTTCGCCACCCTCGACCACCATTGGCGGCGACCGGTAACCAGGACGACGCCAAAGGGGCAAAGGGGACTCCAGCGGTGCCCTCGGCGACCACGGGTCCTCTGCCGGGGGTAGGCTTTGCAGCACCTCCCCGGCAGAGGGCCTACCTCCGGGGGATGCCTTGCTCCATGCGCCATGGGGAGGGGCCTGGCTCCCGACCCCTCTCATGCAGCCCCCATTGCACTCCTCCTGGTGGAAGGGGGGCTGCTGAGCTGGGGTAGCCGCCCGCTGCTGTGACCTGACCCTCTTGTGACCCATGGTTAGCATAAGCTTGCTCCTGAGGAATTAGCGGTACCCGGTAACTACTGTTGTTGGCGCGGTTGGTGAGGCTCCCTTGAGGCTCCTGGAAGGGCTCCGCCTCTGGAGTCTCTTCTTCCCAGCCTGGCCCGAGGAATGAGCCAGGGTCGTCTTCCAGCGCGTACTCCCGATCCACCATGCGGGGCACGTAAGCCTCCGAAGCTGCCGCCTCGAAGACTTCACCGTAGTGCCCCACACTCCATGTGGCCTGGCCTAGCACGCCGTCTTGAGGATGGTAGGGCAGCTACCCGCCCGGGCCGTAGGCGGCAACGCGCATGCCCTCACTCACCGAAGGTGGTGTGGGTGCGACCCGACGTCTGGTGCCGATGGTTGAGCTGGTGTCGATGAAGCCTTGTGGCCTGCTTGGGGGCGCGCGGGCGCGGAGAGGTCCGCCGTGTGGTCCGGCCGAGGCCCGGGGTGCAAGCTGGAAGCAGAAAGGCGGTGCCCCCGAGGCCGCGACATCCAGGAGCTCGGCAATGCGTTCCAGCAACGCATCCCGACCGCTCTCCATCAACCTACATCGCAGCAGCTCCCGAGCCACGGTGAGTGCGGCTCTCGTGTTTGCTTGTTCCCGTCGGGTGTGCAGCGCCATAGCCGCGGTGTGGCTTGAGAACCTTGCAGCTGCCCGCACCTGCCGCGGAGTAAGGGCGGGCGGTGTGTGACCGCGCCGCCTACGCCCTACAGTGTTCTGCGGCGCACGAGCCGCCTGGGGCGCGGAGTTGAGGTCTTCTTGGGCAGGCGGCGTCGCCCGGGCAGGCTAGGCCGCCCAGCGGTTGGTGCTGGTTATCGGATCGCCAGACATGGACGCGACGAAGCGATGGGACGCGGATCAGCGGAAGGAAGACTTTGGCGCACCCCTACCTGGCGCGCCAAATGTTGGATATCGGGTTCCGGCAAAACCCTTGAGGTTCGAACACTGGTGTGCGCACGAAAATTTCCCCCTACCGAATCTCGCTCTCAGCCTCGCCGCGATCCCTAAGCTTAGCTCGATGAACTCACAACACAAGAGACACAAGATTTATACAGGTTCGGGCCACCGTTGTGGTGTAATACCCTACTCCTGTGTGGTGGTGGTGGATTGCCTCTTGGTATGATGATGAACAGTACAAGGGAAGAACAGCCTCGCGAGGAGAGGTGTTCGTGTGCTTGGCGGGTTGCTCGGGGAGGAATTGACCCATCCCTTCTACTGTGGTGGCTAGCCCTATTTATAGAGGCCCTGGTCCTCTTCCCAAATATCGAGCGGGAAGGGACCCAACAACGGCCAATTCGAAAGGGGACAGCTAGTACAAGCTATCCTGACTAAAGGTGGTCTTCGCCTGTCAAAGGCGCTGGTGGTGACGTTGTCTTGGGCTCCACGGTGACCTCCATCCTGCTCTCCTGCTGGTCTTGTTCTTGTTGCACCGATATGGAAACCTTTGCTTGATGCCTCGGTACTCTGCACCTACGCTTGCCCCCTTAGCACCAAAGGGGAAATGAGGACACTGCACGCTGGCGCCCGCCTGACCTTGGTTGTCATGGCTTGCGTCACGGGAACCTCGCGAGGTACCCCTTGCCTTGATCTGCCTCCTCGTGAGCCTGCATGGTGAGGCCGCTTCTAAGGAGGCCTTGTGTCGTCCACCCCGCGAGGCTTGGCCCCTCGCGAGGGTCTTGAGTGTTGGTTGATGAAGACGGGCCGTACTGGGCCGCTGGTGGAGCCACACCGCTGGCTACAGGCAGGCAAGTCTGGGGACCCCCGTTCCCAAAACGCCGACAGTGCAGACCCGTTGACTAAACTTCTCTCACAAGCAAAACATGATCACACCTTAGTACTCTTTGGGTGTTAATCACATAGCAATGTCAACTAGATTATTGACTCTAGTAAAAACTTTGGGTGTTGGTCACATGGCGATGTGAACTATGGTGTTAATCACATATACATGTGAACTATTGGTGTTAAATCACATGGCGATGTGAACTAGATTATTGACTCTAGTGCAAGTGGGAGACTGAAGGAAATATGCCCTAGAGGCAATAATAAAGTTGTTGTTTTATTTTTCCTTTTATCAAGATAAATGTCTATTATTCATGCTAGAGTTGTATTAATCGGAAACTTGATACATGTGTGAATACATAGACAAAACACCGTGTCCCTGGTGTGCCTCTACTTGACTAGCTCGTTGATCAAAGATGGTTAAGTTTCCTAGCCATAGACATGTGTTGTCATTTGATGAACGGGGTCACATCATTAGGAGAATTATGTGATGGAAAAGACCAATCTATTAGCTTAGCATAATGATCGTTCAGTTTTATTGCTATTGCTTTCTTCGTGTCAAATACATATTCCTCCGACTATGAGATTATGCAACTCCCGGACACCGGAGGAATGCCTTATGTGCTATCAAATATCACAACATAACTGGGTGATTATAAAGATGCTCTACAGGTATCTCCGAAGGTGTTCGTTTGGTTGGCATAGAGCGAGATTAGGATTTGTCACTCTGAGTATTGGAGAGGTATCTCTAGGCCCTCTCGGTAATGCACATCATATGAAGCCTTGCAAGCAATGTGACTAATGAGTTAGTTGCGGGATGATGCATTATGAAATGGGTAAAGAGACTTGCCAGTAACGAGATTGAACTAGGTATGAAAATATCGATGATCGAATCTCGGGCAAGTAACATACCAATGACAAAGGGAATAATGTAGTTGACATTGCAGTTCGACCGATTAAGATCTTCTTATAATATGTGGGAACCAATATGCGCATCCAGGTTCTGCCATTGGTTATTGACCGGAGAGGTGTCTCGGTCATGTCTACATAGTGCTCGAACCCATAGGGTCCGCACGCTTAACGTTTGATGACGATATGTATTATATGAGTTATGTGTTTTGGTGACCGAAGGTTGTTCGGAGTCCCGGATGAGATCACGGACATGACGTGGAGTCTCAAAATGGTTGACAGGTAAATATTGATATATTGGAAGGTAGTATTCGGACATCAAAAGTGTTTCGGAGTGTATCGGGTACATACCGGAGTACTAGAGGGGTTACCGGAACCCCCCGGGGGAAAGATATGGGCCATGTGGGCCATACGAGGGAGGCTAACCCGCCCACAAGGGGCTGGTACGCCGCCCACAAGGGAGGAGGCCGAATTGGACTAGGGAAGGGGGCGCCCCCCCTTTCCTTCTCCTACTCCCTCTCCTTCCCCCTTTTCCCCTCCGAAAAAAGGAAAGGGGGCCGAATCCTAGTGGGAGTCCTAGTAGGACCCCCCCACCACCACTTGGGGTGTGCCTAGGCCAGCCTCCTCCCCTCCCTCCTTTATATACGGGTGGCGCCCCTAGGAGACACACCAATTGCTATTAGCCGTGTGTGGCGCCCCCTTCCACAGTTTACGCCTCCGGTCATACTGTCGCGGTGCTTAGGCGAAGCCCTGCATGGATCACATCACCATCACCGTCACCACGCCATCGTGCTGACGGAACTCATCTACTCCTTCGACCCTTTGCTGGATCAAGAGCTCGAGGGACGTCATCGCCCTCCATCAAGTTTTTTTCTGCAGTGCACGACAAAGCCCTGCGGGAACAAGTTCACCACCACCATCACCACGCCTTCGTGTTGCCGGAACTCATCTACTACTTTGCCCATCTTGCTAGATCAAGAAGGCGAGGACGTCATCGAGATGAACGTGTGCTGAACATGGAGGTGTCGTGCATTCGGGACTTGATTGGAAGGATCCTGAAGGTGTACGACTACATCAACCGTGTTGATAAACGCTTCCGCTTAACGGTCTATGAGGGTACATAGACACACTCTGCCCTCTCGTAGCTATGCATCTCAATGGATAGATCTTGCGTGTGCGTAGAATTTTTTTTGTTTCCATGCAACGTTCCCCAACATAACCCAGTGAGGATAGATCATAGGGTACTTCAGGATCTGGTAATGATCGAGCTTGTTCTACTCAGTAGTGCACGACCGACTCGGTAGCCAGTAGGTACTTGAGCATCTGGTACTGGTCTAGCCTGCTCCCTCAGGGGGAGCTTGGCCGATCCCATAACCAGAGTGTACTTGAGAATTTTGTACTCGTCAGGCTTGTTTCTCTCGTTACCAAAGGTACATCAGGATTTGGTACTGATCCAGCTTGTTCCACTCTCTTATGATCCATAGTGTATCTGTGTGTTAGTGCTTTGATCTTTCCTTCGGGTTTATGACTGATTACTTCTTGTATGCTGCAAAGGACTTGTGAGCTGGTATCCCATTACGCTGGGCTGGAGAAGGAGGTGATATCCCTTTGACTAGACCTGGATGCTGAGAAGCACAAGAGTGCCCAGCTGGAGAAGGAGAAGGCCGCTCTGAGAGGTGAGACATTTCCTTCAATTTGCAATTGCATTCTATTTTTCATCTTTGATCCGAGTCGTTCCCCCTCGACAGATGTTCGAGAATACCCAACTCGTAATGTGGCTCATGACTTCTATTTCTTTAGAAACCATGAAGCAGGCTCTGGAGAATAAAAACAAGGATCTAGCATTGGCCTGGAAGGAGGCTAGGACCAAGACCAAGCTTTTTGACGAGAAGTTGGCTTTAGTCGGCAAGTTGGAGGAGGAGATTAAGAACCTCAAGGCTTCCGCAAGTGTCTTCACTAAGGAGAAGCAGACGCTGGAGGTGAGGGTTACACAACTGACTCAAAAGAAGGACGCCCTGGAAGCACATATGGAGGAGGTTTGCGGGGAGTTTAGTGAGAAGCTCGCCGGTAAGTTCTTCCTCGACCGAGTGAATTCCATATCCACCAAATCTTCTTCAATCATTCGCTCATGGATTGTCTTCTTACAACTAGAGCATTGCTACAACAAGGAGCTGGAAATGGAGAGAATAGAGAGGCATCTAAACCCTTCCAGGTCACTCATCGCCGACAAGGCGGCTCTTGCCATCCTTTGGTTGGAAGATCATTTGGAGAACGCGCTGGGCTATATCACTCGAACCTGAGGTGCCATGAGTCGGATAGACAAGGAATTGCAGCAAGGTGAAGAGACCCAGATGGACCTGGAGCCAGTTATGATGAGGCTGAACGAAGTCCCTGCTCGAGTGAAGGCTTGGAAGAAGTCAGCCACTCAGAGTGGTGCTGATGTGGCGCCGTCACTCATCTGCGTTCATTGCAAGAATGTGGACGAGGAGAAGCTGAAAGGTCTCCGAGTGATGAACAAGACAAACCTCAAGTTCGAGGATTCCATGGAGACCTTTGCTGAAGTTGCCACTCGCATCGCCAACGGGATCGACCTAGAGACCTTTGTCGACCCAGCTAGCCCTCCGCCTGAGGCTTACAACACTTGGTTGAATTTGCCCCAAAATGACGGGTGGTTGATGTAATGAGATACTTCACTGAGCCTCGAGCTCATTTAACTTTTGCTCAAAACATTCGGCCAGACCAAATACTTGATTTGTGCTCCTTCGAGAGTTTATTTGCTTCCTATGCTTTTGTTTGACTTAGGCAAAAGCTGGTTCATAGCTAAGCCCCCGAGTGCGCAGCAGATCATCACTTGGATTGGTTTTTAACTTAGGCGAAAGCTTGTTCGCAGCTAAGCCCCCGAGTGTGGAGCAGATCCTCAGTCGGGTTGTTTCTAACATAGGCGAAAGCTGGTTCACAGCTAAGCCCCCGAGTGTGGAGCAGATCCTCACTCGGATAGTTTTTTAACTTAGGCGAAAGCTGGTTCACAACTAAGCCCTCGAGCTAGTGTGGAGCAGATCCTCACTCGGATTGTTTTTAACTTAGGCGAAGGCTGGTCCGCAGCTAAGCCCCCGAGTGTG
>NC_041383.1:465543638-465595286 GCF_002162155.2 Triticum dicoccoides | reverse complement strand
ATTGTTTTTTAACTTAGGCAAAAGCTGGTTCATAGCTAAGCCCCCGAGTGTGGAGCAAATCCTCACTCGGATTGTTTTTTAACTTAGGTGAAAGCTGGTTTGCAGCTAAGCCCCCGAGTGTGGAACAGATCCTCACTCGGATTGTTTTTTAACTTAGGCGAAAGCTGGTTCGCAGCTAAGCCCGAGAGTGGACAGATCCTCACTCAGATTGTTTTTTAACTTAGGTGAAAGCTTGTTCGCACTAAGTCCCCGAGTGTGGAGCAGATCCTTACTTGAATTGTTTTATAATTTAAGCGAAAGCTGGTTTGTTGCTAAGCTTTCTCCTCTCTTCACCCCCTGGAGGTGTGTTAGTTTCCGAATGCGGTTAGTCACCTGAGCGAAACGTGACCGTAGGCCAAACTAGACGATATATATGGGAAAAGCGAGACTTTTATTCATCTAAGTTCATTCGGACTAACTATTAGAAGGGAGAAATTTTATTCTAAGTGTAAAACTTGCAGAGAAAATCTATGTTCCAAGCTCTGGGCTCTTATATTCCTTTGGTGAAGTTGTATAGTCTGTATGCTCCATTGTGTAAGACCTTTGATATGGTGAATGGCCCCTCCCAGGGGGTGCCAGCTTGTGAGGTTTCTGCTGATCCACTCAGAGGACCAGGTCTCCTTCCTGGAAGGCACGTCCTCTGGCGTGTCTATCGTGGTAGTGACGCAAATCTTGTTGGTACAATGTTGATCTTATAAGCGCTAGCTCACGTTCCTCTGCCAAAAGGTCTAGGCCATCCTGCCTTGCCTCCTCGGCTTCAGCCTCCGAGTAAAGATTCACTCAGGAAGAATTGTGGAGCAGATCACTCGGCAAGACTGCTTCTGACCCGTACACCATAAAGAATGGGGTGCAGTTGGTGGATCGATTCGGGGTCATCTGGAAACCCCAGAGGACTGACGGTAGTTCGGTCACCCAGGCCCTTGCCGCATGAGTCAGGTCATGCATGAAGCGAGGTTTCAATCCTTGGAGTATGAGCCCATTTGCTCGCTCGACTTGTCCATTCGACCGCGGGTGTGCCACGAAGGTGTAATCGGCCCGAGTACCTTGGGTGTAGCAAAACTCACAGAACTTGTCTGAATCAAAGTTAGACCCGTTGTCAATGATGATACTGTGCGGGACTCCGAATCTAAAGATTACCTCCTTTATGAACTGAATGGCAGTGGTCAAGTCCAACTTATTTATTGGTTTAGCCTCGATCCACTTGGTGAACTTGTCCACTGCCACCAACAAGTGTGTAAAGCCATTCGCTCCGGTCCGAAGAGGGCCGACCATGTCGAGTCCCTAGATGGCGAATGGCTAAGTGACGGGAATAGTCTTTAGAGCGGACTCCGGCTTGTGCGGCTGATTCGTGTAAAACTGGCACCCGACAGATTCATCCACTATATCTCGAGCAGCCTCATTGGACCGGGGCCAATAGAACCCGACCCTGAATGCTTTGGCGACCAGGGTCCGAGAGGATGCATGGTGAGCACAGGTGACCGAGTGAATCTCTTGCAAAATTTGTTGCCCTTCCTCCGGCGATATGCATCACTGAGTGACTCCGGTCATGCTCTTCTTGTACAGTTGATCTCCCATGATGGTGAAAGCCTTGGATCGGTGGATGATCTGGCGAGTTTCATCCTAGTCTTCTGGGAGTTCCTGCCGGAGCAGGTACGCCCAAGGTTGTCAGAATCGTGATTCTGAATTGGATCGGAGCTCTGATGGTAGGATCGCAAAGTGTAGAATCTTCACTATCAGGATCATAGAAACGTGGATTCCATGATCCAAAATCATAGAATCAAAGGAGATAGTTCAGATCATAAAGTCATAGAATCGTACAACAGAATCATGATTCCGACAACCCGTTCGTCAAGTACAGCTCAGTTCACTCGGGAGTGATGACTAGGATTTCTTAAACCAGGTCAATTATCGCAGGGATGTCTACTCTAGTCGGATTGGAAGGACCGACTAGTTGCAGGGGCTCCTCCACAAAAGGACCTTCCTTGATTGTGGGCGAGTGTAGGTGTTCGAGTAACACATTCTTGGGTACCATTTTCCGAGTGGAGCCCATCTTGGCTAGGTCGTCAGCAGGTTGGTTCTTGAGGCATGGCACATGAGGGAGCTCCAGCCCTTCGAAGTGTTTCTCTAGCTTTCGGACGGTGTTGCAGTAGCCAGTCATCACCGGACTACGAATATCCCATTCCTTCATGACTTGATTCACCACTAGGTCTGAGTCGCCATAAACCATCAGTCGGCGAATTCCCAAAGAAATTGCCATTCACAGCCCATAAAGGAGAGCTTCGTATTCGGCTTCGTTGTTGGAGTCGAAGTGAATCTGAAGCACATAACTGAGTCGGCCGCCTTTAGGAGACACCAAGACCACTCCGGCACTGGAGTCGTGGAGCATCTTGGAGCCGTCGAAGAACATTGTCCAGTGTTCGGGAACACTCGGCAAGGAAATTGTCGGGGGGGTGAACCCCAGGCAGGCAACGGAACCCGGATCTATTTCAAAAACAGTGGGGCCCGCATCACCCTGCAAACCGGCATGCGCCAGGCCTGGTCGCTCGACCCGGCAAGGCGCGCAACCTGGCCAAGACCCTCGACTCGGCAAGGTACGTCGACCCGGCCGCAGCGGCTAGCGCAAGGCAGCTCAGCCCCGCGCAACCTTGGCTTCCCCAGCAAGCCAACGCACCCGTGGCGTCCACGGCAACCCAGCCACGGGTCAGCTCCCATCCCATCCAGGCCGTACGATGGGACGAGACCTCAATCACCGATGACCAAGACTATAGTGCCCCCGCCCATGCCCGTGGTCAGCCGGAGCGTGGCAACAGTGCCCCTTACCTACCCGCTGACGAGGGCTGGCACGACAATAGTGTTCCCGCCCTCACCGCTGACGACAACAAGTGACGGCCTGACGGAAAACACTGTGCGTGGCTCGACTCGGCCACGCCATGATGATCGACAAGACGGCGCACAGTCCCCCTAGGCATGCGGGGCCCGCACCTAGGGGAACCCGACGAACCACAAGCCCCCGAGCGGGACCCAGCCCGGTACCCCGGACACCGACAATACGGACCCACCGACTCGGCATATTACCATTGTAACCCTGGGTGGGTTGATCTATAAAACCCCCCAGGAGTCCACGCCTACAGAGGCATGATATGTAAGATCCCCGGCATGCAAAGCCAGACAAGATAGAGCAAGCAAGCAAGATAGGACTAGCCACTACATAGCAACACCAGAGGGAAGGAGCAGCCCGAGCCTTGGCCAGCCTCCTTCTTCCTCCATACAGCTCTAGGAGCGACATTGTACTATCGACCATCCAACTAAACTCGGCAGGACTAGGGGTGTTATCTCTCCGGAGAGCCC
Source organism: Triticum dicoccoides (assembly GCF_002162155.2). NCBI lineage: Eukaryota > Viridiplantae > Streptophyta > Magnoliopsida > Poales > Poaceae > Triticum > Triticum dicoccoides. Next base: position 465,591,899 of record NC_041383.1, on the reverse strand, counting down.
CGAACCTAGGTATGTCCGGCGTCCCGCGCCCGCGCATATCAACCTCGCCTCCGGAGCCCACCAGCGCCCTCGAGCCTCCTCCTCTCTTTAGCCATCCCTTGGCATCTGCCGTGCGCCCACCACGACAGTTGGCGCCCACCGTGGGGCGGCTCGAGGAGCTGGCTGGAAGCATGCTTCGGACGAGGCCCGTCTCCTACTCCGACGAGTCCGTCGCTCTGGCAGACGATGTCATCGGCACGCTCGCCGCCTCCTTCACCGTGCTGCGGATCTCCGACGCGCTCGTGACCAATGAGTACCCTAGCGAGGTGCTCAGCTACTCCGACTCCCCGCTCTCTCTCAGCGGCGGATTCACTGCCGGGGCGATGGACGCCCACGTAGAGGTCTTCGTCACTGGCGATGGCGCCTCTTCCTCGTCGAGCAAGGCGAGAAGAGTCGTCGAAGCCGCGGGCGCCACGGCATGGATGGAGCCATCCGACCCGCTGCGCGCCGTGATGCAAAGCCTCCGCATCCCCATCGGCACCGACGTCGACGCCACCAACGCCGCTGAAGCCCGAACCCAGCTCGAGGACAGGCGCCAGCAAATGCTGGACCTGTCCGAGACTCTGGCCGCCACCACGCGCCGCCTGGAACCTACTCAGATGGAGCACGACGCCGCCCACGGATTCTCGCCCGCCGCGGCCGAGCCAAGCCGGGTCGCCGATACTCGCTCCCGGGGGGGAGCGATCGGCCGGGCCTTCGGCGCCGTCCGAACCGTCAACGAGATCGAACATGCACGCTGCGGAGGCAGCCGCGGTCGGCCTCGACCAACTCGCGGACGAGGAGCTCAAGGAGCGCATCGGCCGGATGCGCGAGCTCCTCCATGCCGCCAACACCCAGCAGGATCGCCTCAACCAGCTCCGCCAAGCCGGAGGGGTCCGGCTCCGCCTGCCTTGGCGGACCCGGTGAACTCCTGTACACGGCCTCTTCACCGCCCGGCGAAGCGCACTCCGGCCAAGCCCGGACCCGGCACAACCCGCCCGGCACCACCGCCGACGCTCTGGGCAACGAGCCCGCCCCAAAGACCCAGCGTGGACCTGGCCAGCCTGGCCGGTGTCCGGCTCCAGCCGACCCGGCCCCTCGGGGCCTGGCCGCCAGTTGACTTGGTCCGCGCGCCATCGACGACACCGATGCACGCCACCGCCTTGATCAGCTCGCTCACTCCCTGGAGGTGGAGGAGAGCGGCGCTATCGGGCCGGCGTGTTTCGGCCCACGCATCCGGGAGGAGCCCTTCACCAAGGGGTTCGTGCTTCCCCGCGACACCCCCAAGTACAATGGGACTGTGAAGCCAGAAGACTGGCTCACCGACTACACCACGGCCATTGGCATCACCGGTGCTAATTGTCGTCTCGCCGTGCGCTACTCACCGCTCATGCTCCAAGGATCGGCTCGCACATGGTTGAACAGCCTGTCGATGGGCAGCATCAACGCATGGGTCGATTTTGAGGAAGCGTTTGTCCGCAACTTCACGAGGACGTACAAGCGGCCCGGTCGCCCCAGCCAGCTCACCATGTGCGTGCAGGGGCCGATGGAGACCGGCCGCGAGTACCTCGCTCGCTGGACCGAGCTCCGGAACAGCTGTGAGGGCGTCCATCAAGTCCAGGCGATCCAATACTTCGTCAGCGGGTGTCGAGACGGCACCCTCCTCAAGCACAAGCTTCTATGCTCCGAGCCGGCCACCATGGCCGCGCTCATGGTGACAGCGGACAAGTACGCCAACGCCGACTCCGCCATGAAGATCCAGGTGGCACTGGATGAGGCCGGCAAGGCGAAGCCGGTCCCTCCACAAAAGTCGGTCGGCGAAAGCAGCCGGCAGCAGCACCACCAGAACAACAAGCGCAAGGCCGAGCAGCCGGCACAACGTCACAACAACCGGCTCGTCGTGGCCGCCGAGCCCGCGACGGACCCGGCAGCGAAGCACCGGCAGACCGGCAAGATGGCATGGCAACCCGCCATGAGCTTTGAAGAGATGCCCGACGCACCATGCAAGCACCACAGCGGCGCAAGACCTTCCACGCACACGCTTCGACAATGTGCCATCACCAAGCGCATCATGAGGGGCGACGTCCCGCCTCCCCCGGCTCCGGCTCCGGCTCCGGGCGCGTGGCAGCCGCCACCGCCTCCACCACCGCCTCCCGCCGGTGGCGCAATGCGGAACGACACCTACCCGGACCAGAACGCGGCCTAGGTCGTTTTCACCAGCCTCGGCGATGACAAACGCAGCGAGCGCCTCCTCCGGCAGGAGGTGAACACCGTCGTCCCAGCCAAGACGGATTTCATGCATTGGTCGGATCGCCCGATCACCTGGACCCGGGAGGATCACCCGGCAGTCATGCCGAGTCCGGGTGGATATGCCCTCGTCCTCAACCCTACCATAGTCGCGCGGCGCACCTGCAAGTTCTCCTGAGTCCTCATCGACGGTGGCAGCAGCATCAACATCCTCTACCGCGACTCGATGACCAAGCTCGGCCTCAAGGCTGAGGACCTGGAGCCAACCCGGACCGTCTTCCACGGCATCGTACCCGGCCTCTCCTGTTCGCCCATTGGCCGGGTCCGACTCGACGTCCTGTTCAGCGACAGCAGCCACTTCTGCCGCGAACCAATCTGGTTCGAGGTGGTGGACCTGTCCAGCGCGTATCATGCGCTCCTGGGCCGGCCCGCGCTCGCCAAATTCATGGCGGTTCCCCACTACGCATACCTGAAGATGAAGATGTCGGGTCCCAAGGGCCTCATTACCATCACCGAGGACTACCGCAAGTCTCTGGAGTGCGCCCGAGACGGCGCCAAGCTGGCCGAGTCGCTGGTCATTGCCGAGGAGCGGCGCTAGCTCGACCGGATCGTCGCCCTGGCCGGCGAGGCCTCCGACGCGTCGATCCCGACCCTGGACCCGACCGATGAGGCCGCCTTCAAGCCCTCCAAGGAGACCAAGAAAGTGAAGCTGAACCCGGAAGACCCCAGCTGCAGCAAGTACGTTGTCGTAGGCGCCCACCTCGACAGCAAATAGGAAGGCGGGCTCGTCGACTTCCTCCGTGAGAATCGGGATATCTTCGCATGGACCCCCAAAGACATGCCGGGTATCCCGAGGAAGTACGCCGAGCACAAACTCCACGTCTGCAAGGACGCCAAGCCTGTCCGTCAACCCCTCCGTCGATTTTCCGAAGAGAAGAGAAGAACCATTGGTGAAGAGGTCGCCAAGCTCTTGGCGGCCGGCTTCATAATGGAAGTGTTTCACCCCAAGTGGCTGGCCAACCCAGTCCTCGTCCTGAAGAAGGACAAGACCTGGCGTATGTGTATCGACTACACCAGCCTCAACAAGGCCTGTCCCAAGGACCCGTTCGCTCTCCCGCGGATCGACCAAGTCATCGACTCGACCGCCGGGTGCGAGCTGCTGTCCTTCCTGGACGCCTACTCCGGCTATCACCAGATCAAGCTGGACCCGGCCGATGCCCTGAAGACGTCCTTCATCACGCCCTTTGGGGCGTACTGCTACATCACCATGTCGTTCGGGTTGAAGAACGCCGTCGCCACCTTCGAACGTTGCATGCAGAAATGCCTGCTACCGCAACTCGGCAAGAACATCCACGTATACGTGGATGATATCGTGGTGAAGACCAAGCAGCACCTCACGCTCCTCGACAATCTGAAAGAAACATTCGCCAACCTCCGCGAATACAAGGTCAAGCTCAACCTGAAAAAGTGCATCTTCGGCGTCCCGGCCGGAAAGCTGCTCGGTTTCCTCGTCTCGGCGGCATCGAGGCGAACCCGGAGAATATCAAGGCCATCGAGCGCATGCGCAAGCCAACCCGGCTGCGTGATGTCCAGAAGTTCACCGGCTGCTTGTCCTCGGTCAGCCGGTTTCTAAGCCGGCTAGGCGAGAAGGCATTGCCCCTGTACCACCTAATGAAGAAAACAAGCCCGTTCGAGTGGAACGACAAGGGGGACGAAGCCTTCCAAGACCTCAAGCGCATACTCTCCACCGCACCCGTCCTGGCCGCGCTGACCGACAAGGAGCCGTTGTTGCTCTACATAGCCGCGACCTCGCGGGCGGTCAGCACGGTGCTGGTGGTCGAGCGACCGGAGAAGGGCAAGATCCAGGCCGTCCAGCGCCCGGTCAACTACCTGAGCAAAGTGCTTTCCACCTCCAAGCAGAACTACCTGCACTACCAAAAGATGTGTTACGGCGTGTACCTCACCGCCAAGAAGCTGAAGCAGTACTTCCAAGAGCACGTCGTCACCGTCGTCAGCACGATGCCTATTAGAGAAATCATTGGGTGTTGGGACGCCTCTGGCCGGGTCGCCAAGTGGGCGATCCAGCTAGCCGGCCACACCATCCTCTACGAGCCCCGCACCACGATCAAGTCTCAGGCCCTGGCCGATTTCCTCGTCGACTGGACCAAGACCCAGTACCTGCCGCCGCCTCCCGACTCGACGCATTGGCGCATGCACTTCGACGGGTCCAAGATGCGACTCGGCTTAGGGGCCGGCATCATACTGTCATCCCCGAAGGGTGACCGACTCCGCTACGCACTCCAGATCCACTTCGCCGCCTCCAACAACGTCGCCGAATACGAAGCCCTTGTGCACGGCCTCCGGCTCGCCAAGGAACTCGGCATCCGGCGCCAACGGACTCATCCTGTCCGGCATCAAGCCGCGAATCGTCGAGCCACTCGTCCGCTCATCCGGCAGTTGGCTCGACGAGCTGCCCACGGTTCTCTGGAGTCTGTGTACAACACCAAACCGGTCGACCGGGTTCACCCCGTTCTTCCTCGTCTACGGATCCGAAGCCGTCATCCCGACCGACGTCGAGTTCGACTCGCCACGCATCACGATGTACACCGAAGCAGAAGCAAGAGAAGCACGCGAAGACGGCGTCGACCTGCTCGAAGAGGCGCGCCTTCTGGCACTTAGCCACTCGGCTATCTACCAGCAAGGCCTGAGGAACTACCACAGCAAGAAGATCAAGCCTCTTGCATTCCGCGAAGGCGACCTCGTCCTCCGACTCGTCCAAGAGCAGGCAGGCCAGCACAACCTGTCCTCTCCATGGGAAGGCCCGTTCATCGTAAGCAGGACTTTGCGCGACCGCAGCGCCTACTACCTCATCGACGCGCGCAAATCAAAGAAGCACAAGAGGGACACCGCCGGTGAAGAAACGACCCGGCCGTGGAACGCGGAACTCCTCTGCCCGTTTTACAGTTAGCCGCATGAATGTATGTATCAATGCCTTTTGTAAGCATATGAAACTATGGGATCCCCGAACGAGACTCGGGGGCTGCCTTTTGCCGACCAATTTATTGCGTCCATATTTCACACCACTTTACTACTGAACCCGGCCGCCGGCTCGACTAGCTCGACCCGGGGGCTCGGGGGCTGGCCGGCTTGATCATCACCCCGCCGCTTTACTTGGTGATTCTTGATAAAGTTAGGATGCCGCGCCCCCCCCCCTTCGCCCTAAAACCGCAGATCCAGCTCTGGCTGACAGCAGGCAAGCACAACAAGCCAAAGCTCCTCATGATTCACACACTAAGTCAAAGCTGCCGGGTCGACCAACCTGGCCCGACACTCGTCAACTAAGTTAGCCGCACGACCGGCTGCTCACCAACCGGCCAAGCCGGATTGCTGCCAGCCGGCCCAGTGGGTGTTTCGCTCACGCTCAATGCTTCTAAGGACCCAACTCCTGCGACCGCCTCTCGAAGAACCAAACTCCTTGTCACGGACCGGAGCCTCGGTTGTCTGACTCGCGGGAGGGAAGTTTCAGAGAAGGGGAACGCATGAAATAAGTTCGAAGAAAGCAGAAGGAAAAAAGCAAATAAACACTCACAACATTTACACATAAATGTTTCAAGCAAAGGCCCATGGCCCGAGCTCATTACACCCTGAAAACCCCCAGTGGGTGGGTGGACCTGCTACTCAACAGAATTTTTTACAAAGATTATCAGGCATTCCCAGCGCCGCGTCGCGACGTCGACGGCTCCCCCCGGCCGGCATCCGGGTCCAGCGAAGCACCGGTGTCCCTTCGGCTTCCTCGTCGCCGTAGACGTCCGTCTCCTCCGAGCTGCCCTCCGGGTCGCGAAGAAGCAAGCCGTAGTCGTCGCCATCCATGACCACGCCCTCTTCCATCCACTCCGGATGGAACTCGTCATGGAAGGAGAACTCGGCGATATAGCTAGCCCGGGAGGCGATCCGGCCGGCCTGCTCCTGCAGCAACTGCTCCGAGCCAGCGCGCTGACCCATCAGCGCGTCCAGCTGAAGATCCGGATGCCAAGACAGCGCGATCCGGAGCGCCATCTCAGCACCGGCCCAGGCAGCAGAAACGCGCCAGTCGCTAAGGCGATCTGGGCCCATCTCCAACCAGCGCGCCAGACGCGAGAAGCTGCGCGGATGGACGGAATCCGGCCACAAGGCCGCCGTCATCGCGGTGCCGGCTCGGGACAACCGCTCCATCTGCATCCCCAAGACTCGCAGTCGGGCCTCAGCAGCAACAATGATCTCCGGGAAGGTCCAGGCCGTCAGCGGATCCGTCCCGGACCCAACAATGCCGGTCGGGTCACGCTGATAGCGGACGGCCTCCTCCGCCAGCCGCTGCGTCTCCGGAAAGGCCCCTGTAGCCAAAGAAGAAGCAAGTCAGAAGAGCAACAAAGAAGAAAGGGACGGGTCCCGACCCGGCTAACAACGAAGAAGCAACACTTACTGGAGAAGGACTCTTCCAGGTGTTGCGCCTTGAGCAATGTACCACGTCGCTCCCGCTCCAAGACACGGTCCCGCTCCCCGAGCGCCTTCTCTAGGTCGGCCGCCTTAGCAAGGGCTGCCTTCAGCTCGGCGTCCCTGTCATCGGCCGCCTTCTTGGCCGCCTCACGGCGGCGAGCCTCGGCCTGGCGGGCCTCCTCAGCCGTGGTGGCCTGCTCCCACAGCCGCTCCATCTCGGCCTAGAGCCGCCCTTGTCATCGACCAGCTGGCCGCGCTGCTGATCCGCCTCGATCAGGGCCCGCTGCATCTCCACCACCTTGGCGGCCTCCGCCTTAAGAAGCTCCACCTCGGCCTCGAGGCGGCTCTTGTGACCTGCCAGCTGCTCGTGCAGTCGGTTGGCCTTGTCAAGAGACCGCCGGGCCGCGGCCGCCTCCGCCCTTGCCTGCGCCGCCTCGACGCCAAGACGGCCGGAATCAGCAACAAGCCGGTCATAGTGATGACCAGCCCAGAGCAGCCGGGTCCGCCAAGATAGCACCTCGGCTGCAAAGAAGAAGAACTCAGCAGAAAGAAACAATAAGACAAGACTTAATATTTGGCCCAACTATTACACAGTTGGCCCGAATCTCAGGGGCTACATCCAGTGGGTGCGCTAACGCGCATCCACTAGAAGAAAGAGCACAAAAAAGTACCTGCAGCGACACAAAGCTCCTCCTCCTTGGCAGCAAGCTGCTCCCTGAGCTCCCGATGCTTGCCCAGGAGCTGGTTGTAGGCGGCAACCTGGAAGGCGTCAAGGTGCTGAAGAGAAGACCAAAGTCATCACAAGGCCAACGTTCCTAAGGTTCGACCCAACTACTACATAGTTGGCCCGAACCTCGGGGCTACACCCAGTGGGTGCGCTGGTGCGCCCCCACAGAGATGAAATCACAAGAGAACAAGAAGAAAGAAAACTTACCAAGACGACGCGCTCCAAGTCGCGCGTCCGCTCCACCTCGGCCTGGGCGAAGGCCTCAAGCCACTCCGTCCGGCCTCGCAGACGGTGGCTAACGGAGTCCAGCGCCGCCACCTCCTGGGTCTGGGGCTCAAAGACGGTCGCGCCCCCGCTTTGCGCGGGCCGCGGCACGGCGGCTCGGCGCCCTCCCGGACGGAGCACCAAGGCACGCCCACTGCTGGCCGCCTGCGACGCGGCCAGCACCTCCTCCGACGCCCCTCCCGGCATCAGAACCTCCTCGGACGCCGGGATGCCCTGCGTCTCCACCTCAGGCACCGCCGCCTGCGGTGCCTCCTCCAAGACCGGCGGCGTTTCCGGCACCGCCACCCGCGGTGCCTCCTCCAAAGCGACGTCGTCCCCACCGCCATCGGCCCCCGCGCGCTCGACCATGTCGGCCCGCGGCGGGGTTTCGTCCCCCACCTCCACGACCTCCCGGTCGAGGACCACCACCTCAGCCCGGCCTCCGCAGTCGCGCTCCCTCACCGTTGACGGCTCAAAAACCATCGCCGCCACCACCATGCCCTCAGGCATCTCGCGCCAGGCCGGCTCCGCACCGCCTCGCGCCCATGCCACCGCCGTGTCGGTCCAAGCCCGGACCGACGCCGCCTCCAACTTCGCCTCGGCCTGGTTCCTGTCCCGCCAGGCCAAGGTCTCGACGTCGTCCGGGTCCAGGACGAGATCCAAGTCGCCCCGTCCCTCCTCCCCGGCCAGGCCGGCGAGGTCGGGCCGGCTCCTGCGGAACACGGTCCCCTCGGCAGTCGCGGCCTCCGCCGCCGCCTTCACTAGTGCAATCGGCGACCTGAAGAAAAAAGAAGAATAAGCAAGCAAAAGACAAGGCTGGCCCAAGAAATCCAGGCACAAGCAAGGAGCAAGACTTACCGCGACAAGACCGGGACCGGTGTCGGCTTCGCGCGCCTCTTCTTGGCTGGCCTCCCAGGCTCGGCCGGATCCGCCGTGCGCTTCGGGGCCCGGGGTCTGATAACCCACAAGTGTAGGGGGTCGCAACAGCTTTCGAGGGTGAAGTACAACCCAAATTTATTGATTCGACACAAGGGGAGCCAAAGAATATTCTTGAGTATTAGCAGTTGAGTTGTCAATTCAACCACACCTGGATAACCTAGTATCTGTAGCAAAGTGTTTAGTAGCAAAAGTGGTATGATAGTAATGGTAACTGTAGCAATAGAAAAGGTAAATGTTTTTGGGTTTTTGTAGTAGTTGTAACCGTAGCAACGGAAAAGTAAATAAGCGAAGAACAATATGTGAAAAGCTCGTAGACAATGGATCAGTGATGGATAATTATGCCGGATGCGATTCCTCATGCAATAGTTATAACATAGGGTGATATAGAACTAGCTCCAATTCATCAATGTAATGTAGGCATGTATTCTGTAAATAGTCATACGTGCTTATGGAAAAGAACTTGCATGACATCTTTTGTCCTACCCTCCCGTGGCAGCGGGGTCCTTACGGAAACTAAGGGATATTAAGGCCTCCTTTTAATAGAGAACCGGACCAAAGCATTAACACATAGTGAATACATGAACTCCTCAAAGTACGGTCATCACCGAGAAGTATCCCGATTATTGTCACTTCAAGGTTGTCGGATCATAACACATAATAGGTGACTATAGACTTGCAAGATAGGATCAAGAACACTCATATATTCATGAAAACATAATAGGTTCAGATCTGAAATCATGGCACTCGGGCCCTAGTGACAAGCATTAAGCATAGCAAAGTCATAGCAACATCAATCTCAGAACATAGTGGATACTAGGGATCAAACCCTAACAAAACTAACTTAATTACATGGTAAATCTCATCCAACCCATCACCATCCAGCAAGCCTACGATGGAATTACTCACGCACGGCGGTGAGCATCATGAAATTGGTGATGGAGGATGGTTGATGATGACGACGATGACAAATCCCCCTCTCCGGAGCCCCGAATGGACTCCAGATCAGCCCTCTCGAGAGAGATTAGGGCTTGGCGACGGCTCCGTGTCATGAAACGCGATGAAACTTTCTCCTTGAATTTTTTCTCCCCGAGACGGTATATATGGAGTTGGAGTTGAGGTCGGAGGAGGTCCGGGGGCCCCACAAGATAGGAGGGCGCGCCCCCCTATCTCGTGGACAGCCCATGGGCCCCCTGACCTTGATTCTTTCGCCAAAAATTCTTATTAAATCTGAAAAGTGCCTCCGTGGATTTCCATGACATTCCGAGAACTTTTCTTTTCTACACATAAAACAACATCATGGTAGTTCTGCTGAAAACAGCATCAGTCCAGGTTAGTTTCATTCAAATCATGCAAGTTAGAGCCCAAAACAAGGGCAAAAGTGTTTGGAAAAGTAGATACGTTGGAGACGTATCAACTCCCCCAAGCTTAAACATTTGCTTGTCCTCAAGCAATTTAGTTGATAAACTGAAAGTGATAAAGAAAAACTTTTACAAACTTTGTTTGCTCTTGTTGTTATAAACATGAAAAGCCAGCATTCAAGTTTCAGCAAATATCATGAACTAACCATACTCACAATAACACATAGGTCTCACAATTACTCATATCAATAGCATAATCAGCTAGCAAGTCATAATAATAAAACTTGGATGACAACACTTTCTCAAAATAATCATAACATGATACAACAAAATGGTATCTCGCTAGCCCTTTCTGAGACCGCAAAACATAAATGCAGAGCACCTTTAAACATCAAGGACTGACTAAACATTGTAATTCATGGTAAAAGAGATCCAGTCAAGTCATGCCCAATATAAACCAATAATAATGAATGCAAATGACAGAGCTCTCCAGCGGGTGCTTTTCATAAGAAGGGTGATGACTCAACATAAAAGTAAATAGATAGGCCCTTCACAGAGGGAAGCAGGGATTTGTAGAGGTGCCAGAGCTCGATTTTAAAATAGAGATTGAATAACATTTTGAGCGGCATACTTTTGCTGTCAACGCAACAACTATGAGATGGCTGTATCTTCCATACTACATGCATTATAGGCAGTTCCCAAACAGAATGGTAAAGGTTTATACTCCCCCAACCACCAACAAGCACCAATCCATGGCTTGCTCGAAACAACGAGTGCCTCCAACATACAACAGCCCTGGGGGAGTTTTGTTTAATTATTTTGATTTGTTTTGATCTTTTTGGATCATGGGACTGGGCATCCCGGTTACCGGCCCTTTCTCGTGAATGAGGAGCGAAGTCCACTCCTCGTGAGAATAACCCACCTAGCATGGAAGATATAAGCAGCCCTAGTTGTAACATGAGCTGCTCGAGCATACAAAACAGAATTTCATTTGAAGGTTTGGAGTTTGGCACATACAAATTTACTTGGAACGGCAGGTAGATACCGCATATAGGAAGGTATAGTGGACTCATATGGAACAACTTTGGGGTTTTAGGAGTTTGGATGCACAAGCAGTATTCCCGCTTAGTACAGGTGAAGGCTAGCAAAAGACTGGGAAGCGACCAACTGAGAGAGCGACAACAGTCGTAAGCATGCATTAAAATTAATTCACACCGAATACAAGCATGAGTAGGATATAATCCACCATGAACATAAATATCATGAAGTCTATGTTGATTTGATTCAACTACATGCGTGAACATGTGTCAGGTCGAGTCACTCAATTCATTCAAAGGAGGATACCATCCCATCATATCACATCATAATCATTCTAATAGCATGTTGGCACGTAAGGTAAACCATTATAACTCATAGCTAATCAAACATGGCACAAGCAACTATAATCTCTAAATGTCATTGCAAATATGTTTACTTCATAATAGCTGACTCAGGAACGATGAATCATCATATTTACAAAAACAAGAGAGGTCGAGTTCATACCAGCTTTTCTCATCCCAATAAGTCCATCATATATCGTCATTATTGCCTTTCACTCGCACGACCGAACGAAGTGTATAATAATAAGAGTGCACGTGCATTGGACTAAGCTGGAATCTGCAAGCATTCAACTCGAGAGAGAAGACAAGTAATATGGGCTCTAAATATAAATAATCAATCATGCATATGAGAGCCACTAAGAATTTTCAATATAGTCTTCTCGACCCCCAAAAGAAAGAAAATAAAACTATTTACACGGGAAAGCTCCTAACAAGTAAAAGAAGAACGAGAAATCTTTTTGGGTTTTCATTTTAATTTCTACTACAAGCAAGGAAATTAAAATAACTATTTTTTTTGTTTTTCTTAAGGTTTATCAAACACACAAGAAGAAAGCTAGAAAAAGAAATTTAAACTAACAAGGATAATACAATGAAAGAGTATGAGCACCGACGACTAGTGTGTGAACATGAACGTAAAGTCTGTGAGAAATACGTACTCCCCCAAGCTTAGGCTTTTGGCCTAAGTTGGTTTAATACCAAGGACCGATGCTACTCTCTCCAGTGTAAGGAGAGGTATAATCAGGATAATACTGGCTGGTCATCTCCGGATCCCACTGAACAGATGATGCACGATAAGGGTCCAGCTCAGGTTCAGGTTCAGGTTCAGGTTCCGGAGTAAAAGCTTGGGCTAGATGGTTGTTCACCGCTTCCGGTGTGACGAGAAAATTTTCTGCAAGTAAATCAAACAACAGAGGCGCAGGCAGAATAATAATCTCAATGTGTTTCTTATTAAATCTAAGTTTGTACAAGAGCATCTTTTCTTCGTTGTCAACGATAAACTTGTGTGCTACCATGCTCTTGTAATCTAAAATGTGAGGAGGTAATTTTATCTCCTCCTCCTCAAGATGCCTAATGGGTATCTGAAAATGTTTAGCAAGACGTGCAGCATAGATACCTCCAAATATGGGGCCTTTTGTATAATTAAGGGCTAGCTGTTTAGCAACGACGGCACCCATACTAAAAGTATTGTCTCCTAGCAAAGCATGTTGAAGAATAATAATATCTGGAACGCTCAAATTTCCACTATTCCCACGACCAATCAAGCATCTACTAGCAAATATGGCAAAGTAGCGTAAAACAGGAAAGTGTATGCTAGAGACTTTTGCCTCAGAGCCCTTCTTTGGCTCTCCTACGGCAATAGTTTTAACGAAGCCATCCACATCTTCACGATGGGGTTCCTCTAATTCTCCCTCATAAGGTATCCTACATACCGCACAAAAATGACGTAAAGACATTTCTTTGAATTCATCATATAAATGAAATGATACTGCAGGCGGTGACTTCTTAGGATAATAATAAAACTTTTGCACGAAGGTATTGGTAAGTAAGAGATACTGATCGATTCGGTCGTTCATGAAACCGGTGAGGCCTGCAGTCTCGATTAAAGCATACAAGTCTTCATGAATTCCGGCTTCCTTCAAGAAATCCTCACATGGCCAGTCACATGACCGTACTTCCGCTAAGCGAGGAAGACTATACTTGGGCTTTTCCTTCGCTTTGTCTTGTTTTTCCTTAGAGCTTTGGCTAGAAGAGCCTTTAAAGAACCTCCTTAACATTTTCTGAAAATTTCTGAAATTTTAGTAACTTCAAAATAAAAGTGAATAAAACTAAACAAGATTGGTAGCAACTACTCCTACAAGTGCCTAGAGCCTATATCATGCATTGGAATTGCTTGGGGCCTCAAAAATTTAACATGCAAGCTCAAGAACAGGGTCACCAAGGCAACAAAGATTTGCAATGAATAAAGCACTAGAACAAAAACTAATTGGACCAATGGAGGAGTCACATACCAAGCAACAATCTCCCAAAGCAGTTTTGTGAATGGAGCTTTGAGCTAAGAGATCAAAAATCGCAGCAACACAAGCTAGAACTCGGGCATGAACTGGATGGGTATTTTTTGGGGGAGAAGATGGAGTGTGTGGGTGCTGGCATAAGTGGAGGGGAGCCACCAGGGGCCACGAGACAGGGGCGCGCCCTACAGGGGGGGGCGCCCTCCTCTCTTGTGACCTGGTGCTTGGCCCTCCTGAAGTGTTTTCAGTGCCTAAAATCCTCAAATATTCCAGAAAAAATCATACTAAATTTGCACGGCATTTGGAGCACTTTTATTTTCGGACTATTTTTTTATTGCACGGATAATTCAGAAAGCAGACAGATAATACTATTTTTGCTTTATTTATTCTAAATAACAGAAAGTAAAAAGAGGGTACAGAAGGTTGTGCCTTCTAGTTTCATCCATCTCGTGATCATCAAAATGAACCCGCTAACAAGGTTGATCAAGTCTTGTTAACAATCTCATTCCGAATAACATGGAACCGGAGAAATTTCGAATAACACTAAGTTACCTCAACGGGGATATGAAAATCCCCAACAATAATAATATCATACTTTTTCTTGACAGTAGGGAGAGGAAATTCAAAACCTCCAAAAATGATAGTTGGAACTTTTTCAATAGAATTGATACTATGAACTTGAGATTGTTTCCTCGGAAAGTGTACTGTATGCTCATTACCATTAACATGAAAAGCGACATTGCCTTTGTTGCAATCAATAACAGCCCCTGCAGTATTAAGAAAAGGTCTACCAAGGATAATAGACATACTATCGTCCTCGGGAATATCAAGAATAACAAAGTCCGTTAAGATAGTGACATTTGCAACCACAACAGGCACATCCTCACAAATACCGACAGGTATAGCAGTTGATTTATCAGCCATTTGCAAAGATATTTCAGTAGGTGTCAACTTATTCAATTCAAGTCTACGATATAAAGAGAGAGGCATAACACTAACTCCGGCTCCAAGATCACATAAAGCAGTTCTAACATAATTTCTTTTAATGGAGCATGGTATAGTTGGTACAACCGGATCTCCAAGTTTCTTTGGTATTCCACCGTTAAAAGTGTAATTAGCAAGCATGATGGAAATTTCAGCTTCCGGTATCTTTTTTTTATTTGTGATGACATCCTTCATATATTTAGCATAAGGATTTACTTTAAGCATATCAGTTATGCGCATACGTAAGAAAATAGGTCTAATCATTTTAGCAAAGCGCTCAAAATCCTCATCATCCTTTGACTTGGATGGTTTAGGAGGAAAGGGCATGGGTTTCTGAACCCATGGTTCTCTTTCTTTACCGTGCTTCCTAGCAATAAAATCTCTCTTATCATAATGTTGATTCTTTGATTGTGGGTTATCAAGATCAACAGAAGGTTCAATCTCTACATCATTGTCTTTGCTAGGTTGAGCATCAACATGAACATTATCATTAACATTATCACTAGGTTCATGTTCATCACCTGATTGTGTTTCAGCATCAGAGATATAAATATCATTCGGATTCTCAGGTGTGTCTACAGTAGGTTCACTAGAAGCATGCAAGGTTCTATCGTCTTTCTTCTTCTTCTTTTTAGAAGAACTAGGTGCCTCTAAATTATTTCTCTAAGAATCTTGCTCGATTCTCTTAGGGTGGCCTTTAGGATACAAAGGTTCCTGAGTCATTCTAGCAATTCTAGTAGCCACTCTAACAACAAAGTCATTTTTATTATTCAATTCATTAAGCAAATCATTTTGAGCTTTGAGTACTTGCTCAGCTTGAGTAGCAACCATAGAAGCATATTTGCTAACGCGGTGAAGTTCATCTTTAACTCTAGCCAGATTATCACCTACGCGTCCTATCTCGAAAGCATTATTCTTTAACTCTCTACCAACATAAGCATTAAAACTTTCTTGTCTAGCCATAAAGTCATCAAATTCATCTAAGCATGGGCTATGAAATTTAGTACAGGGTATTTCAACTTTATCATATCTATAGAGAGAATTTACCTTTACTACCTGTGTCGGGTTATCAAGACAATGTGGTTTTTCAGGCGGTATATTAAGACCGTGTATTTCTTCAATAAGTGGTAAATTCTTAACATCTTCAGCTTTAATACCTTTTTCTTTTATTGATTTCTTTGCCTCTTGCATATCTTCAGGACTGAGAAATAAAACACCTCTCTTCTTCGGAGTGGGTTTAGGAATAGGCTCAGGAGTTGGCTCAATTGGTTCAGGAATTACTTCAGGAACTGGCTCGGGAAGAATCCAATTATTTTCATTAGTCAACATATTATTCAATAGTATTTCAGCTTCGTCGACTGTTCTTTCCCTGAAAACACAACCAGCACAACTATCCAAGTGGTCCTTGGAAGCATCGGTTAGTCCATTATAAAAGATATCAAGTATTTCATTTTTCTTAAGAGAATGATCAGGCAAAGCATAAAGTAACCGGAGAAGCCTCCCCCAAGCTTGTGGGAGACTCTCTTCTTTGGTTTGCACAAAATTATATATTTCCCGCAAGGCAGCATGTTTCTTATGAGAGGGGAAATATTTAGCAGAGAAGTAATAAATCATATCCAGGGGACTACGCACACAACCAAGAGCAAGAGAATTATACCAAGTCTTAGCATCACCCTTTAATGAGAACGGAAATATCTTAAGGATATATAAATAGCGAGACTTCTCATCATGAGTAAATAGGGTGGCTATGTCATTCAACTTGGTAAGATGTGCCACAACAGTTTCAGATTCAAGGCCATAAAAAGGATCAGATTCAACCAAAGTAATAATATCAGGATCAACAGAGAATTCATAATCCTTATTAGTAACACAAATAGGTGAAGTAGCAAAAGCAGGATCGGGTTTCATTCTAGCATTAAGAGACTGATGCTTCCATTTAGCTAATAATTTCTTAAGATCAGATCTATCATTGCAAGCAAGAATTTCCATAGCAGCTTTTTCATTCATAACATAACCCTTAGGAACAATAGGTAATACATAATCATTGGGGGAGCGTTCATCATCACTATCATCAATAGCATCTTCAATATTTTCATTCCCCCTAACTCTAGCAAGTTCTTCATCAAGAAATTCACCTAATGGCAAAGTAGTATCACGCACAGGAGTAGTTTCATCATGCATAGCAGAAGTGGCATCATCAATAACATGCGACATATCAGAATTCATAGCAGTAGCAGGTTTAGGTGTCGCAAGCCTACTAATAACGGAAGTAGAATCTAGTGCAGAGCTAGATGGTAGTTCCTTACCTCCCCTCGTAGTTGAGGGATAGATCTTGGTCTTAAAGTCTTTCAAGTTCTTCATAGTGATAAACATATATAAATCCCAAGTGACTTAGAGAATAGAGCTATGCTCCCCGGCAACGGTGCCAGAAATTAGTCTTGATAACCCACAAGTGTAGGGGATCGCAACAGCTTCCGAGGGTGAAGTACAACCCAAATTTATTGATTCGACACAAGGGGAGCCAAAGAATATTCTTGAGTATTAGCAGTTGAGTTGTCAATTCAACCACACCTGGATAACTTAGTATCTGCAGCAAAGTGTTTAGTAGCAAAAGTGGTATGATAGTATGGTAACAGTAGCAACAGAAAAGGTAAATGTTTTTGGGGTTTTGTAGTAGTTGTAACAGTAGCAACGGAAAAGTAAATAAGCGAAGAACAATATGTGAAAAGCTCATAGGGCAATGGATCAGTGATGGATAATTATGCCGGATGCGGTTCCTCATGCAATAGTTATAACATAGGGTGATATAGAACTAGCTCCAATTCATCAATGTAATATAGGCATGTATTCCGTAAATAGTCATACGTGCTTATGGAAAAGAACTTGCATGACATCTTTTGTCCTACCCTCCCATGGCAGCGGGGTCTTTACGGAAACTAAGGGATATTAAGGCCTCCTTTTAATAGAGAACCGGACCAAAGCATTAACACATAGTGAATACATGAACTCCTCAAACTACGGTCATCACCAAGAAGTATCCCGATTATTATCACTTCGGGGTTGTCGGATCATAACACATAATAGGTGACTATAGACTTGCAAGGTAGGATCAAGAACACACATATATTCATGAAAACATAATAGGTTCAGTTTTGAAATCATGGCACTCGGGCCCTAGTGACAAGCATTAAGCATAGCAAAGTCATAGCAACATCAATCTCAGAACATAGTGGACACTAGGGATCAAACCCTAACAAAACTAACTTAATTACATGGTAAATCTCATCCAACCCATCACCGTCCAGCAAGCCTATGATGGAATTACTCACACACGGCGGTGAGCATCATGAAATTGGTGATGGAGGATGGTTGATGATGACGACGGCGACAAATCCCCCTCTCCGGAGCCCCGAACGGACTCCACATCAGTCCTCCCGAGAGAGATTAGGGCTTGGCGGCGGCTCCGTGTCGTGAAACGCGATGAAACTTTCTCCTTGATTTTTTCTCCCCGAGACGGTATATATGGAGTTGGAGTTGAGGTCGGAGGAGGTCCGAGGGGCCCACGAGATAGGAGAGCGCGCCCCTAGGGGGGGCGTCCCCTATCTCGTGGACAGCCCATGGGCCCCCTGACCTTGATTCTTTCGCCAAAAATTCTTATTAAATCTGAAAAGTGCCTCCGTGGATTTCCAGGACATTCCGAGAACTTCTCTTTTCTACACATAAAACAACATCATGGTAGTTCTACTGAAAACAGCGTCAGTCCGGATTAGTTTCATTCAAATCATGCAAGTTAGAGTCCAAAACAAGGGCAAAAGTGTTTGGAAAAGTAGATACGTTGGAGACGTATCAGGGTCGCGGCGCGACGCTGTCCTTTCCATGCGGGCAGCTCGGCGCGGCCCCATCCGAGGACCCGGCTCCGCCCGCCTCACTGCCTCCCCCGCCCAACGCAGCTACACCAACAACCGGCGTCAGCGTTGCCTACGCCTCAACGCGCCCAAATGATTCAAGACAAATGAATAAGAAAAAGATTTGAAGCTTACCCGCGCGACGCCCAGCGCCAACATCGGACTCGGCCACCTCCTCGCTGTCGTGAGGCGTAGGCTCCTCTGGTGCCACCAGGGCCACATGCGACGGCGCCCGGGCGTAAGGGTGCCGGCTCGCGTTCAGAAGAATCTCCCGTGACGCATCGGGGCGAATGAGAAGATGTGTGGAGGAAAAAATAAGAAGACCAGATGCTCACCTGCGGCGCCGGGTTCGCCTGGCTGTACGGCGCCTTGCCGAATCGCCAGTCCTCTCCAAGGTTGGCCTTGGAGATGTCGTTCATGCCTCGCGCGACCTGCTCCGCAGAAAGCCGCGTCGACCCCATCCGGTTGGGGTCCTGAAGCCCGATCATCTCGCCGATGAGGCAGGAGCACCTCTGAAGCGGGAGAACCCGGCGGGTGATGAACGCGGCAAGGAGGTCAGTGCCCATGAGCCCCTCCTGCGTCCTCATCACGGTGACCCGCTCGCAGAGATTGACGATCTCTTGCGACGGGCGCCGCAGCGAGTAGCCCCGATTCATTTTCGCCCGCCGCGGCGCGACGGCGAAAGGGGGAAGATTGATGTGGTCCGCGCCATGGTTGCGGACGTAGAAGAAGGAGTTCTGCCACTTCTTGGCAGAATCCTCGAGCGGGATCTTGGGAAAGTCCGCCCCCGACCGCTTCGAGATGACGGCGGCCCCACAGTCGGCAAACTCTCCGGCCGACGGGCCCTGCTGCTTCAGGGAGAAGAAGCGCGCCCAGAGATCAATGGCTGGCTCGACCCCCAGGTACCCCTCGCACAGGGTCACAAAGCCGGAGAGCTAGACGATGGCACCGGCACCAAGGTGGTGCGGCTGGAGCCCGAAGAACTCCAGGAACGCCCGGAAGAAAGCGCTCGCCGGCAGCCCGAAGCCACGCTCGAAATGCGTGAGGAAGACGACGCGCTCCTGCCCCTCGGGCCAGGGCCTCTGCTCGCCGTGCGGCAGACGGATGCCGACGTCCGTCTCCCGCGGCAGGCGCCGTGAGGACCGAAGGTAGGTGATGTCATCGGGGGTGACAGTCGAGCCCATCCACGAGCCCGACGACAGCGCCATCGCCGGAAGAAAAGAAGGAAGAAGGATGACGGAGAAAGTCTCTGCTCAAGGCCACGGGCGCAGCTGTGCATCGGTGGCAAGAAGCAGAGCGAGAGCAGGGCGACAGGAGGGCGCGAGCGAGAATAATGTCCGCCGCCCCCTTGCCCCCCTCAATTTATAACCCCCGGTTCAAACGTGGGAGTGGGATCATCTGCACGCGCTCGTTCCACTACCCCGCAATAAGTGCGCACGTACGCACGCACTAACTGCGCGGGGAAGTGCAACCGGCCCCCAGACGCTACAATAAATCCGCGTGCGTGGCCAAGGGTGCGCGGCGGCGTGCCCCGGCCCGTCACCCAGTCCCGTCACGCGTGTGGCCTGTCAGGCCCCTCCGACTTCTGGGCACCACGTGGCGCCTGCGCGAAGCCCAAGGGATCGCCTCAAGATTCGACGGACTCCTCGGTTCCCGCCACGGCCAGGATGCCGCGATCCAGTTTCTGAGAAAACCGGCACATAGTGGGTGTTGCCGGACCCGGCATTCGCAGATTCCGCCTTGCTCAAGGGGGAAGCTGCGAAGGCCCACTCATCCGAAGACGACGAACCTTCACAGCTTCGGGGACTACTGTCGGGGGGATGAACCTCAGGCATGCAACGAAACCCGGATCTATTTCAAAAACAACGGGGCCCGCATCACCCCGCAAACCGGCGTGCATCACGCCGGGTCACTCGACCCGGCAAGGCGCGCAACCCGGCCAAGACCCTCGACTCGGCAAGGTACGTCGACCCGGCTGCAGCGGCTGGTGCAAGGCAACTTAGCCCGTCGCAACCTTGGCTTCCCCAGCAAGCCAAGGCACCCGTGGCGTCCACGGCAACCCAGCCACGGGTCAGCACCCGTCTCATCCAGGCCGTACGATGGGACGAGACCTCAATCACCGATGACCAAGACTACAGTGCTCCCGCCCATGCCCATGGTCAGCCGGAGCGTGGCAACAGTGCCCCTTACCTACCCGCTGACCAGGGCTGGCACGGCAATAATGTTCCCGACCTCACCGCTGACGACAGCAAGCGGCGGCCTGACGGAGAACACTGTGCATGGCTCGACTCGGCCACGCCATGACGATCGACAAGACGGCGCATAGTCCCCCTAGGCATGCAGGGCCCGCACCTAGGGGAACCCGGCGAACCACAAGCCCCCAAGCGGGACCCAGCCCGGTACCCCGGAGACCGACAATACGGACCCACCGACTCAGCATATTACCATTGTAACCCTAGGTGGGTTGATCTATAAAACCCCCCAGGAGTCCACGCCTACAGAGGCATGATATGTAAGATCCCCGGCATGCAAAGCCAGACGAGATAGAGCAAGCAAGCAAGATAGGACTAGCCACTACATAGCAACACCAGAGGGAAGGAGCAGCCCGAGCCTTCTCCAGCCTCCTTCCTCCTCCATACAGCTCCAGGAGCGACATTGTACTATCGACCATCCAACTAAACTCGGCAGGACTAGGGGTGTTATCTCTCCGGAGAGCCCCGAACTTGGGTATGTCCGGCGTCCCGCGCCCGCGCATATCAACCTCGCCTCCGGATCCCACCAACACCCTCGAGCCTCCTCCTCTCTTTAGCCATCCCTTGGCATCAGTCGTGCGCCCACCACGACAGAAATCTACTAGGGCTTGGGACTTGATGGCCTTCTTGGCTTCAAACTTGATGTCTAGCGGGAGGAGATTGATGGCCCACTTAGCCACTCGGCCAGTGGCATCTCTGTTGTTCATGATCTCAGATAGAAAGACATCACTTATCACCGTGACCGAGTGTTCTTGAAAATAATGTGCCACCTTCTTTGCGGTTATATAGATTCCATATACTAGCTTCTGATAATGCGGATACCTTTGCTTGGAAAGCATCAGGACTTCAGAGATGTAGTAGACCGGTCATTGTAGCTTGAAGGCTTTGCCTTGTTCTTCCCATTCCAAAGTGAGATCTGTGCTAACAACTTGGCTCATGGCCACGATGTATAAGAGCAAAGGCTCCTTGTTGCTCGGGGCAGCTAGCACCGGCTAGGTGGAAAGCAGGGCTTTAAGTTCCTAGGATGCAGCCTGTGCTCCGGGAGTCCACTCGAACCTATCAGACTTCTTCATCAATCGGTAAAGCGACAGGTATTTTTCAGCTAGTCGTGAGATGAACCTACTTAGGGGCCGCTAGGCAGCCTGTGAGGCGTTGTATGCTGGGGAGACATTCTGGTTGTTTCATTCGGACGATAACCCCTATCTTTTCGGGATTGGCATCGATTCCTCGTTTGGAAACGAGGAAACCTAGTAACTTGCCTGCGGCCATGCCGAATGTACACTTAGTCAGGTTGAGCTTGATTCTAAAAGTGTACAAATTGGTGATGGTTTTGGCGACGTCAGCTAGGAGGTTGGAACCTTTCCTGGACTTGACCACGATGTCATCCATGTAGGTCTCCATGTTTCGACTGGTCTGTTTCCGCACGCACTTCTGAATCATACGCTAAAACGTGGCTCTTGCATTTTTTAACCCGAATGGCATGGTGATGCAGCAAAAACACCCCAAATGGGGTGATGAACATTGTTTTTATTTCATCAAGTCCATACATTTGGATCTGGTGGTACTCGGAGTACGCATCCAGAGATGACAACCGCTCACACCCAGCAGTAGAATCTACTATCTGATCTATGCGAGTAAGAGGAAAATGATCTTTCGGGCAGGACCGATTGATGTGCCTAAAATCTACACAGATTTGGAGAGTGTTATTCTTCTTCGGCATTAAGACGACGTTGGCGAGCCACTAGGAGTGGTACACCTCTCGGATGAATTCGGCGGCCAAGAGCCGTGCTATCTCCTCGTCAATCGCCTTGTGCTTCTCAGTGGAAGATCGTCGAAGGTGCTCCTTGATAGGCCTCATCGTTGAGTCGACATGGAGTCTGTCCTCTTGCCAACATGAATAATCCGGCCTCGGGCATAGTTCTCGAGTAGGCCAAGGTGGTCTGTTGAGTCGGTGACATTGCACATGATGTCAAAAGTGAATATCTGACCTGACGCGCAAATCATGACAGCGTCAACTGGTTATCCCATTTGATCTATGAGTTTGCCACGAGGGACCTGCATGCGTCATCATTGTCAAAGTATAGTCTGTGAGATCCCTCAATAAGGTATCATGGCTTGGTGAATAGAACAAAGGGGAAATATGAGACTGGATTTAACCAAGTTCAGGCCCTCATGATAGAGGTAATACGCTACTCCTGCTTTTGTTCTATTATGATAGAGTGTACAAGGTACAATCGAAGGATTGATCTCAAGGTAATATGTTATCCACTAGTTCGGCCCTGGTGTATATTAGATATCAGGGCCCCTTTGGCCTCCGTCTTAACAAAGCAACCTTGTTTAAATCTAGGACAACGCTAAAGCCCACACATGTGGTGGGAGCCAAACCCGCCCTATAACAAAAAGACTGCGCCACGTCACCACATGCATGCATGTGGGAATCTTTTTGTATTTTCAGTTTTTAAATGTTTTATCTCTTAAATGAAAATTCCGATTGAAGATCCGTTTTCACCATTAAATTCCTCGTGAGAAAATCTTCAAAACTAGATCTCATATCAATATATTTCGATGAATTTTTTTTGGTAAAAAGTTGCCATGTCTATTGCAAATGAATTGCCATGATGTTTACACTTAAGTTTTTTTAGGGGTATTCGCAACTTTATTGAATTAAAAGTGGTCTGGGACCTCGTCCGCTACAACATGTAAAATGCAATCCGGAGGAAAATTAGGAAAATAAACCAAAGCCTTGTTGCTAACACCCTCCTTAGCTAATCCATGCGCCGCTCTATTCGCCTCGTGACAAACCCAAGTGACTTTGAACTCCTGCCTTGTCCTCAGCAGCTCCTTCGTCTCCTCGACAAGTTGACCCATAATCGAGAGATTCTTAGCTTCCCCATTTAGCATGGTCACCACCTCCTGGCAGTCTAGCTCGCCATGAAGACGCGGAATGTTCATATTAACCTCCATTTGCACAACACTTTTCGTCGCTAGCGTCTCAGTAAGTTGGGGGTTGACAGTACCCGGGAAGAAAACCGAAGCTCCTCCTCTAAAAGCACCATGGTGATCCCGCAGGACCACGCCGCCCCCGCCTCCATCCTGCATCTTGGTTGCTGCTTGTCTGCGTTGGCCTTGACCCAACCCAGCTCTGGTGGCATCCACCTCTCCACTCTCCTTGGCTCTATGATCATTTTCTCCCTCGAGTGAACCAACCTCCATTCCTTGATGTGCTCGTGAACTCTGTCGGCCAGTTCCCTCGCATCCTGGATTCGCTTGCCATCTCTTGTTTCATTCTGCGCACACCACAAGCCATACAGGGAGTGAATCATTGTCTCCCGCTCCTCCACACCCGCATCAGCGAGCCACTCCTTGAACCAGGCAGCGAGGGCTTGCAGCGAGCCATCCAGCGCTGGCGGCAGGACTACAGGTTCGGCCTTCTCTTCTCACAGCGATCTCCAGAATAACACCGAGTGGGGACACGTCCAAAATCTATGATAGATTGTTTCTTCTCGTCCACACGCACAGCAGAACACCCCAGGTTTGATCCTACGTCGGTGCAGTTCTGTTCCAACTGCGAGACCATTTTTTAACAGACGCCAAACATGAATTTTTGCCTTACCAGGTGCGTTGCTCTCCCATAAAGCAAGCCATGCCTTGTGCTCCTTACTAGGCATCGAGGAGCTCGGTTGTCCGGCCCTCGTGCCCTTAAGCTGCATGCAGAGGTGATATGCGGATCTGATAGTGAACTGTCCGTTTCTAGTGAAGTTCCATGCAAGATAGTCCTGCCTGTCTTGGCCACCCACCAAGATTTGCTGAATATCCTCGACATCACCAAGCGTGAACATCTGTTGTAATTTGGTCATGTCCCAAGCCTTTCCTTCCTCATCCAAAAGATGTCTCACATGAGTTACCCCTGGTACATATTGTTGTCCTAGTGGTTGCAAACTTCCTTGACGTGGTATCCAATTGTCGTGATGAATCTTTACAGAAGTGCCATCTCCAATTCTCCAGACACATCCTGCTCTCAACAGCTCGCGACCATGTATGATGCTTCTAAAGGTGAATGAGCCCCCATTTGGGCAAGTGGCGTTCATGATCGACCCATCCGGAAAGTACCTGGCTTTGAGCACCCTGGCACACAGGGAAGATGCAAGCAATAGGACACGCCAAGCCTGTTTTGCTAGTAAATTTTGACATATTATAAAACGGGGAATTAAGAAACTAAACTTGCCATGAACCATAAACTAAAATAGTCATGATACATGCACTTAAAATTGTCAAGGTTCATACCAAAAATAATTTGCATGGTCAAAATACTGGAATTGCCATCATAAAAAAACTAAAATTGCCATGCTCTACAAACTAAAATTGCCACATGGCAACTTTAGTTTAAGCACTATGGCAACTACAATGTAAACATCATGGGAATTTTTGGGCAAAAAAAAATTCGCCGAAACATATCAATATGTGGTCTAGTTTTGAAGATCTCGTTGAAACGGATTTAATGGTGAAAACGGATTTTTAATTCAATTTTTAAGGGGCATGCTACGCGTCCGCCGGCTGATCCTTTTAAAAGATCAGTCGGGTCGTGAGCCGTCTGATTACCGCATCACATGGCTGAACGCGCCTCCTTTCTGCAACACAGGTCTTGTAGCGAAATTATTTCTGCAACACATGTCTTGTTGCGGAATTTATTTCTGCAATGCAAGTCTTATTACGGAATTATTTCTGCAACACAGGTCTTGTTACGGATTTTTTTTGCAACATTAGTTTTTTTGTATTTTGTTGCAACTGAGGTTTTGTTACAGAAAAAATTCGCAAGAGAAGTGTAAAATATAGGCCCGTCATAAAGTATTGTAACACCACATATGTTTCAGAAGCATAGCTCCTGTTGCAGAAGCGAGTTTATTGAAGGATGGTCTGCGGGACGCGTGTCACGCTGGCGCAGGTGACGGATGCGACCCTGTTATCCGCCGGTTGATGGTAAGTGTTTTCCTTTTTTTTTGAGGGAAAAGTGTTTCCCTTTTTTTAATTACGAGATAAAACATTTTTAAGCCAAAAATCAAAAAGATTCATGCTGATGTCATCTGTTTATACGTGTCAAAATGAGTGATGATGAAAGCGTGTGGGCGATGTGCAAGATGCGACACGTGTGGGCGTTGTTTTTTCGTAAATCTATGGGTTTGCAGAAGCAACAAACAGGAACTTACAGTATATTAGTACTAGAAGAGATGCATAAGGTGGTGTTTGTTTCTCTAGTCCTAGGACTTTTTCTAGTCTTCCTGGGACTTTTTGAAAAAGACTCTCAAGGAGGTGCTTCTAAGGACTTTTAGCAAAAAGTCTCAAAAAAGTCCCACCCTATTTGGTTTGCTAGGGACTTTTTCAGTCCCTACACCAAAAAGTCCCTGGAAACAAACACCCCTAAGTCGAGCTGGCATACATTTTTGGAAGGAAAGTAATACCGGGCCAGTTAATACAGCAATGTATAACTGCCTGATTATTTCGGATTTATCTCGGCAGCGATGCTATTTTCTGGCTGAAACAACGGTGGCAAAAAAGGAATTTCATAACTGTCTAGACGGCATAACACTGAGCCGCGCCAGGGACACCAAACACAGCACATCGCGAGGTCGGCTCCGACGTCCAGTTCAGCAAAAGCGTGTTGCAACCTGGAATATGGAGGCAGCGATCGGATATGCGCGTGCAGCAAAGTCCGTGCGCGTGCCGAGCACGTAAGAATCGCACTCCCCACGATCACAGATCCACATCGACCGTCCTCGGCGGAGACGCGCTGCGTTCTGCAAGGTTCTAACCAGTAACCTGTCCACTTTTCTCCCTTGGCTACCGGCGTCATGGTCTGTGGATTCTCCGACGTGCCAGTTAAGTACACCGATCGCTTCTGATCATAAAACTGGATCAAGTAATCCGGAAAATACGACATAGTAAAGTACTAAAGTGTGTACGATAGCTACACGTAGAAGAATGTGCGAGGAAATGAATCTTTCAGTGGGACACCAAGAAAACTGAGAAGTCAAAGGCAGATACTAGTAGTAGTACAACAATGGCGACAGGTGCTTCGTGAAGCTAGAGATAGATACGCAAATAGTATAACCACCTGGTAGCAAGTCGGTACGCGTTTTTTCTCTTCCTGGCAGGCGGAGCAGACGAGAGCATGTACGCAACCGTCCAACTTGCGTAGGCATACGGGCATAGTACGACGTATTAACTCGCCGGCCAGTCAAAATGGAAAATGGATGCATTAAAACACCGCCAACCTTCCCGCCGCACCTTCCTTTGCGGCTCTTCTTTCTGGATCTCTTCCGTCTCCGAACAATTAATTAAGAACCCCAAAAGGATCTTCTGTCTTCGCGAGTCAACCACTGCAACTGTCCGTGTCTCCTACTCCGAGCTGGAGCCCCGAGTGGAGAAGTAAACAATGAACACGGCGTTGACTCCTGATGAACCGATCGGTGGCCTACACTCAGGACACGTCGGCAAAGTTCGCCTAATGGCGCGTCTCGCTCGTCAAATTGGAGTATCTCCAGCCGCCCTCCAACAGCCCCAGCCGCTGAAAAAACGGTTCAGCCGCGTTCTAGGTCCTTGTTTTTCACTGATTTGGACCGAAATTACAACCGATGAACCCAGCGTACGATGGTCGTTTGAGGTCATCGGCTGATGCAAAAAGGCGCGTGGGCCCGTGCTGTCAGCGACACAGACCGATTTTCCCGTTGTTTTTTCCCTTTCCCTTCATTTTCCCATTGCCGACCCCTTCTCCCCACAATTCCCGCCATTCTCCCCCCGGATCCGCACACCATGCCGTCGAAGAAGTATGCGGCCCTTCGTCTAGCCACCGATTCCGTCCAGCCAAAGCAGAGGAAGCCAAGGGCGCCGATGCCAAGGCCCCGGGGCTTGACGAACACCCAGTGGAAGGCCGACGTTGATCGCCCGTCAACGATCGCCACCGATCGACGGAAACAGGCTCAACATGAAGAAGGCCAGGGACGCGGCGGCGGAGCAGGAGGAGGCGCCTCGCGCAGGAGGAAGTGCCCACAAGGCGCGTGGGCGAGCCAGCAGAGCGTCGCGTCGCCGGCCAACTTCTCACCACCATCGTGGGGGTACGCGCCCTCGCATGGCTGCTTCGACGGCAACGCGCATGACAGCTTCAACCCCAACATCACCTTCCCGCACGACGCGGCACCCCCCTCCCCCCGCATCTTCAACCCCGGCGCACGTGCGTCCCCTCCCGTCTTCAACCCCGACCCGCGCACTTCCTCCCCCGCATTCACCGGCGTCCTCAATACCCAGTACAACTACTCGTCGCCGACGTACTCAGGCTCGCTTGCGCCGACTCTGCGCCGTGGGGCCCTACCTTTCGAACACGACTCGACACCACAGTTCAGCAGCACCGACACCGACATGGACGGGATCATCACGAGCGGCTCGGGCGCCGCTACTTCGTGCCCCGGGTTCCACACGCAACACGAAACGCTGGACACCGCCGTTGACATGGAGGACGAGCTCGACGACGCCGAGGAGGAGGTGGAGGAGGAAGAACCGACGGAGCCAACGCCCAAAGGAAGAAAGAATAAGTGGGCGGACAGCGCCAGGCCGGGCGAGCCTCGCGTCAAGTGGACGTCAAAGGAAGACGAGTGTCGCGCCAAAGCATGGAAGACCGTCAGCGTCGACCCGATCATCGGCGCGAATTAGAACGCCGACACGTACTAGAGAAGGATCAAGACGGCGTTCGACAAGCGCAAGTTGGTCGACCCCGACTTCGCCAACATCCACATGGATCGCGGCGAGAAGGCCATGGCGAACCATTGGGCGACCATCCAGCAGGCCTGCAACAAGTGGCATGGGATTCAAGAGGAGGTCATGACTCACCCGCAAAGCGGCGCCAACATCGAGCGTCAGGTATGGCCATCGCTCGCCGGCCTAGTTCTTCGCTGTTTACTTCGCTTACACTTGTTCTTCGACTGTGCAGATGGTTCGGATGTTCGACATGTTCCGCCAAGGCAACAACGACCAAAAGTTCAAGTTTCTTCATGTGTTCACCAGGATCGAGTCGTACGAGAAATGAATAGAGTGTCGGCTCGCTCTCGCCCAGGCTAAGGACGGTGTCTACAACCCGGATGCGCCTGCCTCGGCGGCGGCAGAAGGGCGCCCTGATGGCAACAAAAGAGCCAAGGCGCCGAGGGACGCGGCACCCGCTGCCAAACGGTTACAATCTTCGATCGAACAGTGCATCGCCGACGCCAAGAGCAATGCCGCCAAGAGGAAGAGAAAACCGAGGCGAGGCGGTCGACGTTGATGACGAAGTAGGACGTCAAGCTCGACCTTCTCAGGACCAACGTCGCCGCGAAGAAGAGGAACACCGACCTGACGTTCCTGATGGGGGCAGACATGTCGACGATGAACGAGCAGGTGAAGGCGTGGTACTTGATGGAGCACGGCCTCATCTTGAACCAGATGTCAGGACCGGCGGCGACCATTGTTCCTACGCCCACGCCCACGACTACGCCGAGCACTGAAGTTGTGCCCACAACGCCGATGCTGACGCCGACCTTGGCCAGCCCTACGGCAGAGGAGTCTGCCATTTGAGTTTCATGTCTATAATTCCTACACTTTTGATCGCCGGACTTTGGCTATGTTCGATTGCCGTCCTGTGACATGATGATCGCCGAACTTGTGTCTTTTTTGATAGCGGGGAAGTGAATCTTGAATCCTATTTCGTTCGGGGGCCGAAACCTGGGGGCACGGCTGAAAACTCGACCCGCTCAGGCCGAAAAAACTGCCGGCGCAAACGCCCGACACCCTTCGCTGATGCTCTTAGGGGACACTGTAGCAGGGTTAAAGCCAGCGAAAGGAGAAGGCAAAAGCCGATGCTTTCCTCCCTCGTGCGATTTTCTGCATGGGATTGCCAATTGGGCAACTAGTGCTGCTTGCCTCCACGTGCGCTTTGTTGGGTGCTCGCCACGCACGGCATGCAGCTCGTGGAGATCCATCTCACAATTCTTTACTCCTGGTCGCCCCGACCGATTTTTTGTTAAAAAGACCATTTGCTCAACGGAATTGCCATAAAAGACCTCCTTCGGATGAAATTGGCAAAAAAGATTCCCTAGGCCGTGGCGGCAGGCGCGGCAGCCGACACGTGGCACCTGCCGGCACGCCCGGCGGCGGCAACACTGTTCATTGCACTGTTCACGCGGAAGACCGGAAAAACAACGACGAGGCGAGCAAACAGTACCTGCCGCCTCACATAGTGGCGGCATCACTGTTCACGCGTGAGTGAACAGTAATTTCGAAAAAAATAAAAAAATAGTAGAAAAATTCAAAAAAATCTGAAATTTTGCACCCTCTTAGAACACTCGATTGTCTTTGCTGCCAAAAAATTCCAGATTTTTCTGCTATTATTTTTGATTTTTTTAAAATTACTGTTCACTCATGCATGAACAATGTTGCCGCCACTACATGAGGCGGCAGGTACTGTTCGTTCGCCTCGTCGTTGTTTTTCCCGTCTCCTGCGTGAACAGTACAACGAACAGTGTTGCCGCCTCCGGGCGTGGCGGCAGGCGCCACGTGTCGGCTGCCGCGCCTGCCGCCACGGCTCAGGGGGTCTTTTTTGCCAATTTCATCCGGAGGGAGTCTTTTCTGGCAATTTCATTGGGCAGGTGGTCCTTTTGGTTTTACAAGGATTTTCCGCTGCAAACCGAGCACTGATCCTTGTAAAACCACCTCTTGTTTACACGGCACGCTTGGATGGAGTACTACGTAGTATTTCTTTGCATCAGTGCTCGGTTTGTTCAATCAAGCATACCAGACGTTTTTTCTCCTAGACATGATCCCGGATGGGTCAAATCGACAGAGGTTTCTTTACTGCCTTAGTCTAGCGCCAACGTGGACATGTTTCATTAGGCTTATCCTCTATAATGGGCACTTATGTTGCTTTCAAGCTACGGGTGTGTGTGTGTGCAATCACTAATGTATTCCGGGCAACGACAATCTTGAATCATTAGCATGATGGGACGTGTTCCCTGGGTGATAATAAGCCATGAGCAAATGCACATGTGTTCATGCAAGTTCTACTAGTACGTACTAGGAAGTGTAGTATACTATGGATAAATTATAACCAAGTCCATCTTTGGGAAATCGATACCCCCATTAGAATAGGTTTTGCGATTTGGAATCGTTTGATATCCCCATGTGTGTGCAAATTCTGACAAGATTTGACAGAGATGCATAAGAGTGTGGCTATGATATGCATGCCTGTTGCATGAGGTTGTAAAATTATCGCCCACAACTCCTTTCCTTTCACATCTCTTGTGACCAATTGCAATGATTTGCGCATACGATCGACCATGTAAATTTCTGTGAAACAATCTTCATTTGCTTCTGTCAAAACTTCTCTACCAATGTACTGTACATATTATTTTTCTTCTTCTCTCCACCAATCAATTCTTCTGTTTCTCTATCAAAACTTACATTAAAAAGCAAAATAAACATGAAAGAAAAGAAGAAGAAAAAATGAATTATCCCTGTTCCGAGCTTGCAAGCCATTCGTTTAGCTTGGCTAGAACGGCATGATGTGAGCGGTTTTGGAATCGTAGCCGGCGAGGCAGCTCTTGGCGTTCACCTTGTAAATCTTGAGCAGCTCCAGCGCCATCTGCCTCGCCGCCGCCGAGCACCCGCTCTGCAGCAGCAGGATCAGCCTCGTCAGACCGCCCTCGGACGCCGCTGCGGCCTCCGCGGCCCTGCGGTCCTTGTACTTGTGGCACACCGCCCAGAGCACGGCCACCGCGGCCTCGGCGCCGTCGCGCCCGGACTTCATCATCTTGTCGAGCACGGCAGGAACGGTCTGCTCCGCGTCCTTGCACAGCGCCGCCCGGCCCTCCGCGCAGCCCACGGCGGACTCAAGGATCCGGAGGGCTTTTGCTGACGAGCTAGGCTCCGTCGTGGCGTGGAGCGCGCGCGCCGCGGCCGGGACAGCGCCGAGGCGCACCATGTCGGCGCGCGCCGCGCGTCGCGACCCTGCGATGGCCGCAAGGCAGCTGAGGCCGGTGTCCATGGCCTTCTTGTCAAGGCCGCCCTTCTCGTCGACGGGGCCGACAAGCCGTACCAGCTCCGCCACCAGCTCGGACGATTCGGCCACAGCCACCTTGGCCTCGGCGCCGGCATTGGCGAGCAAGAACTCCGCGAGCCTCGCCGCGTCAATTCTGGCCTCCAAGCCGCTCCCGCCCCGCAGGACTCGGGCCAGCGACGCTGCCGATGCCGCCGCGTCCACGGCGAGGCCGGCGGCAACCCGCTTCTTGTTCGGGTCCTCGATGCCATCGAGCGCCACGATCGCGGCGAGAACCCGCACGGCCGCCTCCACACCCGCGACGCTTATCTGCTCCCCCTTCCGTCTAAGCACGAACGCGACGGTCTCCGCGGCGGAGCCGGCGCCCACGAGCGCGTTCTTCTCGAACTCGTCGACGTCGTCGTCGGACAGATAGGCCGCCAGCTCGCGGAGCGCGGCGGAGGGGTCGGCGCCGGAGGAGGCGACCTGGCGGACGAGCGCCGCGGGGGAGGGGCCGGCGAAGAACGCGGCGGATCCGGCGACGGGCGAGCAGGAGGCGGCGGAGGCGGACCAGTGGGAGATGAGGCTGCGGAGGGTGAGGTTGGGCGTGAGGTCCGTGGAGGGGAGATGGAGCATGGTGGCCGGGCAGGTGGTGTTGCCGGAGTCGAGCCACCTCTGTATGGAGGCGCGGTCGTACGTGACGCCGGTGCAGAGGCTGACCGGCGAGCTCATGACGTCGAGCGAGATCGGGCAGCGGAAGAAGCTGGGGATCTTGACCTCCAGCCCCTGGTGCTGGGGCGGGAGCCTCATGCCGGTGGTGGTCTTCTCCTTCCTGACCATGGCGAGCTGCTCTGCTCCGTTCTTGCGGGGAGGTGCGGTGCGTAGAAGCGGCAGCAAGGGGGACTCTGCGGGGAGGTGGGGTTGTGGTATATGAACGAGCCGAACTGGTGGTGGACTGGTGTTTACGCCGAGCGCCCTGGTCTTTCGTGCTCGTGCAAAACGCTCCCTACCCGTCTCGGGTTTTTCCAAGGGAGCTTCCCGTCTGCAGCCTTTTTATGGAAAAATATTCAAGCTACCGCTGGTGTACATAGTGCGCGCCCTCCTTGGTTCATATCCGTATAGGACCACGGATCGTAAAGAATCCGCTTGTCCCCACGTATTGCAAAAGCTTGCAATAATTAGAGATTATCGCCATATATCACAAAATAGTATGGTATTTTTACAGGATTAATTACTTTCCTTCCTTTTTGCGAAGGATTAATTACTTTCTCAAATCAGAGGATGTAGTTGCTTCTCCCTAAATTTTTTTTGAGAATCCGTTTTCCCCTTAAATCTGGGTTCAAAGCATCGTCGTCAAATCCTATACTACTTGTATTTGGGCTGTGAAAAATGTACCAGCCATGTTTCCTTTTTTAAGGGGAAAATTTGCCATTTTATTCAATGTTTAAAGCCCCTTTCTTCAGAGGCAATCTCCGAACTAGTACACTGGGGAGATACATGGAGCCACTTCATTCATGAGCTTCCTTGCCACCACTTGTGAGTCCGTTTCGAGAATGATCCTCTGAATATTTAGTTCCTTCGCAAACGAAAGGGCCCTCCGACATGCTATCAGCTCCGCCACCTCTCCATCGTGAGTACAAGGAAAAAGTAGCAGCATCCCCCAAGAACTCGCCATGTTTGCCCCTGAGAACAACTCTTCCTCCCTGCGCGTTGTTCACCTTTGATTGAGCGTCTTCTGCATTTGCTTTGACCCCCCCCCCCTCCAGCTTTCGCGTCATGTCGTCTTCCTGTGACGAACATGCACCTCGTTGGTAGCCTGCCACTCCTCAGCAAGAACTAGAACTCGATCACAGATAATTCTAAGATCCTCAATCCGGTTTGATTCCCGTGCCACATTGCGAGCCATCCAAAGCTCATACCAGCCATGTTTCTTAAGTTTCATACTAACATAATGATGAATATAATCATATAACATGATAAGATTATTGAACTGCATGTCCCTAAAAAAAGATTAGTGAACTGCATTCTCGGTTTCTCATACAGCCCCCACCATTTTTCTCTATGTTTAATAGCGCGGGTAAGCGGTCATATTAGTTTTCATTTTACAAGGTAAGGCTCTGGCCGGTTGCTAAAAAAAAACTCATGCAGGGTTCACCCTACAAAGCTGGCATGTGATTTCAGCTTTTGTGTGGTGTTTGTTTGCATATTGGGTTGCATTAGGGAGTGTGTGGAACACAGGAAAAAGGAGGCATTCAAAGGCGGAGTGGGATGAGTCAAAGGAAGAAATGAGAGGTGACGTGCAGCGCGGGGTGGTGGGTCGCTTTCCCCGGCTGCTTTCTCCTTTCTTTCTTTTCTGCCTCTCGCTCTCTGGTTCCGACGGGAAAATGGTAGCGCCTCTGTCTTGGAATCATTCTGGACTAAGCTGCCGGATTTTGTTCCCCGCTTAGTCAATGGTCAAAGACGTCGCGATTTCCACAATCGGGACGAACCGAAAATCCACACTGGCGGTGGTGTCGACCGCGCGGCTTCTTTGCCTCCTTTCGCCTCCACCTCTCGGCCCTGTCGCTGCCGGCGTGTCGACGCGTGCCGAGTGCCGACGCCTTGTTGTATTCTTAGAGCATGGTTAATAATATAACCAGCTGCTGGCTATATGACATTGACATGTTATATATAGTCAAGCTTATAGCCAACAAATACATAGCTAGATATAAATACTACTTTGTTGATACATGATCCATCTCACTCTCTCACAAAGTACCTAGGAGCACATGCTGTAGCCGGCTGTTAACTAGTACTACCTCCGTCCTGGTTTATAGGTCTCTTTTGTAGTTTGTGTCAAATTTTGACTAAAGATTTAACTAACAAAATTTCAATGCATGTCAAGAATAATTATCTCATTGGATTCATATTTGAACATAGTTTTCAAAAGTATAATGTTTGGTGACATGCGTGAACATTTTGTTAGTTTAATCTATGATCAAAATTTGGCATGAAATACAATGGGGGCCAATAAACCCGGACGGAGGTAGTAGTCCACTTCTCTTCTCTCTCATCTTCTCTCTCTTCCAAGTAAGCAAGAATATAATATTTAATGTCTTACAGCCCGCCTACATCATCTTATTGTACTTGCTCTTACAGATTGTCGCGGGAGGTTTGTAAATTCGGTGATATTGCAACACCGGCAAGACTCGTGTGAAAGCTAAGAGGATGCTTAGATCCAGGGGACTTATTTTAATCTGATTAAAAATAGTCACTTTAAAAGGCTAAAGTTTCAAGCACCCTGACTAAAGAGGGACTAAAACTAGTCTTGAGACTAAAAAAATTTAGTCAGGGATACCCCTACTAAAATGTGGATTAATCCTCTTTCTTCTCATTTAACTCCTCTCCTTTAACACATGCGAGTTCTAGATTGGAGGGTTTGAAGGATAATAAATGCTCATTAACTTGATTTTAGTCTCTTTAGTATTTGGACCCAAGCATGGGTGAGGCTAGCAAATTTTAGTTCCACTATTTTTAATCATAGGACTAAAACGTATCCAAACATCCTCTAAGCTACTACGGGTGAATGCCTATGCTTAGAAAGAAACCTCATCTAGATGTTTTTTTAAGGAAACCTCGTCTAGATGTTAGAAAGATAAAAACAAATAATAAATAGAAACAAACCTCGTCTAGATGTTAGAAAATAATGCGCGCCTCGATTGTTCGGCAGTGGTTGATTTGATTTATTCAATTAGATTCCAAATTCGTTTGTACTACTCCCTCTGCAACTTCACGCAAGACGCGTCTTACATTAAGTTACTGAGGTTGTATAATTTATCTTTTAGTTATACGGTACTACAATTTTATAGATTGGATGTCGCATGAAAAAAAAAGCTATTCATCTGCAGTGTTTTGAATTTTAATTTTGTGTTCACCCTTAAATATTTTTTGTCTCTCATTCCATACCTTGCTGCATATTTGGTTGCCAGATTGATGGGTTCACATTCTTGCTCGGGCATGCTTAATCTACCCACCAAACTAATTCGGTTATCATTAAGAATCTCGTCGTGCATCATCCTGTTTTTCCTAGGCGCAATGGCAAAAAGCTCAGGGCAACGCAGGTGTAAGGTTCCATAGCGATTTTGCATTATACACTTTAAAATGATATTTGCTATTGTGTTTTCCCTTCTAGATCGCATGCCTCCTAGAAAGACAAAATTTGGAAGGGAAGTGGCCCAAGAAGGTATTGATGCTTCTCCATTACTAAAAATAATGTTATAACACATATGGCAAGCTCGCCGAAAAATAACAAGCAACTTACAGTATGTTTGCATATTTTCATGGACCAACAAATTTAAGAGTCTTTTTTTCTTGACCGAACGTAACCAAATGTTTGGTCTATCCTAAACTGTCAATCCATAAGGGAGAAAGAGAGACAAGGTTCTGTTTCCACATAGGGTTTGAAAAGGTGTCATCATATCAAAGGCTGATTTTTCATACTCCCTCCGTCTAGGTGTATAAGTCATCTTACGAAAACCAAATAATCCCAAAACACTTAGACGCGGTGCATTAATTTCTACCTCGTTTCTTGTTTCTTGACATATCAACCACTAAGAGATGTGGGGTGTGCATGTTTTTAATGACTTGAGACTATAAACACGACATGCAGTGGTCAGTTCATTGCATGCAATGCTATTACTCCCTCCGTCTAGGTGTGTAAGTCATCTTACGAAAATCAAATAATCCCAAAACACTCAGGCGCGGTGCATTAATTTCTATCTCGTTTCTTGTTTCTTGACATATCAACCACTAAGAGATGTGGGGTGTGCATGCTTTTAATGACTTGAGACTATAAACACGACATGCAGTGGTCAGTTCATTGCATGCAATGCTATTAATTAGCAAATGAACATTAAGTTCTCTCGTTTTTCCCTCCTCCTTGGTCACGGTGCACAACCTAAGATGACTTACTCACCTAGACGGAGGGAGTACCATGGAAGAGAGATGAGTTTCTTTGAAAACTTTTGCCGTTGCTCTGCTTCTAGTCTAGGCTAAATCTCGCAAACTTTATCTCGCGTGAAAACTAAGGATGGCAATTTTACCCATGGGTACGGGTACCCGCGGGTACCGTACCCGCATGGGCAAGGTATGGGCATACTTTTATACCCATGGGTAGTACCCATGCCCTACTTCTTAAGTCATGGGTAAGGTACGAGTATAGCCTTGTACCCACGTGTATACCCATACCCTACCCGTTTGTGAACTAATGTTAATTTGTCATTAATTAGTCATTAGTTTGTCATGTGACTCGTCTACTCCTATTGACTTAAGAGTATGTTGTGGTTTTTAATTTTTATATTGATCATTTACTCATCTACCTGTTATTGAGCTGAGATAATTGATTTTTTTGTCAAATGTGTTGCCAATGAGCGTAAAATTGCGAAAAACTTGTGTTCTATTTGTTTTATCCATTGGGTGCCCAATGGGTACGTGTACCCGTCAGGTATGGGTATGGGTAAAGTTTCATACCCATCGGTACGGGTATGGATAGAATTTTATACCCACTGACTATATCGGTATGGGTATGGTATTGCTCTACCCTGCTCATACCCTACCCATTGCCGTCGAACAGAAAAAATGCTCAAAACTTCTAACAATTAATCACTGCGTGGAAACTGTCCCCGCATTGCAGCCTATTATATGCTACAAGTTTTGTTCTCCAGTCAGGCTATACTTTATTTTATTTTATTTTTTGCAAGGGAGTTAGGCTATAATTTATAATCGGTGCATGACTATTTTTTATTAATCAAATGGGTATATTATGTGTGTGTGTGTGTGTGTGTTGCGGTCAAAGATCTGTTTGTTCAATATTATTATGTACATGCACATGCTAACCTATAGTTGCTTCACACATAACTTACCTACATTTTCAGATCAACACAATAATACTAAAGACTAGTCACATTATTGTGTGCGAGTCACCTTGTACAAGTATATATTTTTTTCTTTTCCGAAAAGAAGGATGACCCCCGGCCTCTGCATCTGGGAGATGCATACGATCATTTTATTGATTATTCTTGAGGACCTTACAAAGTATAACAACAATATGCCTGAATCCGCCATCTTGGCAGTATTTGCCGTTACTCCTATCCAAATGATGAAGGAGTGCAACCTGGGCCACATACCCATACCTCTCACTTAAGCCTAACATCTAAAGCCGAAGGCCCCGACCGAGCCATCTGCCGGGTCCGGGGCTCAAACCGGTCTGACGCACTCACATGTGTCGTCGCGGCCATCTTTCACTGGTCCATCTTCCGAGCAGATTGAGGTGACAACCTTGGCAGGTCCACCGCCATCGACGCCACCACGACGCCAAACGACGACCTCCACCTATGCGAGCCTTGACAGGTCCTACGCCATTGATGCCACCACGACGCCAGCCGACGACCTCCACCTATGCGACTCCATCTCCAAGCAACGGACATAAATCCATGCTAGAAAAGGGCCGCACCACCGCTGTTGCCCACTACCCACAAGCGCCACCCAACCCCCAAGGTTCCCAAAGCGGCGCCTTCAAGAAGGGAACGGTGCCGTGAGCGCTGCCGCCACCCAAGAGAGTTAGGGCTTTCGCCCGGAAACCTAGGGGGAGGTGAAGTGAGGAGATCAGTCCATACCGACGCCTCTAAGGAGGGAAACAGCGCCCTCAGGCGCCGCCGTCGGCGCAGCCGGTCATGGCCCGTCGGGGATTTCGCCCGAACTAGATCTCCGCCACCAGCAGCACCTCCTGTACAGAACCGGCGACCAAGAGGAAGCGCGGCCCGACCAGGCTGGCCCGCACACCAAACAGGGGAGGAAGGGACGCGCCAGATCGCGCACACCGACCACCGCAGAAGCCGCCGCTGGCCGCCAACGACCACCGTATCCCGCCGCCCGCGCGTCTGGGACACCGGATCCACCACCCGCACGGCTGTTAGCCGGCCGTGCCTTGCCAATGGAGCCACCGCTCCAGATCCGGGGTTCCTCACACATGAGCAGGGCAACCGAGGCCCCGCCGCCACCATCCTTGGCGCCCCGGGCTTGCCCGACGGCTGCCTCAGGCGGCGACGCGGGAGGGAGGAGGGGAGGGGATGAGGAGGAGGGCTGACAATGTAGTGTGTCTCTTGTACAAGTACCGTATATAGTAAGAGAAATACGAGTATCGTATTCGGTGATTTATCGAAGAGTTGAAAGAGCAAACCATGCACATATCAGACTAGTTCATAAGACTGACATACAAGATCACCTTAACTTTGCCAAAAAAAAAATACACACTTAAAGCAATAACAGAGCTCAAAGCCCTGGCGAAGTGTACGTCGCCTCCCTATTAACAGGACACAAATTATAGACCATATTCTTTTTTGTGCGAAAAGATTATACACAGAACATACTGAAAGTTGCCCTAAAAAAAAGAACATAATGAAAGTATGTATTTAATTATGCATTGTCGAGCCGACATCGGGACTGCATGCGACATTGCTAATTATTGTCAACCTCCCAATTAGCTGGATGATAATAGGATCATTCATTAGGGTAGGAGCATACTGTATGCACCTTGCTTGCTTGTTTGACTGACCAAACAATGGTCCTTTGCGCTGCCGTGTAGCTCGGAATTCAGGACTCAACTCCCCTGATGTAGTCCAAGGTGCAATTGATCCCTACCCGAGAACTTAGAGAAGCCCATTTTACCCCACTAAACTTGTAGCTGAGTTCACTTTATAATTATCAACTTCAAAAGTTACATCTCTCAATTTATAAAACTGAATCGGTAAGAGGAGACGCCTGTTCTGATTAGTGTTCACGACAATGACCTGAGATCTTTGGACGACTCATAATAAGATAATAACTGAGCGAGCTTTCTAGCGGCGTGCCTATTTATTTTTGTCTTACACTTCGATTGTGTTGGTTTGCTTTATATATAAAACGAGCCGGGAAAAGCCTGTTTTTAGAGATTTATAAAACTGTCTACATGTGAACCCTCTCTTTAGACTGGGTTTCTACTGTGATTTTGCCCAAGAGGGTACCACACTAGCTATATCGGGTCCACATAACATCTTTCACATGTCCTCTCCCCTGGTCAACATTCTCTCTCATCGTCATGTGCTTCGGTGCTCACAACCGGCCTCACATTGCCACCTCTATTGTGATCAACACTGGTCTTTGTGCTGCCTCTCATGTCGCTCCTCCCGGATACCCGCCAGGATCATTCGAGCCTACGACACCTCACCCGCTTGGCACCATTGCCCTCGTCGTCTTGAGTCGGATAGGAGAGGGTGCATGGGAACTTGTTGCATCATGATACAAGCGGCCTCACCCCATCCTCGAAGTTGCCACTCTCGACATTGCCCGTGACCTCTTAGTGTGTAGCCTAGGACCGAAACTGAGGAGATGCAAACAACCTCCTCGAAGCACACGTCAAGGGAGGGCCAAAATGTGGCAAGGGGAGATGGACATGTCGGGGGAGTAGAAATGCTAGGGTGGACCCTGTGGGACAACTCAAGCAAGTTGTCTCTGATGGTGTTGGTGGCAACCACGCCGACATCCCGTTGAGCTCGGGACAACGAAGGTGATGATGCACAGTGGTGAGGTGGGGTGAGGCTGATCATTTTGGAGTTACCACCGAAGAGACGTGGGGAGTGGCCGGAAGGCTAGCGATTATGAAGACTATGGGTCTATGGAGGCAAAGGAAGCAAGGAGATCTTCGGGAATAGGACAGGGCGGCTAATACAAGATATGAGAGAGATGAGAGGGGGGAAGATGATATGTGGGTCTGGGTTGAGCCCGATGTGGTATCTCCGAGAATAAAATCAAGACAAGGTTATCTTCTGAACAATTTTGTGGGTGGAAGGGTCTAACTTAGACAAAATTGGAGTAAGGGGTTGTAAAGTGAGCTCATTTGGCCCTTCTAAGGGCATCTTCAACCCAGGCACTCAAACCACCATCAACCGTCAGGACCGCGCGGTCTGGACGTGCTGTGCCATCCAACGCGGGCTTGTATCAGTCCGCTTGATAGCCTGGACGCACTTTTTCCCGTAAACCAGAGATAAATTAGGGGTGCTTGGCGACCATCCAGACAACAGCCATGCGTGCGTCTGACTAACCTCGCCAACCAAAACACCCCTCACTCACCCGCGCCCGCTTCCCGCCCGAAACAGACGGTGCCGATCCAGAGCGTTTCTGCCGCATTCATAACCGGTCAGAGCGAACGCGGCTTTTCACTGATGGCGTCATTGAAGCAGCGTGCCGGTCGAGAGAGCACCGACCGTTTCATGCTTGGATGAACATGCCTTCTCGCCGCATTCAAACGACTAAAGACTGCCAGCCTTCCTTCATTAAACTCGCATGTGTGCTGAGAAACCTATTCCGGCCACATGTCCATTCGTGGGCGGCCCTTCATTAAACACAATGCCAGTTGGCTCCGCCCGCCCGCCCGCTATTTAAACAATGCCAGATGCCGGGCAAAAATCACAACACACTCCGCTCCCATCTCCTCCTTGCACGATTTTCTCCACAATCTCCATGGCATCCAGCGAGCAGGAAGAGGAGTTATCCAGCATAAAAGCCGGCTAGGTGGCCCGTCAAGCCTGCCGAATATGATCCAGATAGCTCTGTGCTCCACTGCCTCGATGCTGCAGGCCAGCTCGCGGAGGCAGAAGCTCCAAGCCGGCGCGTTGTTCAGCAACTCGCCGCTCCAAGCCAGCTCGCCGATGAGTGGTGAGTTGGTCCAAGCCGGCACGTGGGGGAGCATGGAGGCACGGGCATCATGGCTGTCGTGGACGATGCTATGTCGTATCGCTCCTCATGTGCCTGCGATCGCTCCATTCGGCGTCAACGTTCACTCAACCGCGTCCTGTCGGCAGAGAAAGCAGCCAGCTTTGCGAAGATCGACGAGGCGGTGTTGAGCACGTGTGCGCCTGCCGCCATAATCGAGGTGAAGTAGAACATGGGAGGCCACCGCCGCTTGGGTCCCATGAAGGCCACCTGAAAGCACAAGTGCTCCCTGGGTGATTTTGGTAATTCATGACAACATATCTCTTGTTGGACTAATACTTCTACCCAGTGCATTTCAGATAAGTTCAACATTGGAGTGGCATGGACATGGACAAGAGGATGTGGAACCCCTTCAAGATGCTAACGACGAATATTGGAAAAAGCTCAAGACTCTACATTTTCTATTTTAGTGATCCAAGATCACATTGAGTCTGTAGGAAAGTCAATACTATTAAAAGGGGATGATGTGTTGCTTAATGGCTTGCTTGCTCAAAGTGCTTAGTGATATGCTCCAAAACCCTCAACCACTTTCTCACATCCACTTATGTCCTAAACCTAAATGTCAAACTCGGCCCCACCGACTTTGTCTACCCGGCGCTAT
Source organism: Triticum dicoccoides (assembly GCF_002162155.2). Lineage (NCBI taxonomy): Eukaryota > Viridiplantae > Streptophyta > Magnoliopsida > Poales > Poaceae > Triticum > Triticum dicoccoides. The sequence continues at coordinate 465,549,907 of NC_041383.1, read as the reverse complement.
CGAGTTTCATCATATTCAGCCACTGCCCAACCCTAGTTACTTCGGTCTCACCGATGGGATCTCGGTCTCAAAGAGATGGGCTTGCAATCTCTCTATGATCTGGTGCAACATTTTCGGTCTAACCGAATTGGTGCAGCCGGTCCCACCGAGTTTGCTTGACCAATCCTCCGTTTACTTATTACCAAAATCAGTCTCACCGAGTGTCGGCGTTCTGGATATGGGGGTATCCAGACTTGCCCGCCTGCGGCCCATTGCGTGGCTCCATCAACGGCCTGGTACGACCCAGCTTCAACATCTATGACTCAAGACCCTCGCGAGGGTCCAAGCCTCATGAGGCAAATGACATCAAGACCCCCGAGGGGATTGGCCTCCTCAGGCTGGCTCCCGAGGGGCAGAGAGTTCTATGCAAGGTGCACCTCACGAGGCTCAGCTAACGTGAGCCATGACGACCAAGGCCAGGCGAGCGCCAGCGGGCACAGAGCGCCAATTTCCTCTTCGGTGCAAGGGAGGCAAGCCGCAGGCGCGGAGTCCCGAGGAATCAACCAAATGTTTCCATTCTGGTGCAACAAGACCAAGACCACCAGGACGGTAGGACGGAGGTCATCACTGAGCCCACCGCAGCGTCACGACCAGAGGCTTTTTGCAGGCGAAGACCACTTTAGTCAGGATAGGATGTACTACTTGTCCACTTTCGAATCTGGCCATTGTGGGATCCCTTCCAGCCAACATTTGGGAAGAGGACCAAGGCCACTATAATAGGACTTAGCCACCACATAGAGATCGGGAGGAAGAGATCCATTCTCACCCGACCATCTCACCAGAGCTCAAGAACACCTCACCTCCTGAGGCCAGTTCATCCACTGTACTAGTTCATCCTCAGCCCTACGAGGCATTCCACCAAAACGCTGCAGTAGGGTATTACATCGCAAGGTGGCCCAAACCAGGATAAACTACTATGTCTCTTTGTCTCTTTGAGCCCGACGCGCTAGGCTTAGGAGGATTGCGAGTAGGCAGGCTTGATAGGTTGAGATCTGCACACGCACCCCAGAGTTTGAACCTTTCAAGGGTTTGCGGAACCCGTAATCCGACATTTGGCGCGCCAGGTAGGGTTGCGTCGGATCATCTCTTCCATCGATCGATTCACCGCCACTCACACACCTCCATGGCTAACGCACGCCGGGCTCGCGCCGAGCACCGGGCCGCGGTTGCCGCTCACATTGCTTAGACGGCTCCGGCGGGCGATGGTTGTGCTCTTCGTGCTACGTCTCCGGTGGCCAATGCCACCACGGGCCCTGCCGGCCACGAGCAGCAAGCTTCTTCGCTGCACCCTTCGGTGCGCCGCTACGGGCGCACCGCCACTCCGTCACTGACCCTGGTAGCTTCATCCTCCCACGCGCGTCACGGCCCGGCGAACGCGCAGGCTGCTCTGCTCATGGTGCGGGAGCTCCTTCGCTACGCCTTGTCGACGACTTCTACAAGGAGTGGCTTGAGCGCATCGCCGAGCTCGTCAGCGCGGTTGGGGGCTCCGCTGCACCAGCCCGCTCACTGCCACAGTAGCCGCCTGCCGCAAGCGACGTGGCTCACGGGGCTCCTCCACCACCTCCAGGCCATGGCGTCATCATCGAGCCAAGGCGTGTGGCACCACGACGCGATCCGCCGCGCCAGGTGCCTGCGCGCGAAGAGGTGAGCTGCCAGGTGGTGCAGCGGCCTCAAGGAGAAGCACGCGTGCTTCTAGTACCCCCATGTGCCCGCGTGCCGCCACAGGAGGTGGCGGCACGCGAGCACCAGGACCAAGCTCCACCTCCTCGACGGGCCCCCGTGGTCACAGTAGGATGCCGCGCATTCACCTCAGAGCCTTGCAATGTCATCTGGTCGAGCAAGTTTAAACCTGACCTGCCTCCACGCTACGACGGCACCGCCGACCCCGCCGAGTTCCTGCAGCTCTATAAGCTGACCATCAAGGCGGCCAGCAGCAACGAGAAGATCATGGCGAATTGGTTCTCCATGGCCCTCAAGGACGGCGCACGTTCTTGGCTCCTAAATCTCCCCGTGGGCTCGGTCTCTTCCTGGGAGGAGATGCATGACCCCTTAATCGCCAACTTCCAGGGCACTCACGACCGTCCGTCGCCCGCGGGTGACCTGCGACGCAACAAGCAGCAGCCAGGAGAGATCATGCAGAAGTACATCCAGCGCTTCAACAACGTTCGCCTCAAGATCCCCAAGGTGTCGGACGAGGCCATCATTTCAGCGTTCACTGATGGCGTCCGCGACGTCAAGATGAAGGAGGAGCTCACCATCCACGAGGACCTCTGCACAGCCTTGGAGATGTTCAATATGGCGAACAAGTGTGCGAGTGCTGAGGAGGGGCGCCTCTCCCTGCTCGAGCTCCCCGATGTTAACCCAGAAGACAAGAAGGCCAAGGCCAAGGACGTGAAGCGCAAGGGGCCGGCCATGCTCGTGGCCGAGCCAGAGATGAAGCGCGGCTGTGACCACCCCGAGTCATCCAAGAGCAACCGACCGTTCTGCATCTTCCACAACGTCCATAGCCACAACGCCAATGATTGCCAGGAGCTCAGGGCCCTCCGTGATGGGCGCCTCGGTCGACGCCCCAAGCGCAACAATCAAGGCTACGACCGCGGAGGTGGCCGAGGTGGAGGACGCTGGGACGGACATGACCATCGCCAGGAATGGCGTGACCATCCTCGGGAGGATCGTTGGCAGGGCCATCCTTGCAAGGGCGCCTGGAGGGAGCAGCCTCGTGAGGATCAGCCTCAGGGCAATGCCGGTCTTCCTCCACTGCTTCCACCGCCAAGAAGGAATGAAGATCATCACCAGGACGAGGGGGCTGGGGGCTTCCAGGAGCCTTGAGCCATTGCCTGCATCCTGGGTGGCTCACAGGCCCCAGCTTCTCACCGCATCTTCAAGCAGTTCGCGCGTGAGGTGAACACGACGCTCCCCAAGCCCTAAGCAACTCACCCGCTCAGGTGGTCCAAGGGCGCCATCACCTTCAGCTCCTCGGATCAGCTCAAGTGCGCGGCCACTGCCGGCGCGCTCCCCATGCTCTACTCGCCCGTCATCAGCAACGTGGTCGTCACCAAGACTCTCATCAATGGTGGAGCAGGGCTCAATGCTCTCTCTGTTCAAACGTTCGACAGGCTCCAAGTGTCATACTACCAGCTTCAGTCGACCAAGCCATTCTCAGGAGTGACCGATGGTTCCACACACCCGATAGGGCAGGTCCAGCTCCCTGTCACCTTTGGCGAATGCAACAACTACCACACCAAGCTCATCGACTTTGACGTCGCCGACATTTGCCTGCCGTACAACGCCATCCTAGGGTACCCAGCACTGGCTAAGTTCATGGCAGCGACGCATCACGGCTACAATGTCCTCAAGATGCCAGGGAGCGGCCACGTCATCACGGTCGCTTGCCAGGATAAGGACGCGGTGTGCACCCTCGAGCGCGCCTACCAGACTGTAGCAGTCGAGGACCGTGAAGATGAGGGCCGTGTCCTCCCTCCTGAGGTCGCCCCCAAGACAAAGAAGCTGCAGCTGGGACAGGGGTCTCACGCTGAGCCTCACGTCCCCGGATGGGGCGCCTTCACCTATCGCATAGGGAGGCATGCTCGACGCCCCTCTCAGGATAGGCTCAGGGGCTCTCCTCGGGAGGGACTCTGACCTAGCCAGCATCACGAGGGAGGCGCTCAGGCACCATCTGGAGGCGTGCTTCAGCGCACGCTTCTCAGGAGAAGGCGTCGGGCGGAAGGCGCCAGGCGTTCAGGAGTTCATCAGGGAGGCAATCGAGGAGATTCAAGAGGCAAGGGTTCTACAAGGCGGTCGCCGCCTACCGCAAGGTGCGTCTCAAATCCCTAGAGAGGGTTAGGAGTTCCACGTCTGCATCAACATCACAAGGCTCAACAGGGCCGCATCTCGGCAGCTCCTCTGGCCATCTCATGTCGGCCGATGCGAGGGTCCACCTCACAACTACGTTCGCATGCCCTTCGGCCTGCCGAGCGTGGCTGCGGCGTTCCAGTGCTGCATGCGAGACGTCATGGCGGCTTGCGAGGCCAGGCACTAGGCGACCCTGGCGGAGATGGAGGTGCATCTTCAGGAGCCTCCTGGCCCCCCTGGGCCTCCCGAGGCTCGGGGCCAAGGCGGCTCGTGAGGAACGACTCCAGCAGCGCGCGTCTTCTACTACCCCGACATCTCTTCAACAACGGTACCAGGTGACATCTCTCCAAGTTTGTTCAGTTGGGGGCGCCCTGCTACCTCTTGAGCATGCGTTGGTCTTTCCCTTGAAGAGGGAAGGGTGATGCAGCAAAGTAGCGTAAGTATTTCCCTCAGTTTTTGAGAACCAAGGTATCAATCCAGTAGGAGGCTCCTGAAAAGTCCCTCGTACCTACACAAACAAACAAGAACCTCGCAACCAACTCGATAAAGGGGTTCTCAATCCCTTCACGGTAACTTGCGAAAGTGAGATCTGTTGGAGATAATAAGATAAGATAAATATTTTTGGTATTTTTATGATATAGATTGGAAAGTAAAGATGCAAATAAAAGTAGATGGGAAACTTATATGATAAAAGATAGACCCGGGGGCCATAGGTTTCACTAGTGGCTTCTCTCAAGATAGCATAAGTATTACGGTGGGTGAACAAATTACTGTCGAGCAATTGATAGAAAAGTGCATAGTTATGAGATTATCTAGGCATGATCATGTATATAGGCATCGCGTCCGCAACAAGTAGATCAAAACGATTCTACATCTACTACTATTACTCCATAGATCGACCGACTCCTGCCTGCATCTAGAGTATTAAGTTCATGAAGAACAGAGTAACACATTAAGAAAGATGACATGATGTAGAGGGATAAACTCAAGCAATATGATATAAACCCCATCTTTTTATCCTCGATGGCAACAATACAATACGTGCCTTGCTACCCCTGCTGTCACTTGGAAAGGACGCCACAAGATTGAACCCAAAGCTAAGCACTTCTCCTATTGCAAGAAAGATCAATCTAGTAGGCCAAACCAAACTGACAATTCGAAGAGACTTGCAAAGATAACCAACCACACATAAAAGAATTCAGAGAAGATTCAATTATGTCTCATAGATAAACTTGATCATAAACCCACAATTCATCAGATCTCGACAAACACAGCACAAAAAGAGTTAAATCGAATAGATCTCCAAGAAGATCGAGGAGAACTTTGTATTGAGATTCAAAGAGAGAGAAGAAGCCATCTAGCTAATAACTTTGGAGCCGAAGGTCTGTGATAAACTACTCACAACTCATCGGAGAGGCCTTGGAGATGATGTAGAGGCCCTCCATGGTCGATTCCACCTCCGGCAGAGTGCCGACGAAGGCTCCAAGATGGGATCTCGCGAATACAGAAGGTTGCGATGGTGGAATTAGGTTTTCGTGGTGCCCTTGGATGTTCTCAGGGTACGTAGATATATATAGGAGGAAGAAGTTTGTCGGTGGAGCCACGAGGGGCCCACGAGGCAGGGGGCACGTCGTCCACCCTCGTGGCTGCCTCGTTCGCTTCTTGACATCCACTCCAAGTCTCCTGGTTTGCATTTGTTCCAAAAAGATCGCTCCCGAAGGTTTCATCCCATTTGGACTCCGTTTGATATTCCTTTTCTGCGAAACACTAACATAGGCAAAAAAACAGCAATTCGGGCCGGGCCTCCGATTAGTAGGTTAGTCCCAAAAATGATATAAAAGTGTAAAGTAAAGCCCATAAACATCCAAAACAGGTAATATAATAGCATGGAACAATAAAAAATTATAGATACATTGGAGACGTATCACGCCCCTCGGGCTGCATCATCCCCAAGTCATGTGGGTCCGTCCCTGCGGCGTGTATCATTTTGCATTCACCAGAATTGTCTAACCATCTATTATGATTTTATCTATAATCATCACTCTGCGGCCTCGAGTCCTAACCGCCTCACGGTCTCCCAACATTTGCTGGCTTGTCCCTCGCTTGCCTCGCTTCATGGCTACTCACGTCGGCACGATGCTTGTGCTCGGGTCCGTCCCTGCAATGCTGACAAACCCAAGGACCGAGCTCTGGCTCGCGGCCCGCCTTGCGCATGCCACCTCACCAGGTCCTCGGTGCCTTCGTCTTTTGCCAGGGGCCCTAGGGCAGACATTCGGCTCCATAGGGGTTCGCGACCTCTCCTGTCATCTAACATGCAGGTTCACCTGATGATGGTTCACGGGCCGGTCCTGACGACCGCCACCTTACCTCGTGAGTCG